>NC_042617.1:340119955-340482811 GCF_901001135.1 Rhinatrema bivittatum
AATTGCAGGAGGCCGTTCCGGACCGCTGCCGTTCCGGACCGCCGCTGGACCCCCAGGTAATTTAAGGCATTTGGGGGGGGTTCGGGAGGGTGGGGGATTTAATTTAAAGGGTCGGGGGTGGGTTTTAGGGGGTTTTAGTGTGCCGGTTTTCCTGCCCTCCCCCTTCCCCCGATTTACGATTTTTTGACGATAAATCGGGGGAATTGGTATTGTATCGTGGCCCTAACGATTTTTGACGATTTAAAATATATCGGACGATATTTTAAATCGTCAAAAAACGATTCACATCCCTATTTTCCACCCCATTTTTTTTTTTTGCTCAGGCACACGCATATAGGCGTGTAATTACTGACTTTTAAAATATGCGATGCTCACATACGGCCCAGACACTTGCATATATAGGCATTTTAGCACGAGCAACACTTTTAAAATTTGGCTCTTTTTGCATATACCATTTTGAAAATACTTGCCCTCATGCTTGAAATGATCAGTTTTCCAATACTCCACCAGGTCTCCCAGTCCATCTCCAGTTCACTTAGATCTTCTAGCACTTCACCTGAAACCCCACCCAGACCTCACACCGAACAACTGCAAACAACAGACAAGGCAGATTTCACTTGCGATAATCAACCTGCTATAGGTATAAAAGTGTATAAGTACATTCAATAATGCACACATGTCTACCTCTTACAAAACAGAAACTATAGCTCGTACTTCTGAACCCTGCCCTGGAGCACTCCTAGCCCGCTCCTTTTCTCCGCCAGTAAAATGTACGTGTGAAATGGAAAACATTTGCAAACTCTTGAAGTTTATAAAATAGAATATCCACAAGCACAAACTACTCCCGCATGTAGGTGTAATTTTTTATGCGAGAAACTCCTTAGAAAATGTGCTCCATAGTTTGGAGAGTCTTTGACAAGGCTCTGATTTTCTTGTCATGATGGGTAGAATGCTTTGATGTAGTCATGTTATTTCCACTGTTCTCAGGAGGATTTACCTATTCCTCGTCTGCCTCTGAAGCCAATCTGTTGGCTCAATGCTATGTCACTTTTGATGATTTTTTTTTTTCTGCTGCAGATATTTATGGGTTTTCCAGCTGGCCACATTTCAAATAGGAAGACGAAGTCAGAGCTAGTTTTAACCCACAGCATCTAAGGACTTGTAATTCCAGTGTTTCTAAGGAAAGCAGGATTGCTTTCACATCTGATTCCTTTCTTTACCCGAGGGTACAAGGTGGTACTGACTGTGTTCTTCTTTTCATTTTTCCAATGTACAGGGGCGACAGTATGTTCTGTGACATCAAGATGTTTATGTAAAACTATATGAACTCTGTGCTTTGACTTAAATACATAAAACATTGTACAAGACGGGAAGATACTGGAGTACAAGACCATGATTGCAATGGTCACAAAACCAGAACCAGCCCATTTTGTTCAGACAAATTGACAGTTGAATGCAGTTGGTCTACCATTTGGTACATCTTTTATTGTCTACATCTATAGCAATCTATATTACTTATTCTCGTAGAAAATAGAAACAGTAATAGTAGTTGATGAGAAACTCAAACGCTAGTGCTCTTCATGCTTCTAGATCTCATGGCAATCTCAAAATGGTCTAGGAAGCAAAGACAAAAAACAAAAACGCCAGACAGAAAGTCAGAAAAAAAATTGAATTCAGAATTCTGAAATCAGTGAATGAAGCAGATCCAGAAATGAAATCCAGAAACAACAAGGGTTGAAAATCTTTTTGTTTCATCTTTAAGCAGGCTGCATTAGCCATTACATGTGGGTAATGTCATCCAGCAGCACAGAACAGATTTGTCTCTCCTAACCGTAGCGCATGTGTGGGAATTCTCATGCTGGCATTGCCTCATGAGCCTCCTTAGTCATTTGTTGTCCTAGCACAGCATGGACGAGTAATCAGTCTCCCCAGATAATTTTTCAAAAATCTCTAAATCTTTCATTATTTTTCAATTATTTCTTTTAGTTGCCTCCCTGCAGCACTCACAACAGCACTGCCGGGCACTTCCAGCTCACTACTGCCACCTCTGGTGGTTCAATATACTGTTTAATAAAAGAACTAGTGTGTGTCTGTCTCCATACTCTGAGTCTGACCAGTGGTCCCTCTCGAGATCTTCCCCCGGGGGCGTGGTCATCTGCCACCGGCCCAAGGATCCACCCACAACTACCTCAAATACCAACAGATTGCTAACTCCATGGATCCGGCACAACTTAATGCCTTGCAGGCCATACCGAGCCTGGCCCAGCGCAATGTGGAGCAGCAAGACGCCTTGGAGAAAGTCACTTCAGCGTTTCATCAGCTACACACACAGAAGGTTCAAGGCACAGCTTCCAACCATGAAGTTCAGTTACCAGAGGTAACTTTAAAAACTGCTGTACCACTGGTGGCTCCAATTCGCTTTTCCAGTGAAATTCAGAAGGCCAGGGGCTTCTTAAACCAGTGCTGCATGCACTTTGCCTTACAGCCATCTATATTTCCTACAGCTCTTTCCAAGACCACCTACATCCTTTCATACCTGGATGGTAGGGCCTTGTCTTGGGCATCTACCTTGTGGGAGCAAAGGACCCCATTTTGCAGGACATAGAAGGATTTATGGACTTGTTTAAATCCGTTTTTAATGACCCTGCTTGAACTGCTGTAGTTGGTTCTGCTGTGGTTGAGTTGAAGCAAGGCAGCAGATCATTGGCTGAATTTGCCATCAAGTTCAAAACTCTTGCGGCAGAACTTCGCTGGGACCCCAAATGTCTCAAGACACTCTTTTGCAGAGGCCTGGATACCCGTTTAAAAGACGAGCTGGTTAAAATTATAATAAAGAAAGAATTTAAAAAAAAAAAAAAAAAGACGAGCTGGCCGCTCGCGAAACACCTGACTCTCACTGGACGAATTAGTAGCCTTAGCCACTCGGATTGATCACCGGCTCCGGGACAAGGTGAAGGAACTCTGGCCTAAGGTGCTACCTGAGTTGAAACAGGCTAGTTCTATATCTGCACCTCATATGGTTCCAGTAATTCTTGCTGCTGTTAAAGAGGAACCGATGCAACTTGGACATGGACATTTATCTTCCAAAGAAAGAAGACTTCGGAAAAAGCATGGCCTTTGCATGTACTGTGGTCAGCCCGGCCATAATGTCTCTACATGCCCCATTCATCCGGAAAACAGACGGGCCTAAGTCCTGCAGGAGGACTGTTCTTAGGCCATACCACGCCCACTCCTCCGCTTTCTCTTTCAGTCTCTTTGACTCACAGACCGGTCACGGTTCAGACTCCTGCCCCAATGGACTCAGGGGCTGAAGGCAACTTCATTCTCAGACGTCTAGTGGAAGACATAAGGAGTCCCTCTATCAAGCTGAAAGATCCACCTCTGTGTCATCTTTTGAATGGTCTATGGATGTTCCCCAACACCGCCATTTCCACTGAAGCTCAGTGACGTCCCAGCAGCTCAATCCATTGCTGCTGACATACTTATACTCTACAAATTTTCTTCCAAACCTCAAGATCCACTTGTCATCAATGCAGAAGACAACTTAGATTCAAGTTGAAGAGGTTCTGGATGTTCAAAGAGAGGTTATGCTTTTGAATACCTTCTGAAGTGGAAGGTTTCGGCCCCAAAGAAGATCTTGGGAGCCTCAGGCCTATATCCTGGACAAGGAGATGCTTCATCAGTTCCACCTCTCGCATCCTTCAAGATCCAAGTCTGGTACCCAAAGAGGAAATCTTCTGTTGCGACCGTCGCTGCTCGACATCTCCACTCCGCCCTCCTTACCTCCTTGGCGACTCCCTCTTGCTCAAGTGGAAGGTTGGCTGCCGCGGCGTCATTCTGCCGACTCCTCCCGGCGTCCCCGGAGCGGCCCGACGCTGCAATCCGCCGTGATTCACAAGAGCCTAAGGGCGTGCGCGCGGTGCGGCCCTGACTGATGTACCAGCAGTGGCGCGAACCTCAGGGGCGTCCCCCTGAGATGATGTCATCCATTCTGGATATATAAGGTCTTAGAAATCGCTAACTAATCGAGTTAGCAAGGACCAGTTTCGCACTCTCCTAGCTACTCTGCCTTCTCAGACTTACCAGGGGTACCCGCTCCTCAGGGGCCTCGCTCTCTCTTTGTTTTTCAGGTAACAGTCAGAAACTGGTACTCACTCCTCGAGGGCCCATGTTCCCGGACTGGTTGCTGAATACTTATTCTGCCTTGAAGTCATCGCTGCCTACTACACCAATGAGTTACCATCTCTCTCTCAGAGCTTTCCCTGGAACCAGGTACTCACTTCTTGAGGGCCTAACTCATTCCAACACCTGGACTACTTCTAGAGACTATTGTGTAAGTGTTACCATCAAGGTTCTATTCCTGAACTCTGCATACCCTGTCTACTCACTATATTCAGTTTCTCTACAGCTCAGTTATCCAGGATCACTGTTCCAGTACCTGAGGGACTACAGCCCTGCCGGGCACTTCCAGCTCATTACTGCCACCTCTGGTGGTTCAATATACTGTTTAAAAAAGAACTAGTGTGTGTCTGTCTCCATACTCTGAGCCTGACCGGTGGTCCCTCTCGGGATCTTCCCTGGGGGCGTGGTCATCTGCCGCCGGCCCAAGGATCCACCCACAACTACCTCAAACCCCAACAGGAGCTACCACCCAGGAAAATATTCTAGGCATCATAGTGAATAATACTTTAAAATCGTCAGCTCAGTGTGCTGCAGCAGTCAAAAAAGCAAATAGAATGTTAGGAATTATTAGGAAGGGAATGGTTAATAAAATGAAAAATGTCATAATGCCTCTATATCACTCCATGGTGAGACCGCACCTTGAATACTGTGTACAATTCTGGTCGCCGCATCTAAAAAAAGATATAGTTGCGATGGAGAAGATACAGAGAAGGGCAACCAAAATGATAAAGGGGATGGAACATTTCCCCTATGAGGAAAGGCTGAAGAGGTTAGAGCTGTTCAGCTTGGAGAAGAGATGGCTGAGGGGGGATATGATAGAGGTCTTTAAGATCATGAGAGGTCTTGAACGAGTAGATGTGAATCGGTTATTTACACTTTCAAATATTAGATGGACTAGGGGGCATTCCATGAAGTTAGCAAGTAGCACATTTAAGACTAATCGGAGAAAGTTCTTTTTCACTCAGCGCACAATAAAGTTCTGGAATTTGTTGTCAGAGGATGTGGTTAGTGCAGTTAGTGTAGCTGGGTTCAAAAAAGGTTTGGATAAGTTATTGGAGGAGAAGTCCATTAACGGCTATTAATCAAGTTTACTTAGGGAATAGCCACTGCTATTAATTGCATCAGTAGCATGGGATCTTCTTAGTGTTTGGGTAATTGCCTGGTTCTTGTGGCCTGGTTTGGCCTCTGTTGGAAACAGGATGCTGGACTTGATGGACCCTTGGTCTGACCGAGCATGGCAATTTCTTATGTTCTTATGTTCTTATAAGTCTCCTCCACTGTCACAGTCAAAAGCATTGAATCCATTGCAAATTATATGACAGATCAAACCTGGATTGTCAGCACCATGCAGACTTCCCAACACAGCTCTGTGCTGGTCAACCACGATCTAGTGCAGAAGGTGATCTCTTACCTCTGCCCCCTTCGATTACCAGAGCCATTACCCCAACAAGACTACTGGCAGAAAGGCTATGTCTAGAAACACTGGACACAATATGTTCTCTGGAATCACTTCTCAAATAAGCCTCTTATTTAGGAACAGGAGCCCATTTTTGTCTTCAAAGAAGATGTTCCAGAACCTATGCCAGGTCAGAAGACACACCAGTGACTCGATAAAATAGCAAATTTGGTGAAGAATGTGTTACCTCTATGACTAAGGAGACTTAAGGTACTTTTAATCCTCTCCTCTTTATTATTGCTATTGTAATCCAACAAGAAGGAGTCCAAATCTCCCCTATTAAAGTAAACAAATCATCAGAACACATCTTGAGAAGTTCTTCATCATCCCACTTAGTTGCAGTGGAGTCAAGTCATTCAGAGGTGGTAGACTAGGGTTTTCCCCCTCAGAAACAAATAGGAACTCCCCCTCCCCCCTTCATTGTCTTTATCATTGGCATCCTGGATTAGTATTCCCATGCCCTTATGTTCTAAAGAACACTTGACATGAATACCATCAATCTCACTTCCAGATCCTCCAGAACATACCTCTCCCCTGGAAGACCTCACTTATTCTAAATATATAGGAAAGTTGGGAAACACACTAGGAGTGAATATATAAAAATCCCCAATCAGAGGTCTTTGGTCTCCTACAAATACTGGATATGCCATCAGAACCAGTGACTCTTCTAGTTCACAATATTCTTAATCTGTTACAATTGAGAATATGGGAAAACCCTATCTTCTGTGTTCTTACTGCAAGGAAGTTGCATCTCAAGTATAGAGAGCAAAAATCACCTGGTTTTGGACTGGTCCAATTATCTCATCCATCCATAGTCAAGGAATCTGCATTGAAAAACGCAAAGAAAACAAGAATTTATTCAAATTTGCCTCCAGGAGAAGATCCCAAGCTTCTTAACAATTTTGGAAAGAAAGTTTTTCAGAGCTCAGTGCTAACAACCACTCATATTTCTGTTCACCAGTTTTATATGGTGAAATATCTGCATGAATATAGAAACAAACCTTTCCTTCAACTTGCAGAAGGCCGAAACTTTATTCTTAACCTCTTCTAGTCATAGAAGAGTATATATGACATCTTCTTCATTCAGTTTATGAATCATTTGATGGCATATCGCATATGGGTCTCTTCCATAGGAGTTTGATGTATGGCCTGGTTAAGAGCCAGCAGCATTCATTCATAAGAAGTTGGCAGAAGTGCCTTGTCTGGGGAACATCTCTTTGGAGAAGAACTTAGAGAAAATTTGACTCAAATAAAAGAACAAATTGTGGCAGTATAATTTCTCTTCATGGGACCTTAGCAGCCTTTTTCTGTTATTAGAAGCCATACTTTCAGAGGCATTCTATCCAATCTTTTGAAAGGCACCCATTCCTGCCACTTCCATCTCAACAACAGTAGCAGTTTCCAGCATGACCTCGGTAATGTGAATGCTGCCATCCTAAATCAGCACAACAGGCCCAACCAAAATCTGGGCTTAGTTTTCAATCCTTCCAAATCTTCGTCAGTTACACTGTCCAGTGGGGGGCAGAATCCATACTTTTTTGGAGGTGTGGCACCAGATAACAAATGACCTCTGGGTCCTAAAGATCATGGAATTTGGGTATCAAAGATATTGGATGCAAAATAAAATAGCAATAATTTTCTCCCAGGTACTATCACTTTCTCGTTGTTGAAATCTCACTTCAGATCTGTCTCACTTAACACAACTCCATCTAGAAGTGGAATCTCTTCTTCAACAATGGGCAATAAAACAAGTTCCTACATCCCAACATAAATAAGGTTTCTACTCCCAGTATTTCTTCATTTCCAAAAAGACAGGAGGATTGAGACCTAATCTGGATTTGAGAAAAGTGAACAAACATCTACTCTGAGAGAAATTCCAAATGAATTCCCTCAGCATGATTCTTCCCCACATCTATAAGGGGGAATGGATGTGTGCCCTTGATCTGAAAGGTGCATATGCTCACATACCCATCCATCCCACCCACTGGTGCTACCTTTGCTTCAAAGTGGATTCTTCCCATTATCAATATAGAGTACTTTCCTATGGCCTGTTGGCAGCTTCCAGAGTTTTCACCAAATGGCTTGTGGGATTAAGGAGTCCAAGCCTTCTCATATCTCGATGATTGGCTAGTTGCAGCCAGCTGCAGCCAGCTGCTAGAAGAAGAAGTATTACTCTCGCTACAAAAGAGTTTTTTAGTGAATTTTGAGAAGCTGAACTTAGTGCCAACCCAGAAAATAAAGTTTATCTGGATCTGGATAGATTCTCTGCAGGAAAGAACTTTTCAACCATCAGAACAAGCAAACACTATCAGATCGCTCATACACAAGCTACTCATCTCACAGCACTCGGTAGCCAGAGCAATTCTTGTTGTTTTAAGTTATATGTGCTGGTCATTCATGTATCTCCTCTAACCCAGCTCCATATCTGTCAGTTGTAGTGGGAGCTGAGCTGTCAATGGGACCAATTAGCTCAACCCTTGACAACAACGATACAAATTTCCAGGGACATGAAACAGGAATTATGCATATTTCAAGAGGAAGCCCCACTTCACACTCTTCCCCATCACTTAACCACAAAAGGATGGAGAGCCCATGCAGGATCCTTTTGAACCAAAGCAACTGTCTCTTGAGGAAAGTCACTTTTAGATAAATCTGCTGGAGTGAGAGCAATCAGATATGCTCAGTCATGCATCTTCTCCTAGGAAAGAGAGTTTTGATTCAAACTGACAACCAAGTTGCCATGTTTTATGTCAACAAGCAGGAGTCATGAACTCTCTTCCAGGAAATACTAAAGATCTGGTAATGGGCAAACAAGAATCAAGCTGTCCTACAAGCCACCTATTTTCCAGGGATCTACAATATGCTAGTGCATTGTCTCAGCAGAGTTTTCCATTTGTATGAGTAGTCTTTACAACAATCAACAGCTGACATACTATTCTGCTTATAGGGTCTACCAAAGGCCAACATCTTCACATCAGAACAAAACAGAAAGCTGGAGAAATTTTGCTTGATTCTACACAGCAAACTCAGGCTAACTCAGGATGCTTTCCTTTTCAGTTGGAACAAAGGTATTATGTAAATTTTATTCTCCCATTCATCTGATCTCGAAAGGAATACGATGAGTGAGGTTATCAAATTTGCGGATGATACAAAATTATTCAGAGTAGTTAAATCACAAGCAGATTGTGATACATTACAGGAGGACCTTGCAAGACTGGAAGATTGGGCATCCAAATGGCAGATGAAATTTAATGTGGACAAGTGCAGGGTGTTGCATATAGGGAAAAATAACCCTTGCTGTAGTTACATGATGTTAGGTTCCATATTAGGAGCTACCACTCAGGAAAAAGATCTAGGCATCATAGTAGATAATACTTTAAAATCATCAGCTCAGTGTACTGCAGCAGTCAAAAAATGAAACAGAATGTTAGGAATTATTAGGAAAGGAATGGTTAATAAAACGGAAAATGTCATAATGCCTCTATATCGCTCCATGGTGAGACCGCACCTTGAATACTGTGTACAATTCTGGTCGCCGCATCTCAAAAAAGATATAGTTGTGATGGAGAAGGTACAGAGAAGGGCAACAAAATGATAAAGGGGATGGAACAGCTCCCCTATGAGGAAAGGTTGAAGAGGTTAAGGCTGTTCAGCTTGGAGAAGAGACAGCTGAGGGGGCATATGATAGAAGTCTTTAAGATCATGAGAGGTCTTGAACGAGTAGATGTGAATCTGTTATTTACATTTTCGAATAATAGAAGGACTAAGGGGCATTCCATGAAGTTAGCAAACAGCACATTTAAGACTAATTGGAGAAAATTCTTTTTCACTCAACGCACAATAAAGCTCTGGAATTTGTTGCCAGAGGATGTGGTTAGTGCAGTTAGTGTAGCTGGGTTCAAAAAAGGTTTGGATAAGTTCTTGGAGGAGAAGTCCATTAACGGCTATTAATCAAGTTTACTTAGGGAATAACCACTGCTATTAATTGCATCAGTAGCATGGGATCTTCTTAGTGTTTGGGTAATTGCCTGGTTCTTGTGGCCTGGTTTAGCCTCTGTTGGAAACAGGATGCTGAAATTGATGGACCCTTGGTCTGACCCACCTTGGCAATTTCTGATGTTCTTATGCTCTTAACAGTGCAGAAAAAGCTACAGGATCAAGCTTGACTGATGCTTATAGCTCCAGCAGGGCCCAGACAAATGTGGTTTGTATATCTCATACAACTTTCAAGCATTGCTCTGTTCATTTCAAATGAAACAAATATTTATTTATTTAAAAGATTTATAGACTGCAATCCCATGTTTTAGGTGGTTTACAAAATAAAAAATATTCATAAAAATTACAACTAAAAACAAAACACTGGCTCGGACTATAAATACAGACAAAAGCATCAAAATACTTACAGGCCCATATCAAAATTATCTATGTATCAAAATGCATCATATGCCTATTTAAATAGGTGCTTCCTTAGTTGTTTTTTTGATGGTCTCTCTGCAGCCTTGCTTATGAAGTTTTAATGGGAGATGATTCCACAGCATTGCACTCAAAATAAAGAACATATTCTCTACCCTCTGACAATTGTTAGGATTCATGAGTTTATGGGCTCTTGGCCGCAGGTGAGGGTTGGCACCACCTGAGAGGAGGAGCCCCACAGGTCCCCACCGTCGGGAGGCGAGGTCAGCTCTGGTAGGAGATTCAGTAGTGCAGAGGAATGGAGCATCCTGCTTGACTGCCATGTGATCATAGGTACAGCAAGGGAGTACTGTGGGGGATCCCGAGGAGCGGGGTGAGAGACACAGTTCAGGGCAAGTACCAGAGCAAGGCCTCTGAGAGAGAGAAGTGCTGGTCAGGCCCCGAGGAGCAGAGAGCGAGAGACAGGAACTTCTGGAGGTCCACGGCGGAGAGTGCTGCACAGCAGGAGAGGCTCTGGTGTGGTGACGTAGAAGCCCGAGTGAATCTCTGCAGTAGTGACAAAAGCAACCATAAGGGGCGGGGCTGCGTATGATGGAATCCCGGGCAGTGAAACGAGAGCACTGCCCCAAGGAATAGGGGTGCCGAGTAGTGTCACTGAAACGAAACTAAAGCGCTGCCTCGAGGAGTGGGGAGGTGCTGGCACAGTCTCTGTGTAGAATGTAGGTGCTGCCCCGAGGAGCGGGTGAGCGCCAGCACATTCTCTTTTGTAGAATGTAGGCATTGCCCTGAGGAGCAGGAAAGTGCAGGTCCAGACTCCAAGCAGAGGGTGGTTCCAATAGACGACCCTGAGGAGCAGAGAGGTTGGTAGGCAGGAGCTCTGGAAGGTGCAGGGCTAGCCCGAGGAGTGGGGGAAGCCAGGAGACCAAGTCTTGTACAGGAGTGCAGCAGAGCCCCCGAGGAGCGGATGCCCGAGCAGAGTCTAGAGGCAGGTAGAATCGGAACAGGAACGACGGGTTCGAGAAGCCAGGAGCAGGTATGAGTAGCAAAGGAAACCATTGCCAAGTCAGCTAGCAAAGGGCGAAGGCGGTGCTTAAGAATCCCAGCCTGGTGACATCATCAGTCGAGGTCGCCCCTGAGGTTCCCGCCATTGGGTCTTCAAAGGAGAGCCTGTGGCGCGCATGCAGCTAGGAAGGCCTGGACTCAGCATGGATGGAGGCAGCATCACGAACGCCATGAGGAGTCCTGGGAACCCGGAGGAATGCAGCAGTAGCGGCTAGCCTCAGCCACGAGTAGGCCCAGAGAAGAGAGCAGAGCCGTACATGAAGAGAGTTGCATCAGTTGCAGCCGTCTGCGACCGACGGTCATAACAACAATCTAACCAATCTGATACTTGAAATGTCAAGTTGTTCCTCTGAACTCAGACTTCTGATGGGGTGGTGAATTTTGAGCAAAGTGTTAATGCAATGAGGAGAGTCTTCACTCAATGCATTGTGAATCATTGTCAGTATTTTGTAGGGATGTGCAGACCAAAAGTTTAAGTTCATAAGTCCATAAGTCAAAAGGGGGTCCCATTTGCGGTCAATATGGACATATGGAGAATTCCATAAGTTGAGTCTATGTCCATATGTGCAAATAAAAATTTAAACCCCTCACCCGCCTTAATCCCGCCCCCCCCCCCAAGACTTACCAAAACTCCCTGGTGGTCCAGCGGGGTCAGGATGCCATTCCTGAACTCCTTTGCAAGGAGCACGTGACGTCGGCGTCACGTCGGAGTGACGCGGCGTCACGTGATTCCCCTCGGGTTCGCTCCCGGACCCCTCGTTGGGCCCAAAAGGAACTTTTGGCCAGCTTGGAGGGGCCTCCTGACCCCCCCAAGCTGGCCAAAAGTGCATTTTGGGCCCAACGAGGGTTCCGGGAGCGAACCCGAGGGGAATCACGTGACGTCGGAGTGACGCGGCGTCACGTGATTCCCCTTGGGTTCGCTCCGGGACCCCTCGTTGGGCCCAAAAGGCACTTTTGGCCAGCTTGGAGGGGCCTCCCAAGCTGGCCAAAAGTGCCTTTTGGGCCCAACGAGGGGTCCCGGAGCGAACCCGAGGGGAATCACGTGACGTCGGTGCCACGTCGGAGTGACGCGGCGTCATGTGATTCCCCTCGGGTTCGCTCCCGGACCCCTCGTTGGGCCCAAAAGGCACTTTTGGCCAGCTTGGGGGGTCAGGAGGCCCCCCCAAGCTGGCCAAAAGTGCCGTTTGGGTCCAACGAGGGGTCCGGGAGCGGAACCGCGATGGACCACGTGACGTCGGCGTCACGTCGGAGTGACGCCGATGTCACGTGATTCCCCACGCGTCCGCTCTTGGACCCTCACGGAACTTTTGGCCAGCTTGAGGAGTTTTGGTAAGTCTTGGGGGGGGGGGATTAAGGAGGGTGAGGGGTTTAAATTTTTTAGATCAACAATCGCGATTTCCAATGTATTCAACATAGCTATGTTGAATAAGTTGGAAATCCGATCGTTTATGCCTCATCATTTTTTTAAGTTAAAAAAAAAAAAAAGTTGCGTTTTCCATTTAAGTTCAAAACGAATGCACACCCCTAGTATTTTGTATTGTATCCGATAGTCCAGAGGTAACTAGTGTAGTGAATATAATACTGGAGTAATGTGGTCATATTTGGTGGACCCTGTTAATATTCTGGCAGGAGAATTTTTATAGTGTACTGAGGAAGGCCTAATTACAGTGAATTGCAATAATCTATGCTTGGCATGATCAGTATCTGCAGAACTATGTGGAAATCAGGAGGGTCCAAATAGGACTTCAGTCTACGGAGCATTCGAAGTTTCTGAAAGGAACTTTGGATTAACATCTTACAGGTCGATTTTAAAAGTGTTGTTCATGCAAAAATGACCACATATGTTGTACATGTCTATGTGGGCCACATGAAAGCAACACAAATTTATAAAAGATGCAAAATACGTGCATATGTATCCATGCACGTGTGATGAATAAAGAGGTGGAAAAGGGGCGGATCATAGATGGGGCATGGGTCTTCTGGAGCAGGTCCAAGACATACACATGTAACTCCAAATTTTAAAAATGAATCCTGCAATGCGTATATTAGATTACGACGTAATTTTTACTGCTGCTCCTGATGAGGGGCAAGTCTGCAGATATTAAGTTTTAGGACTTATAGCACAGGGTGAGGGGTCTGGGTCAACTGGGCAGTAGGGTCATATACTATGAGTGCATCCTCTGTTAATGAAATCAATACTTTACTAACCCAGAGGAACTCGGCTAAATTTAAAGCCAAAATATATTATATAAATATTTTATTTCAACATGATATCAAAAAATGCATTTTAACCACAAGTGCTACGTGCAATACATATCCACATTTAAAATATACACTTCATACTACCATCCATACCACACATACCATCACACCATACCAATGATAAAAAAGAACGTATGCATGTACAATATGAATACCCAGTACAGTACATTAAACATTCAATTATCATCAATTGTTATCACGCGATACCAAGTATCTGCACATTTTTACCCGGATTCTATTACATAACATAATATTGTGTTATTCAAGACTTTCAAGCATCAAATGTGATACATAGTATCTTCCATTGTTCAAAATATGCTGCTCAGTCTACTGATGTTATATAATATACCCTGTGTTCTAATACCCTACGGGATACCCGTTTCGCCCCTTCCTGGGGGCTTCTTCAGGAGTACACTGCTGAGTTGTTCACATCAATATTGTATCTGCATATTCAGGGAATATATTGATCAGCGTCCAAACGATGAAATTGCTTTCATAAATTCCATGAAGATCATTGAGTGGATATCACGTTGCACGAAGCAGTCATACCTTCAACTAACCATAAAAACATATTTCATACAATTAGAACAAGTACTTATTTTATCTCGGGGATAACCACCCTGTGCACCTTCACCTGTAACACTACGTACCAACCAGAAAAGTTTTAATTACCCCGGTTATTCACTAACCGCTGTACATATATTTCGCTTGCAAGCACACATTAGCAGGCGAATAGGTTTCTCAAAAGGAACTGCTCACATTAATCCAATTCCTGCATGAAATAGTAAACCGAGTAAGTAAATGCAAACCTTTTCTTACTCCCAATGTTGTTATCCTGTTATATCACTCAGCTAACTATCCTATACATATTTATCCAACTCCAACAAACCCCATATCAATTCAAACCTATTCTTGCCTCCAGTATGCCTGACCTATAGTAACGCATTTATCCAACTTCAACAAACCCCGTATCAATTCAAACCTATTCTTGCCTCCAGTATGCCTGACCTATAATAACGCATTCAATCTATGTCCGTCTCATATTCATCCTCAACGTCGGCGGCATCTAAATCACCCTACCAAGCATATCATAACTTCTACCCCCCAGTTACTTACTCTTATCATACCCTCCCACTTAACATACCTCCATTTTCTCACTATACTCCACAAACCTTTACCAACAATCTCTACAAACTTACCTTAACAATGCTAACGGGCCATGTACAAGCATAATTATTCCTACTCTCGCCTGCTAATGTGTGCTTGCAAGCGAAATATATGTACAGCGGTTAGTGAATAACCGGGGTAATTAAAACTTTTCTGGTTGGTACGTAGTATTACAGGTGAAGGTGCACAGGGTGGTTATCCCCGAGATAAAATAAGTACTTGTTCTAATTGTATGAAATATGTTTTTATGGTTAGTTGAAGGTATGACTGCTTCGTGCAACGTGATATCCACTCAATGATCTTCATGGAATTTATGAAAGCAATTTCATCGTTTGGACGCTGATCAATATATTCCCTGAATATGCAGATACAATATTGATGTGAACAACTCAGCAGTGTACTCCTGAAGAAGCCCCCAGGAAGGGGCGAAACGGGTATCCCGTAGGGCAGGGGTCAGGAACCTTTTTGGCTGAGAGAGCCATAAACGCCACATATTTTAAAATGTAATTCCATGAGAGCCATACAATATGTTTAAAACTAAATACAAGTAAATGTGTGCATTTTATGTAAGATCACACTTTTAAAGTACAATAAGTCTCTGAAAATATTACACCAGGCCTTAAGACACCAATACATCTCCTATTAGGAAAACGGACCAAGTCAGGCTGCTATAGAGTCCTACACAGAAACTACACGCCAGCAGAAAACCTCACCTGAATCACGTGCTGTCCCTCACCTAACATAGAATAAAGAGACCAAAACGCATAACAAGAAGCATGCAGACAAAAACTGAATTGGAAACTGCAACAAGCCAGAGTCTCTGTATGCAGTGTAACAAAGGAAAAAAGAAACATCACACATCCTTATAAAACAAATCAAGAAATATAAAATCATCAGCAGTAAAACTGTACTAACAAAAAGAACATATTTCGAAACAGCTGATGAGTGGAATATCCAATAATTAAAAACTCATATAAAACATTTCCAGATACCAACAAAATATTTCAAAATAGCAGACACAAAGATCCAGTAATGAAAAATAATAAGGATACAAACATTTTTTTGCTCTGCATACCTGGGAACGTTTGATATCCAGGTGTCCTGAGATTGTTCTGAATTAGCAGGAGGTGGGGTGGTTTGCTTGGAACTTTCTCCTCTCTGTCACATACCAGCGCTCTCTCTCACACTGGCTCTCAATGACACACCTATACACACATGCTCTCAGTCACTCACATATACAAATGTTTTTTCTCTCTCACTTATATAGGCTCTTAATTACACATTTACACACATGCTGTCTATCTTTTCACGCTTACACACACACAGGCTTTCAATCACATAAATACATGCTGTCTTTTTCTCTCACACACAGACTCTCATTCACATGCTTACAAACATGTCCTCTCTTTCTCTCATTTACACACAGGCTCTCAATCACATACTCACATGCTCCCTCACCTAAATCAGCTCTCAATCACACACAGACACACATGGTCTCTCTCTCTCATTTAAACACAGGCTCTCAATCACATACTCACATGCTCCATCACCTAAACCAGCTGTCAATCAGACACAGACACACATGATCTCTCTCTTACTTATACACACAGGCTCTTAATCATACATACACATGATCTCTCTCACACACAAAGGATCTCAATCATACACACATACTCTTTCAAACAAACAGGTTTTCAATTACAAACTTACACATACAGGTTCCCAATGGTAAACTTACATTCATGCTCTCTCTCTCACAGGCAGGATCTCAATCACAGACATACTCTCTTTCACATATACAGGCTCTCAATCATTCACATACATGCAATCTCTCACTCACACACACAGGATCTCAAACACACATGCTTGCTCGCTCATTCACTCTCTCTCCCCCCCCGGGAACTCGCGGCAGCAGCAGCCACCTCCCAACGCTAACCTCCTTCATTTTCAGCCCTCGCGGAGGCGAAGGCGGAGTCCCATCGGCCGCGGTTGAAGATTTTCATTTTCCTCCGAGCCGCGCTGCAGTCTTCTTCCCGCGCAGGCACCCGATGCTCTCCACTTCCTCTTCCGGGCCGCGGGAAGAAGAGAGCACCGGCGTGCTCTCTTCTTCCCGCGGCCCGGAAGAGGAAGTGGAGAGCATCGGGTGCCTGCGCGGGAAGACCCGCGCAGGCACCCGATGACTCCAGCGCTGGCACCCGGCTGACACCCGATGACTCCCGCGCAGGCACCCGGATGACTCCAGTCGGCGTGCTCTCTTCTCCTCCCCCCCGCGGCCCGGAAGAGGAAGTGGTGAGCATCGGGTGCCTGCGCGGAAGAAGAGACCACGCTAGTGTGGTCTCTTCTTCCCGCGCAGGCACCCGATGCTCTCCACTTCCTCTTCCGGGCCGCGGGGGGGGGGGGGGGAGGAGAAGAGAGCACGCCGGTGCCGCTGACTCCAGCTGTCCTGCCGCGTTCCGCCCGGGCTGACAGCATTTTAAGCCCGGGCGGCGGAGGACCGGGGAGCAGCTGGGTCAGCGGGGAACCGCGAAGTATGGCAACACGTGTCTGCGAGCCAGATGCAGCCCTCAAAAGAGCCATATCTGGCTCGCGAGCCATGGGTTCCCGACCCCTGCCGTAGGGTATTAGAACACAGGGTATATTATATAACATCAGTAGACTGAGCAGCATATTTTGAACAATGGAAGATACTATGTATCACATTTGATGCTTGAAAGTCTTGAATAACACAATATTATGTTATGTAATAGAATCCGGGTAAAAATGTGCAGATACTTGGTATCGCGTGATAACAATTGATGATAATTGAATGTTTAATGTACTGTACTGGGTATTCATATTGTAGATGCATACGTTCTTTTTTATCATTGGTATGGTGTGATGGTATGTGTGGTATGGATGGTAGTATGAAGTGTATATTTTAAATGTGGATATGTATTGCACGTAGCACTTGTGGTTAAAATGCATTTTTTGATATCATGTTGAAATAAAATATTTATATAATATATTTTGGCTTTAAATTTAGCCGAGTTCCTCTGGGTTAGTAAAGTATCAACTGGGCAGTATGCAGGATGAAGAACAAGAGAGGTCTGAAAGTCTTCACTATTAATGGGACAAATTGGTGAACTAATTGGAAAACTGGAAATGTGCCTCGAGTATGTTTTAGAATTTGTCGACATAAGTGCATAAAAGCTGACATGCTCCTATTGAAGACACATGAGTGCTAGCAGTGCACAAATAACCTCTTAAAATTAGGAGCATACTTACGTGCATTTTAAAACATACGCACACAATTAAACTTTTTGGCATATCCTCACTTGTACATCAATATGCTTGTGTATGGGCGTATGTGTGCTCATTTAAAAATTGACCTGTTAGTTTGCACTTTAAATGAGAGGTTTGATCATAATATAATTTCAAGGTTTCTTGCTTGTGGACAATAGGAATATCATGACCTTGAAAAGAGAATTTGGTTGGGAAGGGTCTTTCTCCACTTTTACTTAGATCCAAATCTCGGTTTTATTGAGATTGTGATAATCTGTTACAAATTAGCCAATAGCCATCGATTTATTGTTGTCAAATAAATGTCAAGAAAATCAAGGGGCATATTGTTATCTGTGTAGCAAGTGAAGAAGACCTGGATATTGTTGGCATATAAGTAATAGTTTAAATTTAGCCTAGCAAGGTGTTTACACAGGGGATAGAAAGCAATGACCTTTTGTGGATTGCAAACTGGTTAAAAAACAGGAAGCAGGGTGTAGGATAAAATGGTCTATTTTCACAGTGGAAAAAGGTAAACAGTGGAGTGCCTCAGGGGTCTATACTTGGACCGGTTCATTTTAATATATTTGTAAATGATCTGGAAAGAGGTACATTGAGCAAGGTGATCAAATTTGCAGATGACACAAAATCATTCAGAGTAGTTAAATCACAAGCAGATTCTGATAAACTGCAGGAGGTTTTTGCAAGACTGGAAGATTGGGCATCCAAATGGCAGATGAAATTTAATGTGGACAAGTGCAAAGTGATGCATATAGGGAAAAACAACCCATGCTATAGCTACACAATGTTAGGTTCCATTTTAGGAGTTACCACCCAGGAAAAAGATCTGTGCATCATAGTTGATATTACATTGAAATCATTAGCTCAGTGTGCTGTGGTAGTTAAAAAAGCAAATAAAATGTTAGGAATTATTAGGAAGGGAATGGCAAATAAAACGGAGGATCTCATAATGCCTTTGTTTCGTTCCATGGTGAGACTGCACCTTGAATACTTAATACAATTTTGAACTCTGCAGCTCAAAAAAGATATAATTGCACTGGAAAAAGTACAGAGAAGGGTGACCAAAATGATAAAGAGCATGGAACAGCTCCCCTATGAGGAAAGGCTAAAGATGTTAGAACTGTTCAGCATGGAGAAGAGACAGCTAAGGGGGAAATGATAGATGTCTACAAAATCATGTAAGGACTTGAATGGTTAAATGTGAATCAGTTATTTACTCTTTTGGAAAATACAAGAACTAGGGAGTACTCCATGAAGTTAGCAAGTAGCACATTTAAAACAAATCGAAGACCATTTTTTTTTTTACTCACTGCACAATTAAACTCTGGAATTTCTTGCCAGAGGGTGTAGTTAAGGCAGCTAGTGTAGCTGGGTTTAAAAAAGGGTTGGATAAGTTCCTGGAGAAGTCCATAAACTGCTATTAATCAATAGGGAATAGCCACTACTTGTTGCCAGCATTAATAGCATGGAATTTATTTAATGTTTGAGAACTTGCCAAGTACATGTGACTTGGATTGGTCACTGTTGGAGACAGGATATTGGGCTTGATGGACCTTGTTCTGACCCAGTATGACATATCTTATGTTCTTAAGTTCAGTATTGTTCAAAGGGTTGACCCCTGTGGAACTCTAGTATTTAATGGAAACCAAGGTGAAGTTTGTTGACCAAATTTTATTTGTGGTAATCTGTTTGATAGGCAAGATATTAACTATTTCAAGACAGTCTCTCCTAGACCAGTTTGGGTGAAACAAATAATGAGTAAGTATCTTATGGTTTAGTGTGTCAAATACAGATGATAAGTCTAAGAGTACCATGACAAAGCTTGACCCACTATCAAAACCATGGTAGATAAAATCTAGGCTTGATCGTAGCAGTACTTCGGTGCTAAATTTAGGTCTAAATCCAAACTGGAAATTATTTAATATGTCATGCTCATCTGGAAATAACTGTATTTGTTTAAGGACTGCTGCTTCCACAAACTTTGCTAAAAATGGGATAAAGGATACTGGCCTATAATTTGCCAGATCAAATACATCTGCCTGTGTTGTTTTTTTAATAAGGTCTGTACCGACGCTTGCTTCCAAGTAGCTTGAATCTAAGGAGAGACTAACCAGATTTTTCAGTGGAGCACATATATCGTCCAATACCGTAGGAGTCTCAAAAGAGGAATGTTGCAGGAGTATAGAGGGCAGACAGTTTGATTCTTTTTTTATTATTTGCTAGGAATGTGCATTCATTTTCAACGAATGTGCAATCTGCAATGCATAAGTCCCTATTTGTTTTATTCATGGGTTCGCGAAACGCATGGCAATCCCCCACGAATAAAACATATCATATTAGTTTCATTCTTTTGGTTCGCAGTGATTTCTTAGCGGCCGTTTGAAATAGGAGAAGGCTATATGGGAGTATCCATAAGAAAAACCAGCCCTTTCCTGTGAGTCATGTGACCTCACAGTCATGTCATAGAGTGGGTCAGACAGGTCGGCAAGGAGATGAGAATGCAACCTATCAGAGCTAAGCATTTTTCTAATGCAGCCAATCGCCGCTCTCACTCAGTGCTCTGTGACGCTGTTCCTGATGACGCTGAACTATTTATACCTTAAGCACGTGGCATACCACGCTCTTTCTTTGCCGGGGGTGGTCTGGGGAGGTGGTCTAGGGATGGTGGCTTTACTCAGAGCTAGTCTGAGTGTCTCAAATCTGTATCTAGTTGCTAGCTATTTTGATCAAATTTTCCATTGAAAAAGATATTTGTTCGTTTCTGCTGCAGTGCCAGCCAGCCAGGCTATTTTTGACCACACTTTTTTTATTGACCTCAGATGGTCTCTCTGTCTCTCCCACTGAGACAAGCTGCTAGCAATGGCATTTTGCTGCTTATCTTACCCTCCTGGGGTAGGTAGTGGCAGGCACAGGCAGGGTATGGGCGGGAGATAGTGAGAGTTGGTATTTTCAAACAAGAAGCAGCATCACTAGGAATTGGGGTAGATTTTCAGAGCCCTGCTCGCCTAAATCCGCCCAAAACCGGGCGGATTTAGGCGAGCAGGGCCCTGCGCGCCGGGAAGCCTATTTTACATAGGCCTCCCGGCGCGCGCAGAGCCCCGGGACTCGCGTAAGTCCCGGGGTTCTCGGAGGGGGGCGTGTCGGGGGCGTGTCAGGGGGCGGGCCCGGTCGTCGCGGCGTTCCGGGGGCGTGTCGGCAGCGTTTTGGGGGCGGGTACGGGGCGTGGCTACGGCCCGGGGGCGTGGCCGCGCCCTCCGTACCCGCCCCCAGGTCGCGGCCCGGCGCGCAGCAGGCCCGCTGGCGCGCGGGGATTTACGTCTCCCTCCGGGAGGCATAAATCCCCCGACAAAGGTAAGGGGGGGGTGTAGACAGGGCCGGGCGGGTGGGTTAGGTAGGGGAAGGGAGGGGAAGGTGAGGGGAGGGCAAAGGAAAGTTCCCTCCAAGGCCGCTCCGATTTCGGAGCGGCCTTGGAGGGAACGGGGGAAGGCAGCGCGGCTCGGCGCGCGCAGGCTATACAAAATCGATAGCCTTGCGCGCGCCGATCCAGGATTTTAGTGGATACGCGTGGCTCCGCGCGTATCTACTAAAATCCAGCGTACTTTTGCTTGAGTCTGATGCGCAAGCAAAAGTAGGCTGATCGCGCTTCTTTTAAAATCTACCCCATTGTGCACACAGAGCAGTCTCAGTTGTAGTGTACTGTACATCAAGGCACTGCACTGCATCTGTGGGCAGTTATTCAGACTCACATATATTGGGTCAGCAGTGCTCTTTTAATCCAAATCCCCAGTAGGCATCTTCTGGAGTTAAACTTTTGTTGTATACACATACAGCGGTCCCAGTTGTAGTGTACATCAAGGCACTGCATCAGTGGGCAGTTTTGCAGACTCACATATATTGGGACAGCAGTGCTCTTTGAAACCAAATCCCCAGTAGGCCTCCTTTGTAGTTACAAGTTTGCTGCATGCTCATTCAGCAGTCTCAGTTGCAGTGTACATCAAGGCACTGCACCGTGCGTCTGTGGGCAGTTTCTAAACTCACATATATTGGGACAGCGGTGCTCTTTGAAGCCAAATCCCCAGTAGGCCTCTTTTGTAGTTACAAGTTTCTTGTGTGCACATACAGTGGTCCCAATTGTAGTGTACATCAAGGCACTGCATCTGTGGGCAGTTTTGCAGACTCACATATTGTTGTGTCCGTCGCTGTCCGATGTCTCTGCTCCACCCACCTTACCTTGTTGGCGACTCCCTTCGGGGTTGATGGAAGGCTAACTGCTGTGGCGTCTCCGGGCCTTTCTCCTCCGGCATTCCCGGGCTGGCTCGACGCTGCAAGCCACCATGTTGACCAGATGCCTAAGGGCACGTGCGGCCTGACTGATGTACCAGCGTTGGCGCGAACCTCAGGGGCATCCCCCTGAGATGACGTCACCAGCTCCAGATATTTAAGGTCTCAGTTTTCGCTAACAAGATGAGTTAGCTAGCTTCCTCCTGGTCACTGTGGATGGGATTCGCTCTCCGCAACCCTAGCTACTCTGGCTCCTTGTACTTCACTAGAGGTACCCGCTCCTCGGGAGCTTCGCTCTCTATTTTTCTTTGCAGGTTGCAGTCCGGAACTGGTACTCGCTCCTCGAGGGCCCACGTCTCAGACTTGCTCCTGAATACCACTTCTGCTAAGAAGTCATCGTTGCTTACAACATTGTGAGTTTCCATCTATCTCTCAGAGCTTTCCCTAGGTCCAGGTACTCGCTCCTCGAGGGCCTAATGCATACCATCTCCTGGGCTGCCTTAAGAGAATATTGTGTGAGTGTTACCATCAAGGACTTGTTCCTGAACGCCACATGCTTTGCCTACTCACTTTCTTAGTTTCTCTACAGCTCAGCCACCTTGGGATCACTGTTCCAGAACCTGAGGGACTACAGCCCAGCCGGGCGCTTCCAGCTCACTACTGCCATCTTTGGTGGTTTTACTATATTGTCTAATAAAAGAACTAGTGTGTGTCTGTCTCCTACACTAAGCCTGACCAGTGGTCCCTCTCGGGATTTCCCCCGAGGGTGTGGTCACCTGCCACTGGTCCAATGATCCACCCACAATTATTCTAAATAACTACAGATTGCTAAATACCAGCTTTATCAACAGAGCTTTCTGACAGATTGCTAACTCCATGGATCCGGCTTGTGTCCAGAGTTCCGCTTAACTCCAAGGATCCGGCTTGACTACAGGTTTGGGCTTGACTCCAGAGTTCGGGTAACTACATGGATCCAGCACAACTCAATGCTTTGCAGGCTATACCGGGCCTGGCTCAGTGCATTGCGGAACAACAGGACGCCTTGGAAAAACTTACTTCAGCTTTTCATCAGCTACACACACAGAAGGTTCAAAGTACTGCTTCTATCCATGAAACTCAGTTACAGGAGGTAACTTTAAAGACTGCTGTACCAATGGCAGCTCCGATCCGCTTCTCTGGAGAAATACAGAAAACTCGAGGCTCTTTAATACAGTGCTGCATGCACTTTACCCTACAACCATTTTTATTTCCTACTGCTCTCTCCAAGACTACCTACATCCTTTCTTACTTGGATGGTAGGGCCTTGTCTTGGGCATCTACCTTGTGGGAGCACAAGGATTCTATTTTGCAGGAATAGAAGGATTTATGGACTTATTTAAATCCGTTTTTGATGACCCTGCTCGAAATTCTGTAGCCGGGTTTGCTTTGGTGGATTTGAAGCAAGGCAACAGATCATTGGCTGAATTTGCCATAGAGTTTAAAACTCTTGCGGCAGAACTTTGTTAGGACCCCAAATGTCTCAAGACTCTCTTTTGCAGAGGCCTGGATACCCGTTTAAAAGACGAGCTGGCTGCTCATGAAACACCTGACTCACTGGATGAATTAGTAGCCTTGGCTACTTGGATTGATCACTGGCTCCGGGACAAGGTGAAGGAACTCCGGCCTAAGATGTTATCTGGGTTGGATCAGGCTTGCTCTATACCTGCACCTCGAAATGTTCCAGTAATTTCTGCTGCTGATAAAGATGAACCAATGCAACTTGGTCATGGACACTTGACTTCTAAAGAGAGAAGATTTCGGAAGAAGCGCGGCCTCTACATGTACTGTGGTCAGCCTGGCCATGATGTCTCTAACATGCTCCATTTGGCCAGAACGGAACTATAGCATGGGTTATTTTTCCCTATATGCATCACCTTTATTGTTGCAGTCTCTCTTTTTGCTGCCACATGTAAAATTTTGAGAAAGGTGGTATATGACTTTCATAAATCAATAAAGACTGAGACGATCTCCAGCGCAACAATGGTATCATCTCTTTGCAAAGGGTGAGAAACAGCTATGAAGCTGAACTGTTTAAATGAAACAATGCAACACTTTTGACTTGCTAATTTAGACTGCCAATTACAGGTTGTCCTCGAGAAATTTCATACTCTCATTGCTGCTGCCTTAGGACCAAATTTTAAAAGCATTGCCAACTCTGAAAAGCTCATATATGCGAGTATCAGGGCCGTGAGCAAAAGATGCATATTTTAAAAGCCCGAAATTACATGCATAAATATGCGTGTGCGAATACAAAAAAGGGGGGGCAGTAAAGAGGTGGAGTTGTGGCAGGGCATGTGCATTCCAGGGCGGGGCCAACACTTTCATGGGTAACCGTATTTTAAAACTGGAGGCCCCGAGTGCACGCGGGTTTGTCATCCACATAATTTTACTGCTGCTCCTGATCTGCAGATCTCACATTTTCGGCTTACATGACAGGGTGTGAGGTCTGGGAAAACTAGGGGGAGTGCAGGATGAAGAACCGGAGGGGTCTGGATGACCTCAAGGTAGACTGGGCAAACTGGTGTTCTAATTGGCAAAACTGGGAATATCCCTTGCGCTAGCATGTTTTAAAATCCACTTATATACACACGTTAAAGCCAGCAAAGTCCTATGGAAGATACGCAAAGTAGGTATGCTCACATAACCTCTTAAAATTACTCGTGCATGTAATTTTAATTTTAATTTTGCTTTAGAAATAGACAGGTTACAAATCTTAAATGCAGAATCTTATATGCGGAATTGTTTGCACCATTTAAAATTCCAGCATATACTCTCTCGCACACCTATACTTGTGTACGGGCGCCCGCACATTTATTTTAAAATTAACCTGCCTGAACTACAGTAGCTTTAGCCATAGTTGTCTGCAATAAGTTGAGACCCTCTGTGGGTAGACTATGTATATTATAGTAAGAGGTCCAGCCTCTGCAGAACCTGTCTTGGTGCATGGGTTAGATGTTTGCATAACATTTGCCCTACTGAGGAAGACCAAAGGTCCAAGCCCACTATCCAGTTTCCAATCCAGTCCACTGGGGGATCCTGCCACACTTACGTTCATAAACTGTTTACACTTATCCCAGGGATATACAGTGGATTTCTCAGTCCACCTTAATGGTTTATGATCTCTTCTTCCAGGAACCTGTCCAAACCTCCTCCAAACCCAGCTCCACCAACAGCTTCTACCACATCCTCCAGCAGCAAAGACTAGAGTTCAACTGTGTCCTGAACTGGGGGAAACAAATCCTTTTTGTCCTAACTGAATTAATTAGGCTGCTTTCTCCCTGTTTTTGTACATTTTGGACTTTTTTTTTTTAATTTCAGCTCGATCCATCAACTTCAATCTATAATTGGTCAGCTGTTGCTTTGAGGCTCAAATTCATCTGCAAATTGTTCTTTACAAGTTTCGGTGTGAGTGACTAACTTCCTGCATAGTAGCTTTTTTTTGGACTTAGTTGGAAAGTGCAGGGTTGAAATATCTGCTGATACTTTGAGCAACACTTCAGTCATGCAAGAACCATGAACTGGAATTTAATATGCATGGGGAGGGGATGTTCTCACTCTGGTCCCATCACCTTAAGCCAGGACTTATGGATGATAGGGAGAGATGTGGGTCACTCTTCTACAAATGGACGTGCAAGGGGGAGAGTAAGCTGCAAACTTGCTAAAGGTCTGCATGTACTTCACCCCTGTTATTGCGAATGTCAGCAGAATAGGTAACACACAAGTTTGAAAAGTCAGTTCGCTGTCTGTACTTTACTTCCTGGAAATACCTTTACTGTGATACCAGAGTTTAAAAAAATAAAAACTTTAATGTCCTCAGCACTGCAGCCCATCTACCTCCAATGTCTTAAATAAAAAAAATTAAAAAAAAATTAACCTGTCTGTTTCTAAAGCAAAATTAATTGATTGCTTTAGCAAATTAATGATCAAGTCAATATCATATTGACCATACCATATATATATATATATTTCAAATGTATCAGGAGAGCAGTAGATTGAAGAGCTATGCTCATGGATATTGATTTATTGTATAAAGAACTGTTTGTTTTCTTGTATGAGCATATTTTTCTGTCCGAATAACAACCTGCAGTTACGTTCATTCAGTGTGGGTGTCCACTGCTATTTTTGTTTTGCTTCTACTTGGAAGAAATGCAAAATAAGAAATTTCATTCCTCACGTTATGTCAATCATCGTTGTAGGGCATCCTTTTGATGCAGACAGAATAATTTTTCGCATGGAGAAGAATTTTATCTAATTACTGCATGGAAACCAGAGGCATGCTGTTCAGTGCCACCTGAATGTACACCTGGCAGTAGGCTGGGATCGAGTTAAGTATATGCAGAAAAGAGCATGGAGCAGCAGAGCAGGAGATTAAGGAAGTATTTGTGCAAATCAAAACAGCACTGCTTGTCTACATACTAATCAGCTTATTTCAGGATAGGGAAATTGACACTTCTCGGCAAAAGAATTAGTCATGGGCAGGGTGCAGACACTGTAAGTTCCTAGCCAGTGGCTTTCTGGTTTCGTTTACTTTCACTGTGAGAAAGGATCAAAAACTGTGTTGCCTTGGCAGCTGAAATACTGGCTCTCAGAGCAGGGGGTGTGAGTTATTGTAGATGAGGGATAGGAACTTTCTCAAATAGATCTAAAGGGAGGATCACATTTTGCTTCTGAGGCTGTTTTGTGCTTTTCTACTGTTTGTAGATTCTGGTACAAATGTGTGAAAAGTAGGGAGAAATTCCCCTAAACCACTAAGGTATTTTGCCGATGGGAAAATGTTTTAAATGATGTATTAACAAAACATTATTGACATTTTGGGGTTCCAATAGTCTCCTTCATTGAGTTAAAATGTACAACAAATTGTGTCAGTATTTATATTCCCAATCAGTTCCACAAAAGGTCTTCCTACAGAATTCCCCTTTACAGTGCACTGAAACAGAATGAATCGCCGAAATAAAACAAACCCCCCTCTACCCCGCAAAGAGTCCTGCAGCAAGAGCAGGGCGATGCAGTCGTTTGCACCGAGTGCCTCATGTCCGATTATCTACCTATTGCTGAGAGATTATATGTGTGTGCACCCAGGCAAATTTATTCATTTGTTTAAATTAATTTAGATTCTGCCTTCCGCGCCCCCCCCCCCCCCCCCCCCCCCCCCCCCCCCAAAAAAAAGAAACATTTGTCCAAAGTGGACAACATCACATTTGGAGTTGCTGAGCCAGCCAGAGAGGTATAGAGAGATCTCCAGGGACCAGTTTAGCAGCCCTTGTGCCCCTGTTTTGGAGGACCAAGGTCATGGGGAAGGAGACCATCGCCTTGGTGTGGAAGGAAGGGCTCCCCTTAGCTTGGACCTGCCTGCTAGGGGATGCCTTATACTTTTGCATTGAGGATTTGTCTCCAGGGCTGTGAGCCCAGGAGGAATGGGTTATAGTTGGCGGTTTGATTATTAGTAATGTAGATAGCTGGGTGGCTGGTGGGCTTGGGGACTTGCCTGCCTGGTGCAAAGATAGCAGAGCTCATGTATCGCCTAGTCTAAGATTTGGGGAGGAGCCATGTGCTGTGGTACATCCTTCTGTGCTGCATTCCAGAAACGCTACGCGCAGGACTCCAGGGCAGATTGAGCTCCAGACTGTCTCTAGATGGATGAGATGGTACAGAGAAGAGGGCTTTAGATTTGATAGGAAGTGGGGAACATACTAGGGAAGGGAGAGCCTAGAAGTATTGCTGAGATAAGCTGCTTTTATGTGTCATTTTAGTAAGTGTAATAAAAATATGCACGAGAAAACTGGAGTCCAGCCTGTAACCTGTCCTCCAGCCAGCCACAGACCGCTCGCGCTCTGTAACATATGGTGTCAGGTTGGGGATGTTCTATGCTAAGCGACTGCACAGGCAGAAGCCCAAGCCTCCTAGAAGTGTCTGAAAAGAGAAGAGTTTGTAGAAAGTGCCTGCTCTGGCAGGAACTCTGCTTCAAAGTGAAGAAAATGTTTGCTCTAAGCACTAGACAGAGAAACACTAACACAAAAGCACACTGAAGGAAGAGAGAATTTTTTTTTTTTTGAGAGAGCGTTTGCTTTAAGCAGCGCACAGAGAATCACTAATGAAAAAGAAAATCATTGCAGAAGGTTTTTTCTTTTCCTGGGGTCTCACACGTCCATACGTTGGCAACAGGTCAAAGGTGCTATCCCTGCCTGTCTAGCCAGGGGTCAAGTAGTGAATAAGGGCTGGACTAGCCAACAGGTTTTTTTGTTTTTGTTTTTCTCTCTTCCTATCCCTGGGGAGATATGTGTAGGGGTTTATTTCCCGGGAAAAAGAAGAAGGAGAAGCCAGATGGCTTAAGAGAGGTGCACAGTAATGTATTTCTGCATCCTGAGATTTCCCCAGTCCTATGAGCCAGCAGAGAGGAAGAACTTGAGATTGGAGGTGTGGCAGATGGAAAGGCCAGCCAAGTCAGTCAGGCCAGCAAAGCCACACCCAGATGCCATGGATGCCCAGATAGAGGAAGGCAGAATTAAACGGCAGCAGCTGGTGGGCTGAACAACAGGAGATTGCAACAGAGCTGATCTAATGGGATGCAGAGCTAAGGCAAGTCACCAGAAAGAATATGATGTTAGTGAGCGAACTTGAGCCACATGCACTGGAAACCTTGGATAGTCTGAAAGTGGAGGAAGTATCAGTCGAGCAGTAATAACTAATGCTGACCTGGAGCATCCCTGAAACTGGCCCAAAGGGGGAACTACAGTGAAGCCTGGTGAAGCATCAGGGGAGCAAGTGATGACCAAGCCTAACCAGGATTATCTTGGAAAGTGGCCTAAGATAGGTGCTATAGGGAGCCCTGGCAATGGGCCAGAGAACCCAGAAATTGCTCTGCTGGAACAAACCCCAGAAGGACAAGGATAGTTCCAATGCACCCCAAAATAAGCATATAAAAGACCTGTGAATGGACTCATGATAAATGGGGCATAGGTACAAAGGACTGGGCTGTACAGATTTCCATGGGAAGTCAGGAGTCCCACACACAAGTATCAACAGGAGGGCAACACCCCTCTAGTATGGCTAACCCACTCACTGAGGGCAGTGTGACACAGGAAGCTGAGGGGATAAAACCAGACAACAGGACAACACCGAGGTGAAGGTAGAGGTCTGGAGCCTAGAGGTCCAGCAGACGGAGGAGAAACCTGACTGGTTTGGGGAAAATTGGGCCGCTACCCATCAGAAAGAGAAAGAGACTGAGGAAACAAGGATTGGCAAGAAAGTGGAGTTTTTGGAGATCCAGTCCGGAGAGGAGAACCACCAATTAGACTTGTGAAAAAAACATTCCAGGGATTTGGACTATGGGGTTAACCAGGGTGGGACACCAAGAGAACCAAAAGGGCTCGAAGGGGTGAAGAAAGCCTCATATAAAAACCCAAAAGGTTGGGGAAAGGGTACCTCGATAGAGGAGAAAGCTACCCTTGGTAAAAAGAATCCCCAGTGAGTAAAGCACAAGGCATTCCCTGGTTTGGATCCCCCGTATCTTAAGGCAGGCGGGGGTTAGAATAAGATCCGAGGGCAAGCCTGGCGAGGTCCTACTGCGGGACATAGTCCTGGTAGGAGCAGTCACTCAGTTGGGTAAGAGTGAAGTGAGGGGGAGGGTAGGGGGCAGAGTGCCCTATAGAAACCCCCAGAACACCTTAAAAGATTGGTCCCACATTCTGGACCCATTCCACCTTAACACAGGGCATTCTGTGTCCAGGGTACCTCCTCTAAGCAGGAATAAAGCATAGGTGAGCAAGACAGGCCCTGGGAAAGATAAGGAGACTGCAGCTTCATATAATTATTGCTTGATAGAAGTGTTTGAGAGGAAGTATAGCTGAGGTAAGCTGCTTCTACATGCCATTTGAGTGTGTGCAATAAAAGTGTGCAAGAGAAAACTGGAGTCCAGAGTGTAACCTGTCCTCCAGCCAGCCATAGACCACTCGTGCTCTGGGATAAGCAGCTTTTGAACTAGACCATAGGAGAGATCTGATAGTTGCTGAGAAGCGCATGATTTAGAAAGAGGTATCTTAAACTGATACTTGCAAAACAGAGAAGTTACAACCTCCCAGTAGAGAGGTTGTGGTTAAAGCTGAAGTAGCCTTGATGGATAATGATAAAGAGCACACAGATGTGAATGAGAACCAAAACCAAATACAAAAAAAAAATTGAGGTCAGTATTCTAACTAAACATTTAAATGGCTAACTTGGAGTTAGATGGATAACTTGGACAATGGGGAGTTAGATGGATAACATATGAGTTAGACAGATAACTCGTGAGTTATTCATCTAAATAGCTTTGAATATTGACCTCATTAAATCTAGCCTCACTGTGAAAAAAAAATGTCAATCCAAAAAGCCTCCCCCACCCCACCCCATCCCCAATTTCTTGCCCCAGTTCTTCAGTCTTCCCGGTGCAGAGAGATTTCAAGTTGCTACTGTGCCTCCAGTGCAGGCGTGGACAATGGTGCCAGCCAACCCAAGGCCAGTGCCATTGTGAGAATCTGCTGTACAAGGAAATGATGCCAGCCAACCCAAAATTTAGTTTGTTTTCCTCTCAAATTGTTTTAAAAATTAAATGAAATGAAAAAAAAGGACATTTAGTTTCTAGCAAAAGCACATTCCTCGATTTTTGCCTTAGCTATTTTTCCTGTCTTCCATCTTTTGTATCCTTAAAGATGAATTTTAAAAACCTGGAGCGTGCATCAATTAGGGGATGCGCAGACAAGCCAGGCTTTCGTGCGCTCACCGTATTTTAAAAGCTGCCCAGATACACGCGCACATCTCACTCCGATTCAGAAAGGGGCATGGTCTGTGCACAGGGCATGGGCGTTACAGGATGGGGCTGACAGATGTGCATGCAAATACTTACGCTCTTGGGCATGCTCCGAGGTTCAGTGATGCTAAGTTTACTTCTGCCATAAAGGAGGTGTAAGTTATAAAAAAAAAATGAAAACTAGCCATAACTGAGGTGATTTAAGGGTCTGGGCTAATTGGAGGGAGTGAAGGTTATTAGACTAGGGGGTTTGGAGGAACTAGTTCTTAACTGGGGGAACTGGTGGAAGAACTGGGGAAACTGAAAATGGCGTGGGAGCGCCCTCCTTTTCAAATCCCCCGGTTTACGCGGTAGAAGCGGGATTTACTCACTCATTGTGTGCGCCCACTTAAAATTCAGCGCGCATGTTCACGGGGCCAGGCTATTTTACAACATGCGCCCATATGCAAGCAAGCTATAAAATGGCCGCGTATCTGGCCGCACGCTGACACCCGCACACCAAAGTGCACCCGCAAGCCAGTTCATTAGACTTCTTTCCAAAAAGCAGACTGTTCTCTGTTTTCTTTCACTTTCTTAATATTGAGATTGGTTGCCCTTACAATGATTTCTTTTAGTTTCGATGCTGTCCTTTTACCTCATCATCTTCATCCTCCACCCCGTTCCAGGCTGATGATGTCTGTTCCGGATTCATTATATTATCACCATCAGTCAATCTTTTCCTAGATCCGCCTGAATCCCTTCTTTCTGTAGGTCAATAGTGAAAGGCTTCTTTTAGGAAATCGTGGTGTTTGATTCGCTCTGCGTGTTGTTTCCCTTGCTCTTTATAATATTTGAAGTTCTCATTCACAGACGGGGGGGTCTGTTTTCAAAAAGCCGCTGAGCTGGAATGATGACCAGGTAAATTTGTCTGGTTGTCTTCAGCCAGATTTTACCTGAACCAAACCAGCTAGGCTTTAGTATTTAGTATTTATTTAATATTTATTTGATTCTTGTATGCCACCAATGCTATCGCCCTGAGCGATTAACAAAATTCTACATACATAATATCCAATATAATAAAATAAAAACATTAGTACAATACAAAACAACAGAAAATGAGCATGATCAGAATGTGGCTAGGAAAGAAGCAGAGGAAGAATCTGAGAGATGCCTCTCTCGTTGCATAAAATAATCCTCCCATCGCTGGCCATTACCTTATCACATTGCTTTGCTACCTTGAGATCATCTGATGCTGTTACACCAAGGTCCCTCTCCTGGTTGGTGCACATCAGCTCTTCACCACCCTCTGCATATCACTCCCATTGATTTCTGCATGACTCTTTTTGACATTGAATCGTAACTGCCAATTATGAGACCACTCGTCAAGCATTCTTATTTAACCCCTAGGTAGGATAAATCCTGGATACTGGGCCCAAAGGCACGCAATCAAAGATTTGACCCTATTTGCAAGTTTTCCAGGATAGCTTTCAGGGTCTGAGTGACCCAGGGCTCGCTGTGGGGAGAGGCATAGCTTCAAGGCCCTATTGCATGCATTATAGTCTCACAGCCCCTTAGGTCCCTTGGCACAAAGCACTGATAATCTCTAAAGTCTCTGATAGCAATAAACACAATGGAAACTGAGTGGTTTCCAATTGTTTTGTACTGATAGTTGATTAAATGAATGAAAATCTTCTTTACAGCTCTCTTGAAGTTAAATGTAATTGATTTTACAGATTGAAATAAAATAATAAATTTGTGACCTTACTCATGCAACAACAGTCTTTGGAATTTGTAAGAGCCAATTCCTTAATGATTTAGCTCCTTCACCTTTCTCATAACTCTTAATTGAAGAAAGTATAAACCTTCTCTCAATCTCCCAACTTTACAACAGATTCTTCCCACTGTGGAATGGTCAGATTAGAAGTCCTGATTACTTAACTAAATGTGGAATCCCACTACTCCTATCTCTTCTGAAGTCTTCTCTGTTCTCATAGATCTCCTTCTGGTACCACCATGTGGGCACTCACCTCCCAAGTGTAGCACACCTGGCTCAACAGTGAAAAATATTCTTGAAAACACCTCAGCAATTCCTTCTCCCTTGTAATGGACGTGACTCCATTCTTCTGTGACACAGATGGTCCTCGGGTTCTTTCCAGGAGAAAGACACCTCCTCCTCTAGATGTTTTGGAAACTGAGCCCCAGGTACCAAAAGGCACTCAATCTCAATATAACAAAAATCGGAGAAAATAAAAACCTTATTCAAATAGGACAACCAAAAAGAAAGAAAGGAGGAAAAACTTCCTTCTGAAAACTCTGTACCAAAACTAGGAGTCAGGCACTCCGTTTCCATTCTCTTCAGCCAGGTCTCTGTGAAGAGGACACTCGGAATTCTTTTCTCAGAAAAATTAATGAAAAGAGGGACTGCACAAACAGGACTGTTCCTCAACAGGGCAATTCATGAACAATCTGCACTAAGAATTCATGCTATAAAGGTGGTGGCAGGGGTTGATAAAGGGTCAAGCACTGGCTGTCTCTTTGTCCCACATGGGAGAGCTCAGACCCCAAACCTCTATTCATTAATCTGTCTGCTTCAACCTATAAACTTGGTTCACTTCTTTGGTTAGGAAACCAAGGGTTTCTTACATTTAGATCACTTTTCATTCTATCTTCTACACATTGAAAGTTGTCCACTCTGTTGCAGATCTTAATATCATCTGCAAAAAGGCAAACTTGTCCTAATTTCTCTGCAATTATTGCTTAAAAGATATTGAACAGAGCCGGCCCTAGGACTCATCACTGAGGTATAATTGCAGAAAAATGCATTTTTTTCACATAACAAAAAGAAAACAAACCAAAATTTTAAAACACAACAAAAAACCCCACAAAAAATCAAAATGAATAACATTTTTCCTGTGCACGTCCCAATACAGCTGCCTAGTGAAAGCTTCTACTGGTTCACCCTTGAGCTGAGATCACTGATGGAACCTTGCCCTCACATAAATCACAGTGTGCTTGGAGAATTAGTACTCCTAACATTTTTCCAGGACCTTCTCGTACTTGTTCCTGTCTCCCTGGATGACAAATGACTTGAAGATGTGCTTAACATCTGGCACCATATTGTGAATGAATGTGTGTACTTGCACCAACATGTTCTCTGCATACAATTTAGTTCCCACCCTGCACCTGGCAAACTGTCGAGGCTAGTCAGGAAAGGACTATGGATCAGCAAAATGGCACCATCCAGTCTGGAGGAAGGTGCCACAGTGGTGACAGTGGAGCATGTCCTCCAGACGGAGGACGTTATTTTGTCAACAAAAGAAGAAAAAAGATATTGAAAGGCCTGCTTCTGGGCCTAAGACTCAGGCCTGGGCCTAGTAGAGGCACTGACAACGGGGCCCTGCTTTGTCCAGGCCCCAATGTCGGGCATAAGCCTAGGCTCAGACCTGGGCCTTGGTGACGAGATCTGGCCTGCCAGGCCCTGGCATCAGATCCTGTCCTAGGCATCAGTGTTCAGGACCTAGTCTCATGCAAAACCTCTGGGTTCAGGACTAGGTCAAGGCTTGGTCCCGCCGGAGCCCCTTTTTTTTTAACACTTTATTTCTATCTTTGAAATAGTTTTATGACCTTGTAATATGATTATCTATAGAAATATTTTGTTCAATGATCATATCTTTCTTTCAATGTTACATTTCTTCATTAAAGCATATTGCACATTGCTACTTGTTGCCCTTGCTGAGAAGCCGTCACCCCTCGGCTGCAGGTTTAGGAAGTTGTGCTGCTATAAGGGCTGGAATTTCTCTGTAAGCCACTGTTTATGGCTTTTTGTAAGCAGCTTATTTGATTATTCCTCCGCAAGGCGCCCGTTTCCAACCTTTGGCAAGCCCTTTAACAAAATTTTGGAACATCAATTAATATCAGTGTCCTCTGGGCCCCTGTCCCTCCCGAAGCAGCCCATGTGGCGAAACACGGCCCGTGTTTAGGGACCGAAACTCTAAGTAACCTTGAATAAAGGTGGAAACGTTTACCTTAAGTCTTCACTTTCAGTTATTGATTAAATTTACTATAAGGATCCGCGATCCTTCAGGGCTGTACCATTTCTACTGGTTAACTACCACTATTTACACCGCTCATCATCTCCACTTTCTATTGGCTGTTACTTGTTAAAGGAAACATTTTTGCTTTTAGTTTATGATGTTTCTATAATTTCTAATTTAACTACTTTTTTTATTCTTTTATAACAAATTTTTATGAAGATTATAATACAGATGTAGTTAATTTTTGTCATGGTTATCTTTTTACTTACTGTTGAATCTATGGCTTCATCTGTATTGTTCTTGTGTTGTTATATGTATTTATAAAATGTGCTCTGTTGCTTTTTGTTACAATTTGTATTTATTGTTTTTATGATATAAACTTCACTCAGAGCCATTTAGATGAGCAGACGATAAATCTAAGTAATTAATACATGAACAAATAAAGAAACCAACCAGATAATAATATATACAACTTTTAATATTCATAATTAAAATGATATGTAGGCATAAATAAGTCTTAATATGGGCATAATGTGCATTATGTTGAGAAAATGTAACACATTTCTGTATTTATAATGTAAAACTTCACAGTATCAGTCATGAAAAGCATAAGGGAAATAGCGCTGTATTAAGCCTTACATTTATTTATTTATTTATTTATTTAACGTTTCTTTTATACCGATGACCGTTCGCACATCGCATCGGTTTACAGTGAACACAAAACCATTGGGCGGGGCCCTTACATAAAACAGATAATATACTGAACTAGGAAACATATGATTGAAATTAGGGGGGAACCCTTACATCAAAACTATTTACATCAAAACTATATACAGAATTAGTGCACAGAACCAAATCGACAAGCATAGAGGTGGTCATATCAGGAGATCCGAGTAAGGGTAAGGGTCGGAGGGGGAGTTATGTAATAGGGGGTGTGATGGAGTAAGCTTGTTGGAAGAGCCAGGTTTTAAGTTTCTTTTTGAAAGTGGGGGTATAGGTCTCAGTGCGAATATCATGGGGCATAGAGTTCCATATCGTGGGGCCGGCCAGAGAAAAAGCTCTGTTAATAGTGGAGGAAAGCTTAAAGGATTTAATAGATTGGGCTTGGAGTGTTCCTTGGAGTGCTGGGCGTGTAGGTCTCTTGGAGGTACGGGGTACGAGGGGGGGGTTGAGCCAGTTGAGGTTGGAGTTTAATAGACTTTTGTGTATGATTGAGAGAGTTTTATAAAGAATTCGTGACTGTATAGGGAGCCAGTGTAGTTCCATAAGTGCGGGGGTGATGTGATCTCTTTTCTTTGTGTTTGACAGGATGCGAGCGGCGGCATTTTGTAGAAGTTGGAGTGGTCTAGTGTGAATTGCGGGAATGCCAAGTAAGAGCGCATTACAGTAGTCAATCTTTGAAAAGATAATAGCTTGAAGGACTGTACGGAAATCATTGAAATGTAGCAAGGGTCTGAGTTTCTTTATTGTTTGCAGTTTAAAGTAGCAGTCCTTTATAATGGATTTGATGAATGGTTTGAAAGAGAGGTGATTATCAATAATAACTCCTAGGTTGCGAGTGTGAGGTGGGAAGTTAGTAGCAGAGTAGGCAGGGGGGATGACCGGGAGTGGCTGCTTATTCGATATGACTAAAAGCTCAGTTTTGTTGGAGTTAAGCGCTAGGTGCATGTCCTTTAGGAGCTGGTTGATAGAGGAAAGACAGGATTCCCAGCTGTGTAGAGCCGTTTGGATGGTGTCCGAGAAGGGGAAAATGATTTGTACATCATCAGCATAAATAAAATGCTTGATGTGTAGATTAGTGAGGAGCGTAGTAAGGGGGAGCATGTAAATGTTAAATAAGGTAGATGAGAGTGAGGAACCTTGGGGAACACCTTGGGGGAGACTGATGGGGTCAGATTCATTATTGTTCATAGTGACAGTGAAAGTACGATTTTGGAGATATGATTGAATCCAATCAATGGCCTTGCCAGTGACCCCAATATTTCTGAGTATGCTGAGGAGGACATCATGATTAACTGTGTCAAACGCAGCTGAGATGTCAAGTAATGCGATAAGATAGGATGATCCTGAGTCAGTTCCTTTGATAAGGGTATCGTGTAAGGAGAGGAGCAAGGTTTCAGTACTTAAGTGCTTCCTGAAACCATATTGGGTTGGAGGGAAGATGTTATTTTGTTCCAGGTGATCAGATAGGCGTGTGTTCACGAGCTTTTCAAGCACTTTAGCTAGTAGGGGTAGGTTGGACACTGGTCTGTAATTAGAGAGGGTGGTGGGGTCAAGGTTGGGTTTTTTGAGGAGTGGTTTCACTATGGCTTGTTTCAGAGCATTGGGGACAATGCCATGTTCTAGGGAACAGTTAAGAATATTTGAGAGGGGTTTGGCGATCACATTGTGTATAGAAAGTAGGAGTTTAGAGGGGATAGTTTCAGAGGGGTGAGTGGAAGGTTTCATTTTCTTAAGTATGCTTTCTACTTCCAGGGAAGATGAGGACTCAAAAGAATAAAGGGAGCTAGGGGAGTTGATGGTGGGAAGAGAGATATTGAGGTTGTTGTGTGAAAATTGAGCTGTGATGGACGATACTTTGTTTTTGAAAAATTGCGCTAATTCATTACAGCGGTTTGTGGAGGGTGTAGCTGATTGTTGTGTGTGTATGGGAGAAGTAAGGTTAGCGACCATGGAGAAAAGAGCCTTGGGGTTGTATTGCAGCCCATTTATTTTATTGGCGTAGTATTTTCGTTTTGAGTGTTGAATAGAGTTTCTATAATCATGCATACGTTGATAGTAGAGAGTTTTGGTTGCGGGGGATTGGAGTTTGCGCCATGACCTTTCCGTGGCTCTGAGTTGGATTTTGAGATTTCTAAGGAAAGGAGTGTACCAGGGTTTCCTATTCTTTCTGTAAGGGTTGATTGTTTTTGTTATCAGGGGGCAGTGCACATTGGCAATGCTGTGTGTGCAGTTCACCCATGAGGATAATGCGTTATCTGGTGAGGATAGATCAATTTGTTTGTCTAAGTCAGAGCATGCTAATGCAATGGTTTCTACATCGCATGCTTTGCGGAATCTAAGGGAAATAGGCTGTCTGGGTGTGGATAGAGGGCTTTGAGGGAGCGATAGTTTGGTCTCAATCAATGAGTGATCAGACCAGGGTACTGATGTACATAGGGGGGGACTGTTCACACTGATGGGCGAGTTTATAAAAATCAAGTCAAGGGTGTGGCCAGCCTTGTGTGTGGGGGAGTTTACTATCTGTTGGAAGCCCATAGCTTCGAGCGAGGCCAAGAAAGCTTCACAGGCCAGTGACTGTGGTGAGGTATCTACGTGTAAATTGAAATCTCCTAGGAGGACTGTGGGTAGGTCTGGCGAAAGTGAGTTTGTGAGGAATTCAATCAAAGGAGATGAATCTTTCTCTAGAAGACCAGGGGGTGTGTATATAAGACAGAGTTGGAGTAGTTTAGATTTGAAATATCCAATTTCGTATTGATGGGGGATGTCACATCTATGAGACACTAGGTGGAGGTCCTTTTTTATAGCCAGGAGTAGGCCGCCTCCTCTCTTCTTCTTCCTCGGGATTGAGAAAATATCATAAGTATCTATGGGTAACTGGTTGATAAGGGGAGTGTCATGTTGTTTGAACCAGGTTTCAGTGATTGCGCATATTTCGGGATTAGAATCAGAGAGAATGTCATGTAGAAGATGGGTTTTCTTTTGAAGAGATTGTGCGTTAAAGAGGATGATAGAAATGAGAGATAGGCTGATAGCTTGAGTGCGAGTGATGGTGCGTATAGGTATGAGTCTTCTGTTTTTGTGATTGTTTTTATGGTTTGGGGTTTGCTGCATGGATGTAGTGGGACTGTAAGGGTAAAATACTGTTTGATATGCTACAGCACAATGCTCGATGAAAGGAGGCATTGTGGTCCAAAAGTGTAAGGCTAGTAGAAGGGTTAGAGGAATACAGGGATGGAGGCAGAGACAGGGTTAGAAGCGTACAGGAATGGCAGAAATACAGAATAGCATTCAGGGTTACAGAATAGCATTCAGGGTTACAGAATAGCATTCAGGGTCCAACAACGATACATATATAGGTATGAGTATCGTTACGTGAGCAACGGCAACAGTAAGGCACCAATAATATACAGAGTACCAATAATATACAGAGTACACACCAATAATATACAGAGTACACAATCAATCTTGTTAGAGAGACAACCAGGCTAGCGCAGGGAAATATATGCTGTTATCCTGACTACTGTAGGGGGAGGGAGGAGAGGGGTGGTTCAGCGGGAAAAGTGGAACGGGAATTTAGCCAAGCGGGGAGGTCTGATCTAGACAGATATATACTTCAATATTTCTTACACTCTGACTGCTTAGAAGCGTCACCAGTAGTTGGGCTGGTCATCTGGGAGATAGCTTGTGGGTTCCAGTACAGTAGCGATGCAGACACAAAGTAGTTGTAGACAGGTTGAAGCCGTTCGGGCACACTTATATATCATATGTTCTTCTGGGCTGCCTGAAGGTGCTGCTCGAAGGGGCGCTCAAAGGGGCAGGCCCCTTTGTCGCGCTCCTTCGGCGCGCGACGCTGGAGCGTCTGTAAGTTTAAAGGGCCTCTGTGCCCTTTCCTATTGGCTGCCGGTGAGTATGGGTAGGCGGGCCTTCCGCGCGTGTTTTTCCGGTCGGGACGGCGGCAGGATGGAGCGGCAGGCCGCGTGGTCGGCCTCGGACCCGGCGGGGGCAAGGGAGAAATTGAGTGGCCTTACCCCGATGGGTCTGTGGCGCCGATCGCGCAGGCCCTCCCTCGCTCTGGATGCCGTGCTGTGGAGCAGGTCTCTGCTGGAGCTGCTTGCTGCGCCGAAAAGAGGGAGATCGCTGGAGCGTCTGTAAGTTTAAAGGGCCTCTGTGCCCTTTCCTATTGGCTGCCGGTGAGTATGGGTAGGCGGGCCTTCTGCGCGTGTTTTTCCGGTCGGGACGGCGGCAGGATGGAGCGGCAGGCCGCGTGGTCGGCCTCGGACCCGGCGGGGGCAAGGGAGAAATTGAGTGGCCTTACCCCGATGGGTCTGTGGCGCCGATCGCGCAGGCCCTCCCTCGCTCTGGATGCCGTGCTGTGGAGCAGGTCTCTGCTGGAGCTGCTTGCTGCGCCGAAAAGAGGGCGATCGCTGGAGCGTCTGTAAGTTTAAAGGGCCTCTGTGCCCTTTCCTATTGGCTGCCGGTGAGTATGGGTAGGCGGGCCTTCCGCGCGTGTTTTTCCGGTCGGGACGGTGGCAGGATGGAGCGGCAGGCCGCGTGGTCGGCCTCGGACCCGGCAGGGGCAAGGGAGAAATTGAGTGGCCTTACCCCGATGGGTCTGTGGCGCCGATCGCGCAGGCCCTCCCTCGCTCTGGATGCCGTGCTGTGGAGAAGGTCTCTGCTGGAGCTGCTTGCTGCGCCGAAAAGAGGGAGTTCAGAAGGACTTGATTGATGCAAATGATCAAGGTTGCAAACAAGATAATTTTAGTCCTTTCTGTAACAGTTTACATTTGTATTGGTTGTGTATTCAGCAAGAGAATTCATGAGAGGTTTTGCTCTGAAAGGTAGCATAGAGGAGACTACTAAAGGACCATTCCCTAACAAGACTAACCTTCCATGGCTATTACCATTGGCATTCAGTGACATAGAAAGAGACTTTTAAAATGCAGTATCACATTCTTCCCTTGATGTTTCTCACAATCTATTAAGGCATTATTGGAGATCACGTGATGTAGTGAGCCAGGAGGACGTGTTCTCACTGGCTCCAGGGCCCACTCCACAAACTGCGTGCCATCCACCCAAAAGTGGACCTCCACAGACATATTGAGCAAACCAGCGGGAAGCGCTTATGTCCATCTTCATTATATGAACAAAGTTTCACCATCTATGGCTTCCAAAAGTGGAAGGAGGGAGAAAGAAAAACCGAAGGCCAGTGATCCTAAAATGGTTGCCGCCAGAGATGGTGAGTCCTCCCTCCCCTCCTCGGCGCTCATGATTGCAGAAATAAAAGAAGCGATTAGGGAAGCATTAGATGAAAAACTCTCACAAATTACCTCCCAGCTGGGAGAAGTAAAGGAAAATTTAACTGAAATGCTTCCTCGGGTCGACCACATTGAAAATCGAATCTCCCTCTTAGAAGATGACGCTACTCAGGCCGAGGGAAAAATGGCCGAGCATGATACACAAATAAAAACCCTCCAACTTAAAGTTGATGAACTCGAAAATCGAGCTAGAAGAGACAATCTGCGCTTTCTGGGGTTTCCAGAGGGCGTGGAAGAAACATCTCTCTGTGCAGTTCTGGAGGAATGGACACCGGCTACCCTAGCGCTCCCGCACCTTCAGGGGAAGCTGATAGTGGAACGGGCCCATCACTTGGGGGCCAGGGAGGAGGTTAGCAAAGACCGCAGCTAGTTATAGCAAAAATATTGAATTCTGTTCATAAGGCTGAAATATGGAGGGCATCACGAGCTCAAATGGAGCTAACTTATCAAGGAAACCCTATTTGCAAATTTCAAGATTTTTTAGCCGTGGTCTCCGAATCCTGCCCGGGTTTTCCCCCCATATGTTCCTCCCTACACCACCATGGTATAAGATTTTTGCTTCTTTTCCCCGCAAGACTGAGGGTATGGCATACAAATAAAACCCACCTTTTCGAAACACCAGCGGCAGCACAGGCCCTAATAACAGCACGAGTAACATGGATCCCCCGGACATTTCTTTAACATTGTGGAGTGGGGACCCTGGACACATAAATCGGATCTACCATCTCTTTGTTGTATAGAGGTTTGGAGTTTCTTCAAGTTTGTTTTAGGGAGGGGATGGACAAGGATGGGTGGGGGGATGGGGGAGGGGGGACGAAGGGAGCCTGGGAGGGAGGAGGGAATACATCCTTGGCAACTTGCAAAACCTCAATCTTGGAAAATTCTATGGTGCAAATATGCTTGTAATATATTTCTTCAAGGTGCATCAGTGGAAACCCTTATTAGGGATAACACTATAGATGGGAAGTGGGTTGTGGGGAGACTAGGCTGGGGGTCTTCCCTTTACAAAAATTTCATATCAGCTACATGGATCTTTTTACATCTTTAATAGTTAAATGCTTAAACTTATATCGTGGAATGTTATTGGCTTGGGAACCCCAGTAAAACGGAAAAAAGTCTCACCTTAAACGTTTGCAGGTAGATGTAGCATGCATCCAAGAGACACATCTTACAGCACTCAAGAGCGAAAAGCTCCACAGGGAATGGGTAGGTACATGTTTATATGCTGCGCGAAACACCAGAAAGGGGAGGTAGCGATACTAATTAATAAAAGTACAAATCTGCAAGTCTCTACTACTATAGCTGACCCCAAGGGGAGATATCTTATTTTAATAGGAATATGGAATAATCAGCCCATGACCATGTGTACAGTATACGCTCCAAATGAATATAATCACAGTTTTTTTTGAGAACCTTTGTAATCTACTCCATGTACCCACACAAGGTACACTTTATGTTTTAGGTGACCTAAACTGTGTTCATGATATGGCTCTCGACAAAAGCCCTTCCCAAACAAATCCTGCTGGAAAGGGCAAGAATGGAGTAGCCCATCTCTGTAAACATTTGGACCTACTAGATGTATGGAGAACACTTCATCCCAACGAATGAGATTATACTCACATCTCGAGATCCCACAATACGTTTTCCCATATTGATTACATCTTAGTCTCCCAACAAAAATTTTTCGAAGTTATTAGTGCGACTATTGAAACTCTAGCTATATCGGATCATACCCCAGTCTCTATTCAATTGAAATCTCAGTCCACACAGATAACGCTCAACTGTGGCGTTTTCCTTCCTTTCTTAAGGATGATGTATGTTTCCAAACCTTTCTAAAGGACAGATGGAAAGATTTTGCAGTAAACAATAGCCAACACATAACCACGCCTCATCTTTTTTGGGATACTGTGAAAGCAGTTCTTAGAGGGGAAATCATTTCATAAGTTCATTCTCCCACAAGGACGTTAAACTAGTCCATACTACACCTGGAAAATTTGCTTCAGGGAGCGAAAGAGGAAATGCTCAAACAAAATTTGGATAGTAACCGGGCAGAGTTTTATGGTATCCTTGGTCGTTTAAACACTCTTTTGGATGCTAGAGCAAAATCCTTCCTCTCGAAGGATCAACAGTCCGTTTTTAAATTTGGCAACAAACCTAGTCGTTTGTTGCTAATTCAATGAAAATACAATGACAAAAATCCTTTGTAGCTACCTTGAAATCTCCATGGGGGGGGGGGGGGGGGGGGGCGTCCACAGCACCCGAGATTAGTGAAGTCTTCAGGAAATACTATAGTACTCTGTATGCCTCTGATACACAAGGGGGGGAGGGTGAAGAGGAGGCTTTCTTTACAGATATTGCTGTCCCCACACTGTCGGCATCCCAGCTAGTTTTTCTGAATCGACCACTCCAGCCTTTTGAAATTTCACAGGTTATCACAGATGGCGTCAGGACCAGGACTCTGACGCCAGGACCCTGACGCCAGGGCCTCATCTCAGACCCAGGCCTGATGTCAGGGCCCAACCCAGATGCCTGGACCTGATGCCTGTGCCTCGGCCTAATGCCATGGCCCAGCTTGGAGGCTGGGTCCTAAAGCTAGGGTAGGAGAGAGCAGCAGGCAGAGAAGCCCCTCTCCTGATTACGAGCAAGTTCCATTGCAGGAAGGATACCATGCAGTGGATGAGACACAGAGTATTTGGGCACAGCAATTCGGTGCTGAAGAGAACTTATGGAACTAGTCATAGAAAATCACACCATTTTCTGTGGGAAAAATAAATCACACAAAACTTTTTTTTATAAAATGTATGGCCCACACTCATATAGGGGGTCATTTTCAAAGGAGTTACGCATGTAAATGTGACATACTATCGTAGCAATTTTCAAAAGCTATTTACTCGAGTAAAGTGCACTTACTTGAGTAAACCCTATGGACAATTCAATGGCATATATTGTAGCAATTTTGAAAAGCCCACTTACTTGAGTAAAGTGTATTTATTCGAGCAAAAACCAGTTTTGCTCGAGTAAATGCTTTTGAAAATCTGGCCCATAGGATGTTGGAGGCAGTGAAAAATGCAATTTTGAACAGAATAGTTTGATCCATCAGCAGTTGGGGTTTCTCCAAGTGCACTGCAGACCAGTGTAACCACAGATTTTGATGAAAAAAGAAGATAGATGCCTGATGTCTTATGAAATCCTTTATTGAAGCGGAGACACAAAAATTTGCCCGACTCAGGCCGAGTTTCGCCGTTTGAAAACGGCTGCCTCAGGGGCTACAACATAAATAAATAAATATATAAATATTTCAAACACACTGATAGTATAAATCGAAAAGAATCCTTATTTTTTAAAAAAAACTTGTTGAATATGTTGGAATGGTGACATATAAAAAGCGCATAAAAATACATAACGTTTAAAACATAATGACAACTAGAAAATACTTATATTTAAAAAAATTTTTTATATTTATATTCTAAAAACTCACGGTTTGTATAACAAATACAATAAAATTTAAGAGAAGAATTATTAATAGTTACCTTATATTCTCTCTAATTCACAATTGGGATAACTGTATACGAAAGGTCACATTGAGAGCTATGCGACCAACTGCATTATCTGGTCTGTAATAATTGAAAAAGGATGGCATAAATATCTAGGACATTGATATCGATATCTTGTTACTGATGAAATGTTCAAGAAATTGTTTTTGCTAAGACCAATAACTTAATAATAATAAATGCATATAGAACAAAAATTGATTTTGTAAACAATTGATCTAACGATTGTAAAAAATATATGTAATTGAATGTTAAAAGCTAGATTGAATTGTGAAAATAATAGCTATAAATGTATATGTAGTGTATTAATGCTATAGTAACAACCATGCGATAAATGGCTAAAATTAATATATCTTTCGGAACCACTGTTGTGATTTGACTCTATTGAAACCAGAATGTATTGATCAACATCAAAACTAATCTATGTGATATTGTAAGCTAAAAAGATATGTTATCACTTAGAGTTAAAAATGCTGAAAAAATGTATATATAAATGTGTAAAAATATTGGGCTAAAGTTGAAAAAAATGTACATTCATGTATTTATAAATTAGGTCACGTCAATATTAAATATAGTGAAAGGAGGTTTCAATAACTATGCATCAATTGCCTTCTAATAAAATAAAGGGGGTTCGTGACAACGCCTACTATTTAAAATACTTGAAGAGGCTAGTATATATTAAGTTCAACATATAGCTTTCTAATGCAAAAGTAGAGCGTGGAAATGTAGCATTGGATGCCGAGTCAGAATCAATATCGGCATTTGAAGATCTTTTGCACATAATAAACTTATTGAATATATGTCAATTTGTCAAATAGCTTGCTTCATAGAATATAAAAGATTGATTCTTTGATATGTCAAGTATCAACTAGAGGATATTCAATAGTGGTTCGTATAATAATTTAAATAATTGATCAATTGATGGTGGAAAAATAATAAATACAAAAAATCAAATAAAGTGTTAAATACAAAATATCTAATCGAGTATTAAATTATTAAATAAAAAACTTAATTCAATTATATCAATTGTGACTATAAGTGTGTTGTTTAATATTATCTTATTATTAATCCATGATTGCTTGTGTAGCGATTGTATAGCGGTGTCTTAGACTTATGAAAAAAAATTTTTTTGTATGGCATCTGTTTTTAAAAAATGTGTGAATGTGTGAGTGCAAAACAATTTTGAATTATGTTACTTCAATTGAGTGATAGATTAAAGGTGTGCATGTGATTGAAAGTGAAATAGTGCTGCAAAAACATCAAAACTATTAAAAATATAAAGAATAAAAATAAAGAAATTGCATCTATTCCGAACCACTATTATAAATCATGTATTGAATCTTAAACAAACAATTTTTGTGTGTGAATGTATTAAACTAGAGAGGAAAGCAGTCTAGATTGTAGCTGTGTGTAATTATGCTTGTGAGTATAGACACAACAATGGACGCATTTATTGAACAACAATCTCAAAAAGGATCATATAATGGAGAGATGAATATTGGTGTGTTACTAAATTCTTTATTGGGGTATATAAGGAGGCTCTTAGCGGCACATGCTACTAAAATTATCTAAAGGGGCTGGTACATTTTTAAAATTTGGATTTCCTTGCATGAATGCCGATTCTACTTGTCGCTTTCTTAACAAATTTAAACCGCTAATGTCAAGTCATAGTTAGCATCGGCGAGTCCTGTTTTTTTTATATATATTACGGTCTCATTAAATTGTCGCGGTTTCCTTAAATGCGTGCCGGTTTAGCGTGTAGCTATCTTGGCAAATTCAGAAAGCTGGATGTAAAATCATGATGAGAGTCGGCAAGCCTAATTTTTCTATGTGTTGAAGTATCATTGAAATAGTATCAATATAGTAAATAAAGTCTTTAGTGAAATCGAAAAAACTAATTCTTATAGATGCCATAATCGCATCTAAAATATGCCAATATAAAGAATAGTTTCCTCTAATGATTATTTCTGTGAAGAATACTTACCTCATGGGCGCGTTCACGGTGAATTCTCCGCTTGAAAAGTCAAACATTGAGACTGTTCTGCCTACGTGATTTATATATGCACAGATGGTTGATTTTCGCGCCAATTTGCAGCTGTCATTTGTGAGCGATCAAACCGGAAAAATTGAATCAAAATTGAAATCTATCGTTTGTACATATAAAAAAGATAATAATGTGTTATTAAATTTATAATGAAATTAAGATTGCTTAAAAAAATTTTTTTTTAAAAAAACGAAACTTATCCTGCAAAAAGGGGCGTGTCTATACTACACAACTAACTGTTAAATGGAAAAAAATTTTATTATTTGTGGCTCGATGATAAGCATGTTTATATTCTACAACTAATAAAAAAAAACCTCGTAAACCGATATCGCATATTGTAAATTTATGAATGAAACTAAGGAAAAGTAGAGAAAGGGGGGAGGAGGGACGGAGATGTGCTGTCAATCATTCAATTCGGGGCGTGTCTATGTTGCACAGCAAGCTATTAAAAAATCGTGAAGAGCATATTTGTACTACATAACTAATTAAAATTGTGTACAGTCTTTCTATTAAAATAATAATATAGAGAATAAGAAAAGTAGTGTGGAAAGAACAAAAATGAACCATCATTAATACATGTTTAGAAGAGTATGTTGTATAGACTATCATACATGTTATTATAAATAAAAAATTAAAAAATTAAATTAAAAATGTCCTAGAAATATTATGCCATCCTAATTAAATGATGTATAGGTAATTAATATGTAATAGTTAAAGCAATACAATACAAACTTATCAATAAATAATTAAATATTATGATTTAAACTTACATAAATGTTAAAACCAGATAATCAAAAGAAAACTAATTTATGATTACCATTGGAATTATTTATTATAATAAAATAATTGTTCTCAACCGTGAGTTTTTATTTAAAAAAGGGGGGGTTTTAGTTAGATCATTGAAAACAGTGTAATCCCTAAAGGTACACTGAATAATCTATTTCTGCATTGAGTCCATTAGGTGTTAAAGTATCAAAGTCATAAATGAACTTTTGTTCAAGCTGTAAAAGCAATTGATCTAGATTACCCCCTCTCCAATTTAACATTGGTTTCTGCAGAACACAAAATTTATAATCTGAGAATTTATGATTATTTAAAATAGAATGTTCTACTAATGGCTTTGATGGAACACTACGTGTAATAGCACTTTTGTGTTCAATAATTCTCTTATTGAACTCTCTGATGGTTTTCCCTATGTAAAACTTGTTGCATGGACAGATGACAATATAAACGACTCCTTTACTTTTGCAGTTCGTAAATGAAGTGAGTTTAAAGGTCCTCTGTTGTTTAGGTATCTGCAAACAGTCTGTTTTTAGATTAACAGTGCATACGGAACAAGAACCACACGGACGGTGGCCCGGTGGTCTGCAGTCTCGAACTGAATTGGAAGGTAGAGCTGATGGTGCCAACATATCTCTCAAATTCTTGTCTCGTTTATTTGCTATCATGAGTCCTTTGTCTTTAAATGTAGCGAGTGACTGCACAACTGGCCAAAACTTCTTCATGATTGTAATGATATCATGTGAGAGGTGTGTGTAGGTGAGTGGACAAACCATACGGTCAGGAATAATTTTATCTTTCTTAGTTAGTAAATCTGATCTTTTTTGTATTGCTGCCTTGGTGTATCCACTTTCTATGTGTTGGATGGGATATTCTTTTTCTAAAAATCTCATCTTCATATCCTTGGATCGCTTGTGGAAAATCTCATCATTTGCACATAATCTCCTTAAACGAAGGAACTGAGAGTATGGTAAGTTCTTGAGCAATGATTTATTGTGACAGCTCTTGTAATGTAATAATTTATTTACATCTGTCGGTTTCCTATAAATATCAGTGTGGAAAAACCCATTTCTAAAGTTAACTTGAATGTCCAAGAAAGCAACGGAGTTTTTATTAAAATTCATAGTGAATCTCAAATTTTGATCCAAGCTGTTCAGCCATGTAAAAAAATTGTTTAAAATCTCTAGATCTCCTTTCCAAATTAAAAAGACATCGTCTATATATCTTTTCCAAAGAATAATGTTTTTTTTATACTCGTGTTCCATTAAAAAATCATGTTCAAATTTAGCTACATATAGGTTAGCTACGGATGGGGCCATGGTGGAACCCATGGCTACCCCTTTGATTTGCTGAAAAACAGTGTCCTTGAAGCAGAAAAAGTTTTGTGTCAATGCTATTTCAGATATTTGGATTAAAAATTCATCTGGTATCCTTTTATGTGTAGTGCGCTTTTCCAGTTCCTGAATAATAATGTCCAATGCAGCTAACTGAGGAATATTTGTGTATAATGCCTCTATGTCAAGTGTCACCAAATAGATATCTCCTGTAATTTCTTCAAGAGCTTCTAAAATGTTAATGAAGTGTGACGAATCGCGTATATAAGAAGGTGTCTCTAAAACCTTAAGTTTTAGGAATTTGTCAATAAAGGTGGAGAGAGGTTCGAGCAGAGAGCCTATAGCGGAAACTATTGGCCTACCTGGTGGGTCTGAAAGTGATTTGTGTATTTTCGGAAGTACATATAAGGTTGGCATGATGGGATGATCCACTTTAAGAAACTGTATCTCTTTGTTGGTCAAAAAACCTCTATCACTTGCAATGGATAGTAATGAGTCTATATCTTTTTTTATCGAGATAGTAGGGTTGTGATCTAATTTTAAATAACATGTCCGATCGGATAGTTGACGGTCAATTTCCCCAATATATTTATCAATATCCATTACTACAATTGCTCCCCCCTTATCGGCGGGTTTAATGATAATACTACTATCTTTGCTCAAATCTTGTATAGCTTTTCTTTCGTTTCGGGTGATGTTGTGGAATTTTTTAGGTTCTGTATGTTCAAGTTTGTTAATCTCTTGTAGGATTAGCGTTTCATAGGTTTGAATGACCGGATTAGCACCACCAGGCGGAATCCAAGTACTTGGTTTCTTTACTAAAGAAATATCTGAATTCGATGTCTGCTTATCTGAAAAGAAATCTGTTATCTTTAATTTACGTATGAATTTAAATATCTCAATCCTGGTGCGGAATGAATTGTAAGTGGGAGTAGGGATAAAAGAAAGTCCTTTATTGAGTATGTTAATCTCATCTATACTGAGGGATCTTGACGAAATATTAATGATTCTATCTTTTATGTGTGCAGATGAATTTGCTTTATTTAATTCTGATCGTGATTCCACATTTACCAATCTTGTTGTACATGATAATGGTTGTTGTAACTGGGCCTCCTTCCTCTCCCTCTCCCTCTCCCTCTCCCTCTCCATTCTCCTCTCCCCCTGAAAAAAGAAGTTGATGGTTTGGAGGTGATATTGTCATCTCTGTCTGAATCACGTCTCCAAAACTTCCCTATCTCGTTCAATCTTGTGTTAGGTCTATCAATATCTCTGGTGGTGAACAAAGGAGCTGATGGATCAATATCTGAATCATTGTTACTACGAACTCTTTTTGCATTTCTATCTTTGTTTGGACTTGTTGGAAGTCTTTTATCATTTCTATTATCTATGACATTAGTCTTGTCTTTCCCATTTCTAGAATAGTCATTCTTTTTGTATGCTGGTTTATTGGAATATTGCCAGGAGTAAACTTGATGGTTCACATAATCTGTTTCGTCACGTTTGAATTTTTCAAACTTAGTTGTTTTCAAATCTTTAGTGAAAACCTCTACATTTTTCTTGAAATCTTCATGTATGATGTCAAAACAGATATCATGTTTCTTCAAAAAGTCAAGTTGTAAATCCAATTCGCTTTTGAGTTTTTCTTCTCTTTTCTTCGATGTTTTGATTATAAGAATCATAAGATCCAATGAGCACTTGTTAAGAATGGCTTCCCAACAGTTCATAAACTCAGAATCCTCCCGGTACATACTAGGGGGTTTATTAATGCGCAACCCTCTGGGGATCCTTTTGAATCGACAATAGTCCAAAAGAGTCGAAGCGTGTAATGTACTTCTGATGAGGCCTTTACTGATGCTAATTGCTTGTTCCCACTTCTTGAGAAAGTCTTCAAATACTTCATCATTTTTAAAAAAAGGTTCTGGAGGTAAGAGATCATTGAGTTCTCCTTCTGTGAAACTCAACACGTCCTTCCAAGGGGAGAAAGACATGATCCTTGAAAGGGAAGGACCCAAAAAGCACGAAGGAAGGCGATCTATGAAAGCCGTCAGGATGAAAAAAGAAGATAGATGCCTGATGTCTTATGAAATCCTTTATTGAAGCGGAGACACAAAAATTTGCCCGACTCAGGCCGAGTTTTGATGGAGCAAGCAGACCTGCACATGATACAGATCATGGATCCATAAAGAGGCAGTATATTTTTTGCTTTATTCCTTTTTGGATCATTCCTAGCATTCTGTTTGCTCTTTTGACCACCATGGCACATCGAGCTGAGGATTTCAGTGTAATGTGCACAAGGACTTCAAGGTCCTTTTCCTGTGTAGTGACTCCCTAAAGGGAACCCAGCGTTATATACCTGTAGCTGAGATTATTTTTCCTATGGTCATTGCTTTGCACTTTTGCACATTACATTTCCAATCCCTGTGGCTATGTAATTTGCATTTCAGACCAATGCTTCTTGCCCTCATGTGCCCTCCCCAGACCAGCTCTCCAGTTGGACCTTTGGCCAGCATCACCCTGCACAGGAAACCAACTACCAAAAATAGTGCATATACCCCAGGGATTGCATACACCCTCAGGGTGTGCTCCCCAAACTCACACTCTGATATCAGGTAATGCAACCAAATAGTTCCAGACAGAATCAGCATTTTTTTATGAGCTTGGCTATATCACCACAATGCGGTTACATAGTAGAAAATATAATGCAATAGCTACTATGATATATATGTGTTAGCTATGATTATACTACAAAATAGTGTATGCAAGTGAATCACTTAAGCTGGGGGAATCCCATTGTCCAGCTAAATGGCAGAGCTCAATTCCAGGCAGTTCCAGTAGCCCAGAGATGAAATCCCAAAATCTTTATACAATGCTTCTGGTTTTATATCATTTCCCCACACATCTAGAGGCATGTTTCAAGAGGTCCATGCCTCCTCCCAAAAAAGTCCTCAGAGCAAAAATAACTTGCTTAATTGTGTGGTGATAACTGCCCCACCACAAAGCTGGTGCATCAATTATTACTTTTCCTTTTCCTAGGATTGTTTATCCTGATGTTCCAAGGTTCCCCTTTTACATGTGGCAAGCAGCAGTCAAGTGATCTGAGGGTCAGTGAGAGGACCAGCTTCCACCTAGCTTAACTTGGCCAGACGTAGGCTAAGCAGTCCCATTACAGGTGCTCCACTAATGACCATTCCCCATTTGGAATACTTACTGACAACTTAGTCCTATCCTCTGTTTCCACAATAAAACACTGCCTCATATCCAGAGGAATATCTCATGGGGGACTTTGTCAAATGCTTTCTGAAAATCCAAATATACTATATCAACTGGCTCACCTTTTTCTATATGTTTATTAGGGATGTGAAGAGGCAACATTTATTTTTGGTTCATTCATTCTTTTTTTTTTTGGTTAATTTGTTTCATTAGTTTCAAATGGAAACAATTTTTTTTTTTCATTTATGTGTGTTTTATTCATTTCATTTGTTTCCCATTAAAGTCAATGGGGAAATCAATGCAGCCTATTTTCAGCTTCAAAGTTGAGGTTTCTAATCAATTAAAATGAAACTTTTGTGTAGACAATAAGAGAAGGGGGAAGAAAACTCCAAGACACCAAGACTGGGGCAAAGTGGCATCAAAATTTGTATGAATAGCCAAAGGCATCGTGAAGAGGCAAGAGGATGCCACAGTGGCAGGAGTTCTCCAAGACACAGTCAGAGAAGCAAAGGAGCACCTCAAGCCTTCAAAACAGGGCATCTATAACAGTGGCATGAACCCCCAAAGACAGCACAAAGGAAAAAAAAGTAAAAGCAAGAGTGGCATGAACATTCTAAGGCACCATGAAGGGGGAACAAAGCCGAAAATTAATAGAAAAACATCCCAGTCAAACCCCAAAGCACCATGAGAATGCAAAGCAGCCTACACATGGTGGCAAGAACAGCCTAAGTTGTAGGATGTGAGTTATGGCAGGAAAGCTGAGGGTCAGAAGGTCAGAACCAGCCCAGTGATGCCTTAGGTTCCCCGTAATCTCTGGAGCCTCTTACTTGTCTTTATTGATTTTTAAGCCTGCAAAGGCCCAGGGATTCGGTTTGGTGGGCCAGGACTCTATCCAATGTTTTTGTTGGATCTGTTAAATATATAGAAGCAAGATAGAGTGGCATAAATACCCTGAGATGTAGAATCTGGGGTATGGCAGCAAGGTAGAGTGGAAGAATGACCCCAAGGTATCGTATTAGGGTATAAAAGCAAGGCAGAGTGACAGCAAGGCCCACAAAGTGTAGCATAAGGAATATAGCTGCAAGGAATAGTGTCAGCAAGATTCCCAAGGTATAATATCAGGGGATGGATGGCAGGAAGGCAGAATGGGAGCAAAATCCTCAAGGTATAGTGTCAGAGCCAGGGCAGCAAGGCAGAGTGAGAGTAAGACCCCCAAGGTATAAAGTCTAAGGTATGGCGGTAAAGCTGAGTGTTTGCAAGACCTCAATGTGGTATATCATAGCTTCGGTAACAAGGCATAGTAGCAGCAAGACTCCTAAGCAGTAGCATAGGTTGTATAGCAGCAGGGCAGAATATCAGCATGACCCCCCCCCCTCCCCAGTGTAGTGTCAGGGACACATCAATGAGACAGAATGGTAAGAATATTCCCAAATGTAGCATAAGGGGTATAGCAACAAGGCAGAATGGCATCAAGACCTCAAATGTGTGGAGTATGGAGTATGGCGTCAAGGCTGTGTAGTAGCAAGGCCCACAAGGTATCTTGTCAGGAGCAGGGTAGCTTCAACTTCAATGGTTCTGCGTACTGTCTACTTGCCCTCTTTGCCTTCCTTGGCTCTGTCCTGGCTACTCCTTCACTCAGGAATGTCTTGGATGCTAAACGTATTAGCCTTACTGCAGCACTTTTCAATGAGCCATAGACTTGAATGAGAAATATAAACAATGAAATGAAAATTGTTGTTTAATTAGTGGACATCCTCCATTCATTTCAGGAGTCCACAAATGAAACAAAAATGGTCTCATTCATTGAATTTTACCAATTCATTTCAAACAAATGCACATCCCTAATGTTTACTAACACAAGACTTCCTTACATAAAAACATGTTGACTTTTCTCCATTAAAAGCCATGTCTAACTATGTGGCCAGTGATTTTGTTTCTAAGACTAGCTTCTACCATTTTGCCTTGCACTGACATCATACTCACTGGTCTATAGTTTCCCAGATCAGCCCTAGAGTCCTTTTTGAAAATAAGCATCACATTTGCCACCTTCTAGGCTTAAAGTATTGTAACTATTCTAAATGATGTTACAGATTACTAGCAATTTGTTTGAAATTTCTCATTTGAGTTCTTTTAGGACTCTGGGGTGGATGCCATCTAGTCTTGAGAATTTGTTACTCTTTAGTTTATCAATTAGATCAAGTATAATCTTCCCTTATCACAGAAGCTCAGAGGATCACATTAAAAAATATTTCAGGTGGAGGTATTTTCCTAACGTCCTTTTAAGTGAAGACCAAGGCAAAGAATGTATTCAGTTTTTCTGCTATTTCCTTGTCCTCCCTGAGCACTTCCAACTGACTCCCTCAGTTTTACATCTTATTTGTGAATGCTTATGCTCTTTCTTATTTTCCTCATTTTGGTCTGCTTTCCATATTTTGAAAGATGAACTTTTGACTTTATCTGCCCTTTTCAACTCACCATCAAACCGTGATGGCAATGTTTTGGTCTTTCTTCAACCTTTCTTCAACCTTTTTTTATTGCATGGAATACATTTTATCTGTGCTTGCAAGATAGTATTTTTTTCATCTTTATTTATAAAAGTAATAAAGTACATACATAAAGATGGCCACCGCCGTATTTAAAGATGGCCGACGCCATATTTAAAGATGGCCACCGCCGTCATAAAGATGGCGCCGGCCATCCAGTGCTCCTACCATGTGACAGGAGCCGGCCAATGGCACGGATACCCTGTCATATGGTAAGGGCAAAGGGCCATCGGCGCCATCTTTATGAGTGGCAGCCGACGGCCTGAGAACGGGAGATCGCTCCCGGGACCACCACTAGACCACCAGGTATGTTTTGGGGGGCTCGGAAGGGTGGGGGAAGCTAAGGGGTCGTTTTTAAAGGGTCGGGTGGGTTTTTTTTTTATCGGGCCATCGGCGCCATTTTTGAGTGGCAGCCAAAATAGCGCCGATGGCCCGAGAGCGGGAAATTGGTCCCCGCGCCCCCACTGGACCACCAGGTAATCGTAAAAGGTTTTGGGGGGGTTCGGGAGGGTGGGGGAAGGTAAGGGGTGGGGGAAGGTAAGGGGTTAATTTTAAAAATTATGTATTCCATAATACATTAAAAACTGTTTTAATGTATTATGGAATTCAGCTATTATTATATTGTTATATGTACACGCAACTGCGTATTTTTGTTCTATGTGCACCGACGTGATATTTTTGATGAGCGGCGGTATATAAAAACCAATAAATAAATAAATAAATAAATAAATAAAGGGTTGGGCCTCACTACAAAAAAAAAAACGATGTGAATCGGAACCAATTCCGATTCACATCACCCACATCACCCACGATCAGATTTGTCCCCCCTCTAGCCGAACCCGATCATTAAGACGATCGGGCACATGATTCACATCTCTACACAATAGTCTCTAAGAAGCAGCCCAGGAGCTGGAAAGAAGTAGACCCTCGAGGAGCGAGTGCCTGGTTCCAGGGAACGCTCTGAGAGAGAGATGGTAACTCACTGGTGTAGTAGGCAGCGATGACTTCCTGGCAGAAGTGATATTCAGTAGCAAGTCCGGGAATGGGGGTCCTCGAGGAGCGAGTACCGGTTCCAGACTGCGATCTGAAAAGCAAAGAGAAACGAGGCCACTAAGGAGCGGGTACCCCTGGTAAGTCCGAAGAGGCAGAATAGCTAGGAGTGTAAGAAATCCTTTCCATAGGAATCCATTCCCTTGAAGTCCAACTCCTTGCTAACTCGATTAGTTAGCGATTTCAGAGATCTTAAATATCCGGTGGAGATGACGTCTTCACGCCACTGCTGGTACTTGAGTCAGGGCCGTGCCACATGCGCGCACTTAGGCTGCTGGGAAACATGGCAGAGTGCGGCGTCTAGCCGGTCTGGGGACGCCGGAGGAGAATGGCATGATGATGCCGCGGCAGCCAAACTTCCAACAGGCAAAGAGGGAGTCGCCAAAGAGGTAAGGTGGGTGTAGTAGAGATGTCGGGCAGCGACGGTCGCAACAGGAATACAGCTTTTCGTAGAAGCAGCTCATAACCTCACAGATTTCAGATCACTTTGTGGCCCAGGTACCATTGGCTGTTTTCAGCTTTTCTATATAAGTTTTCTCTTGCCAAACCTTTACCACATTAGCTAGCAGCTTTCCTGCTTTATTTCTGTATCAAAATAACTTATGTTGGGGTTTTGTAACCTTTTGTGCATTCTGTGCTGGAGACAGGCATTTAGACTGTCCAGCACTGATTGATAGTCTTTATTTGTTTCAACAGACAACCCAAGGATCAGTTTTCCTTTGGCTAATTTTAACTTTTCCTCCAAGTGCAAGAACTAGAACTAAAGTAGTTGTCTATCTCATTGGTTCTAGGAGCAGCTTTTCCATGAAGCAATCATTTATGGCTTCTTAAAACTTAAACTCTCTAGCATGTCCTGATGAGACATTGACCCAATCAATTCTGTATTTGAAATCTCTTATTATTATTATGTTGATAATTTGTTTCTTCATCTTGGCCAGGTAGACGTTAGAGTACACCCACTGCTATACTTTTACGTATCACACATGGAATTTCTAGGCATAAAGATTCCACAGTGCATTTTATTTCCCATATGATTTTTATTTCACTTGACTTTATGCCATATTTTATATATAGTGCCATCCCTCCACCAATATAATCTGCCCTGTGACATTGATATAATTTAGGTGCAAAGAAACAACACAGAAGACGGTTGAGTATGGCCAGAAGGCAAACAAAACAGGGTCAGACCAGTCGCCTTAGGTTCAGGGATTCCTTTATTTGACGTACAGTTAAAATTCACAACTCAGAAGAAATAATGCCAGATTGAGGCCGAGTTTTGTCCAGTGATCAGGCCTATAATGTCTATATCGTCAGTCTGAAGACTTTGCAGCATGTGGATTACAGTTGCAATAGAGGTTTATTTTAAGATGCAAACACAAAACAACTCCTGATTTATGCACCACAGATAATGTAATGGTAAGTAATAAGTAGGATAAGGTGTACTCTCAGTCCAGATAAGCAGCCCAAGTATTTTGCACAGTAGAATCCTTCCAGTGACAATACATACACACAGTAACAATACAATAGTGCATTAATTCATAAGCGGTAGAACTAGGGATGTGAATCGTGTCCTCGATCGTCTTAACGATCGATTTCGGCTGGGAGGGGGAGGGAATCGTATTGTTGCCGTTTGGGGGGGTAAAATATCGTGAAAAATCGTTAAAAATCGTTAAAAATCGAAAAATCGAAAAACCGGCACATTAAAACCCCCTAAAACCCACCCCCGACCCTTTAAATTAAATCCCCCACCCAAATAACTTAAATAACCTGCGGGTCCAGCGGCGGTCCGGAACGGCAGCGGTCCGGAACGGGCTCCTGCTCCTGAATCTTGTCGTCTTCAGCCGGCGCCATTTTCCAAAATGGCGCCGAAAAATGGCGGCGGCCATAGACGAAAAAGATTGGACGGCAGGAGGTCCTTCCGGACCCCCGCTGGACTTTTGGCAAGTCTCGTGGGGGTCAGGAGGCCCCCCACAAGCTGGCCAAAAGTTCCTGGAGGTCCAGCGGGGGTCAGGGAGCGATTTCCCGCCGCGAATCGTTTTCGTACGGAAAATGGCGCCGGCAGGAGATCGACTGCAGGAGGTCGTTCAGCGAGGCGCCGGAACCCTCGCTGAACGACCTCCTGCAGTCGATCTCCTGCCGGCGCCATTTTCCGTACGAAAACGATTCGCGGCGGGAAATCGCTCCCTGACCCCCGCTGGACCTCCAGGAACTTTTGGCCAGCTTGTGGGGGGCCTCCTGACCCCCACGAGACTTGCCAAAAGTCCAGCGGGGGTCCGGAAGGACCTCCTGCCGTCCAATCTTTTTCGTCTATGGCCGCCGCCATTTTTCGGCGCCATTTTGGAAAATGGCGCCGGCTGAAGACGACAAGATTCAGGAGCAGGAGCCCGTTCCGGACCGCTGCCGTTCCGGACCGCCGCTGGACCCGCAGGTTATTTAAGTTGTTGGGGGGGGGGTTCGGGAGGGTGGGGGATTTAATTTAAAGGGTCGGGGGTGGGTTTTAGGGGGTTTTAGTGTGCCGGCTCACGATTCTAATGATTTATAACGATAAATCGTTAGAATCTGTATTGTACTGTGTTCCATAACGGTTTAAGACGATATTAAAATTATCGGACGATAATTTTAATCGTCCTAAAACGATTCACATCCCTAGAACTCATGGGTCTCCTCTGGGATTGCACACTTCTCTTTGGCCTCCACACCGTTCACCACATCCCAGTACTCCTTTTGAGTCCCCTGAGGACCAATCTAGATCCTTAGGTGCAGGGCCATATGCAGGGGCAACTCAAGGCAATGAGCCGCCTGAGGCAGGGATCACATGCCTCCACCCCCCCAAACTTTAGTTAAATATAACACCCCCACACACCCTCCCGACCAACCCAAGACTCACAAAAGCCCCCGGTAGTCCAGCGGGGGGCCCAGGAGCGATCTGCTTCTCCTGGGCCTTCGGCTGCCACTAAGCAAAATGGCACTGGCAGCCTTTAGCCCCTACCATGTGACAGAAGCTACGGGTGCTATTGGCTGGCCCCTGGCTAAAGGATACCAGCACCATTTTGGTTAATGGCAGTCGATGGCCCGGGAGCAGCAGATCCCTCCTGCGCCCCTGCTGGACCACCAGGGGCTTTTGAGAGTCGGGGGGAGGCAGGGTGAGGCAGATACTGCAGAATTTTGAAGGGGCACCTTTTGCCGCTTCAAAATTTTGCCATCTGAAGCGGCCGCCTCACCCTGCCTCATTATAGAACTGCCCCTGGCCATATGGAAAGCTATCTTTGAGCTGATTTTGCCTTAGTTCAAGACCAGGAAATATATCTTTTCTCCTAAGAACATATTGGGTCAGATCAAGGGGCCATCAAGCTCAGCATCCTGTTTCCTACAGTGGTCAATCTAAGTCACAAGTACTTGGCAAGTACCCAAACCTTAAATAGATCTCAAGCTACTATTGCTTATTAATTAATAGCAATTTATGGATGTTTCCCTGATATATATCCACATATGATGCTATTCATTCTAACTCTCCAATCTTATTATTCAGATTTATGGTATTTATTCACATACAGACATTTTCAAGTATGCTTTTTATTCTATTAATCAGCTGATTAATAGATAAGACAGGCAGTGTAGAGTAAATCAGACCTGCGCACTCTTTATCTATGTCCATCTGGGCTACTTCAGCCTTAACTGCAATCTCTCTACTGGGATATACTAACTTTATAGTTTTGCAAGTATCTTTGGAAGATGCCTCCATCTGAACCATGTGCTTCTGAGTGACTGTCAACATTTATTTCTTCATGGTCCAGTTTAAGTGTATGTATAAAATATATATCCTAACTTGAAAGTGAATTTTCCTTATTTGTATAGGCAGTGTTTCAGTGAAAGCCCCCAAAGAATCCCATCTGCCTTGACACCATATTTGGCTCATATGTGGACGAGTCTGTGTCTGTCCAAACTGTGCATTTATCATCGCTCTTATACCAGTGGGTGCAAGAAATCAAGCTAAGCAAGAGGCTTCGGGCTGACAGATGGTAGATAAACTTAGATTTTGCAAATGTTCACATTCTTAGCAAGTTGTCTGAACATTTACAATACAGACAGAATAGGCATGCATTCAATAGCTAGGAACAGTGCACACTATGACTAAACATTAAAGTAAAATTTGATTCACTGACCTTTCTTTAAGACCCCAGGGAAGGAAAGGCAATATTGTTTAACAAAGCATAGCACTGCTTTTTAATGAAAGTGAATGCTTAAAAAATTTGGGAATCATATTTCCAGTTACATGTTCTAATAAAAACAGATACAAATTTCTGTGTTTAAGATAATAGAAACATGGAATATGATAACAGAAGAAGACCATATGGCCTATCTAGCCTGTCCATCCACACCAACTGCTCAGCTCTACAGTACCTGTGCTTGTCTGGTGCTTTCTTGAATTCAGATATTGTCCTTGTTTCTATCGCTCCCACTGAAAAGCTCTTCCATTCATTCTCTGCCCTTCCTTAGATTACTCCTGAGCCCTTCCCCCTTTCATCCTCATCCCATTAACCCATATTGATCTGAAAGCATGCACTTTTGCCTCTGTTGAGTAACTATTTTAATAAGTATGAGTGTCAGTAAAGAGTGAGAACTATACCAGTGGTACCCCAGGTGGAACATATAATTTATAAAACTTTATAAATGAAGAAAGTTTGACAACCAAAATTTTGGCCCTACTTGACACAGACACAGCATATATAATAACAGAATCCAACTTCCTTGCTTCCTAGTGTAGATCATGGGGAGCATGGTATGACTCAGTGAAACCCTATATTTGAGACTCCTAATGCTGGAACCCAGGAGTAGATCTGGGCATGTCCTAAATAGCTCAGAGACAAATGCAATCCAGAGGGTGAAGGAGAAGAAGATGTTGAAAGGTGTTGCATAACTGCAGTAGAGGAATCCAGTCTAACTCCTAGGTTGGGTGAATTGTAGCTCATGGAAGAACCATTTGAATATGAAGTTAAAATCCCCAACACTGGAGAATCACTTTTTTAAAGGAGTTAATAAACATGTGGATAAAGGTGAACTGCTAGATGTAGTGTACTTGGATTTTCAGAAGGCATTTGACAAAGTTCCTCATGAGAGGTTTCTAGGAAAAGTAAAAAGTCATGGGATAGGTGGCGATGCCCTTTCGTGGATTACAAACTGGCTAAAAGACAGGAAACAGAGAGTAGGATTAAATGGACAATTTTCTCAGTGGAAGGGAGTGGGCAGTGGAGTGCCTCAGGGATCTGTTCTGGGACCCTTACTTTTCAATATATTTATAAATGATCTGGAAAGAAATACAACGAGTGAGGTAATCAAATTTGCAGATGATACAAAATTGTTCAGAGTAGTTAAATCACAAGCAGATTGTGATAAATTGCAGGAAGACCTTGTGAGACTGGAAAATTGGGCATCTAAATGGCAGATGAAATTTAATGTGGACAAGTGCAAGGTGATGCATATAGGGAAAAATAACCTATGCTATAGTTACACGATGTTAGGTTCCATATTAGGTGCTAGTACCCAAGAAAGAGATCTAGGCGTCATAGTGGATAACACATTGAAATTGTCGGTTCAGTGTGCTGCGGCAGTCAAAAAAGCAAACAGAATGTTGGGAACTATTAGAAAGGGAATGGTGACTAAAACAGAAAATATCATAATGCCTCTGATTCGCTCCATGGTGAGACCGCACCTTGAATATTGTGTACAATTCTGGTCGCCTGCATCTCAAAAAAGATATAATTGCGATGGAGAAGGTACAGAGAAGGGCTACCAAAATGATAAAGGGAATGGAACAGCTCCCCTATGAGGAAAGACTAAAGAGGCTAGGACTTTTCAGCTTGGAGAAGAGACGGCTGAGTGGGGATATGATAGAGGTGTTTAAAATCATGAGATGTCTAGAACGGGTAGATGTGAATCGGTTTTTTACTCTTTCGGATAATAGAAAGACTAGGGGGCACTCCATGAAGTTAGCATGTGGCACATTTAAAACTAATCGGAGAAAGTTCTTTTTCACTCAACGCACAATTAAACTGGAATTTTTTGCCAGAGGATGTGGTTAGTGCAGGTAGTATAGCTATGTTTAAAAAAGGATTGGATAAGTTCTTGGACGAGAAGTCCATTACCTGCTATTAAGTTGACTTATATAATAACCACCGCTATTATTAGCAACGGTAACATGGAATAGACTTAGTTTTTGGGTACTTGCCAGGTTCTTATGGCCTGGATTAGCCTCTGTTGGAAACAGGATGCTGGGCTTGACGGACCCTTGGTCTGACCCAGTATGGCATATTCTTATGTTCTTATGTTCTTATCTGTTTGAATCCTATACAAAGATATCAGGTAGCATGAGTATTTCCTTTGGTGGAGGAATACCTCCAAATTACTTGTATCAATTGCTAATAATAAGCAGATTGTAAATAAAAGTAAAAAACAAACTTTTACATGCTAGAGGTCTATAACGTAAGATTGGAGAGTTAGAATATGTGCAAATGAGGGTTTAGACATAATAGGTATCTCAGAGACTTGGTGGAAACTGGAAAGTTAACCAATGGGACACTTTAATTCTAGAGTACAAACTATAATGAAGTGACAAGGCAGACCAGATTGGAGCAGGTGTGTTACTATAAGTTAAGGATGGCATAGAGTCAAGCGGAATAAAAGTTCTGCAGGAACTTTATATGCGTCCAGAGGACGCATATAAAGAGCAGGTAGTAAAATACTGCACGGAGCGGCAGTAGCCACAGAGGCATTCACGGAGCGGGATGCCAGTGGCCAGTGGTAGGTGTCCACCTTCATGGAGCGGAAGGATGTAGGGCTGTCATCTCCCAATTAAATAAAAAACAAAAACAAAAAACAAAACAGGGATGGGATCCATCAGGTCTAGAGGACACATATAAAGAGCAGGTAGTAAAATACTGCACGGAGCGGCAGTAGCCACAGAGGCATTCACGGAGCGGGATGCCAGTGGCCAGTGGTAGGTGTCCATATAAAGAGCAGGTAGTAAAATACTGCACAGAGCGGCAGTAGCCACAGAGGCATTCACGGAGCGGGATGCCAGTGGCCAGTGGTAGGTGTCCACCTTCACGGAGCGGAAGGATGGAGGGCTGTCATCTCCCAATTAAATAAATAATAAAAAAACCCAGGGATGGGATCCATCAGTTCTAGAGGACGCATATAAAGAGCAGGTAGTAAAACACTGCATGGAGCGGCAGTAGCCACAGAGGCATTAACGGAGCGGGATGCCAGTGGCCGGTGGTAGGTGTCCACCTTCACAGAGTAGAAGGATGAAGGGCATCCATCTCCCAATTAAAAAAAGAAAAGAAAAAAAGAAAAAAAAAACAGGGATGGGTTCATGGGCTTATAGGTATTACCAATTATTAGGCTTTTCAATATTTGATGATAGTTAATGTGACTTTCAAGGCATTCTTCACTTTCGGTGCATGTCCGGCATGACTCCTTGCTTCAATGACAGGGGAAAAGAAAAACTGATACTTCACACATTTCCAGCATTGCCCTCTGCTTCATGGCAGAGAGCTATGCTGCCGCTTACCCAACTAATCAAACTTAATATTTCACTTGGAAGCAGCTCCAGCACTGCTCTCTACATTAATGGTGGGGGTGAAAAGGGAATTAGAACATAAGGTTACTAAGAGCCAAGAGAAACAGTTAAGTATGAGAACAAATGTGTGAAGCTTGCTGGGCAGACTGGATGGACCGGTTGGTCTTCTTCTGCCGTCATTTCTATGTTTCTATGTTTCTATATGAAACAATCTGTACTCTGAATTTTTTATGGATAGAAATGCCATGTGTGATGGGGAAGAATATATAAGTGGCAGTACACTAAAATTGGCAACACAATAATAAACAGAAGTTTCAATTACCCCAATGTTGGCTGGATAAATGTCTCATCAGGAAATGTTAGGATGGTAAAGTTCCTAGATGCCATTAATGAGTGCTTCATGGAGCACTTTCAGGAGATGGTCCTGAAACTGACGAGAGGGTGGAGCTACTTCAGATCTAGTTTTCATTGGAACACAGGACCTTGAGCAAAAAGTAAAGGTTGTGGAACTACTTGGCAATAATTTAATCATAATGCAATGAAATTTGACGTAATCACCAGAGGAAAGCTATGAAATAAAACTACAGCTGTAGCATTCAACTTCAATAAGGGAGATTTTGATAAAATGAAGAAATTAGAAAAATAAATTAAAAAGGACTGGTTGCGAGGAATATAAATTTGCAGGAAGCATAGAGATTGTTTTAAAAAAACAGCAACTTGGAATCCCTGATAAAATGAATTGCATGCATTAGGAAAGGTCAAAGGAAGGCCAAACAACTACCAGCCTGGATACATGGTAAAGCAAATGTAACACTAGTATTTAAAAAGGGCTCTGGGATGATCCAGGAAACTATTCACTAGTGATCCTGATGTCAGTGCCAGACAAAAGAGTAAGAAGAGAATTACTGGCCACGTGGATAAATATGATTTAATGGGAAGAATCCAACATGGATTTAGCAAAGGGAAGTAGTTCCTTACTAATCTATAATAACTTTGTGAAGGTTTAAACAAATACATGTAGATAAGGATATGTCAGCTGATATATTGCATCTGGGTTTTCAGAAGACATTTGACAAATCCCTCACGAGATACTCCTTGGGAAATTAAAAAGTCATGAAATAGAAGCAATGTCCTACTATGGACTGGTAACTGGTTAAACGATAGAGAAAAGAGAGTAGAACTAAATGATCAGTTTTCTCAATGGAGAAAGCTAAATACTGGAGTACCCCTGGGATGTGTACAGTGGCCTGTGCTGTTTAACATTTATATAAGTGATCTGGAAAAAGGAGCATCAAGTGAGGTGATCAAATTTATAGATGGCATTAAATTATTCAAAGTTGTTAAAATACGAATGAAGTTTGAGAAACTGCACAAGTACCTTACAAGACTGGGAGACTGGGCATCTAAATGGCAGATGAAAAATGGACAAATGCAAAGTGATGCATTTAGAAAAAAATAATCTTATCTATCGGCCCACAGAAGTGGATTCTATATGAGAAGTCATCACCCAGGATAAGGAGTCAATTTGGGTAATAATTTTAAATCCTCTGCTTAGTATGTAGCAGGGGCAGTGGTCAAAACAATAAATAGAATGTTAGGTCTGATTCAGAAAGGAATGGAGAATGCACGTATCTGTATCGATCCAAAGTGAGACCACATTTTGAATACTGCGTACAATTCTGCTCGCCCCCATCTAAAAAAATAAAAAGATATATCAACACTAGAAAAAAATAGAGACACCAACAAAAATGATAAAGGGGATGGAACAGTTCCCTTATGAAGAAAGGCTAAACAGGTTAAGTCTCTTCAGCTTGGAAAAGAGACGACAGAGGGATATGATAGAGTTTTTCAGAAACATAAGTGGGTGGAATAGGTATATAGGGAATGGATATTTACTTTTTCCAATAGTGCTAAGAGCAGGTACATGCAATGAAACTAACAGGTATGAAGTTTAAAACAAATTGGAAAAAGTATTTTTTTCACTCAACTCATATTGAAGCAGTGAAAATGTATTGCTGGAAGATGTGGTCAAGGCATATACCATAACTAGTTTTAAAAGGGCTTTGGACAAATTCCTGAAAGAAAGGACCATAAACAAATATTAGTCAGGGAGATTTGTGAAAGCCACCACTTATTCCTGGGAGTGAACTATAAGGAATAGATCCACTCTTTCAGATCTGCCTGGTGACCTCCTGGTGACAAGGATTTCAGAAACAGAATGTTAGGCACAATGAACTTTTGGTCTGACACAGCACAGCAAATCATATATTTTTATATTCTTATTGGAGACCCAATGTATGCAAATCTAACTCATGCATATTTACTGTGGCAATCATGAAAACCTGACTGCTAGATGTGCCTCCAGGAGAGGGTTGGGAAACACTGCTATAGTCAACTAAGGTGCCGTACCTCAGGGACAGGAGAGAAGCAGGAGAAGGCATATAGATTCACTACTACAGGGCTTGTCATTTGTGTGGTTTGGGTTGTCCATTCATTACCTACATCTCAGTTATACAATTACATTTCTTTTCTTATGTAGGAGATGCAGGTTATGGCTGCAAACCATGGATCCACAAGCCGGTACTTGCACCATGTACTGATGGAGAGCGAAGGTATAATGAGGTGCATGAAAGTGCTCATTTGGTTATTGAACACTTAAATAGCAGATTCCACTTCTTGATCCTTTCTGGGGCAAGTATGCACTAGAGAAAATGGCTGATATCATAGTGAAGTGATTTATGCATCATATCATTGCAATGAGGTATGGTGTGCCGGAGGTCGTCGGATCTGAATATTATGGAGCCAGATTCCCCATGCCTCCCAGCTGCTACAGAGGATACCACTTTGAGCAAGCATGAGGTCTGTAAGCAGGTTTAGGGGTGCAGGGATCTGTCTGCACCCCTATCTGCCAGGTTCTTGTGGCCTGGTTTGGCCTCTGTTGGAAACAGGATACTGGTCTGACCCAGCATGGTAATTTCTTATGTTCTTATGCTACAAGACACTGCCAGCTGCCCTCCCACCTAACTTGCAATCCTATGTTAGGGAAAAGATAACACATATTCTCCTCAGAAATAGACTTTTATTTATCAGATTTGGCAGGACATAACATTTAGAAAATAACAATTCCTATCTCTAACATTCTTTAGTTTTCCCTAAAGAAAATTCTCTAACATGGGTGGTAGCAAAACATGCCATAAACCTTAGCCTGCTTAATATGTTAATACTTAGGGCTAACTTACTCACCCTGGGTCCTGACTTCAGGCGATATCTCTGTTTACCTCTGAAGCAGGCTCTTTCTGGAGAACTGAAGAATGTGGTCAAGGGAGAGGCTTGCTTCCTGGGCTTGGTACTGATAGAGTGGGCAGGTTGTCCAGGAAGGAGACTAGCTTCTGGCTCTGGTGCTTGCCAGCTGTCTGGGTATGCTCTTGCCCCACCATGTCTCAGATTTTGTCCCACTCTCTGCACCTAAGCAGGCACCTCATCTCTTCGGTCTCCAGGTCACACCTAGTCTTCTCTCTTCTCAATAGCCGGGATGGCTGGTTTGCTTCTGACTCCCTTTTACTTTCAGGGATGCTTCAGCACAGGTTTAAGGGTTGTTCTCAGGATCTGCTCTGTGGGTTTTCTCCCAGGGTTTGCGTTCAGGGTTTGTACCTTCCTCCTTTTTCTCTTCCTTGCCTCCCTGACCTATAATTTCCAGCTGATAAATATGTATAAGCTCATGCATAACCACATAGTGTGTGAAGGGTCTTTTTCCGTATTGCAAGTCTTTTCCGCCCTCCCCATTACTTCAGGGGTAGAACTGCCACGTCTGTATGCCAAGCTGTGAGTCAGAGTGTTTTCCTCCATCTCAGGCTGCCACCCCTCTTCCTTCCAAGGGTGGGGATCTTTATGACCTCTGCACTCTGCTTTGGCCGAACCATGATTCCTGCGTCATATTGTCCTTCTGTCTGGTTTCTTTATTTAAACAGGCCCCTACAAACAGGCACATCTGATAATGTATCTTTCAGTGTATCAGGACAAGGCTTCTTCATTTCCCCAGAGACAAGGTTTTAAAGTTCACCTGGGTAAAGTTCCTCCTTCTTACTTACTGTGACAGTGCCTTTTTGGGGCCTGTCAGAATTTGGCCTGTGCATGGCTATTATAATTCATAATTGGTGAATCAGTGGTAAAACACAAGATATTTCCCTACAGGTCAATAGGAAAGTTATAGCATATTACTTGTCATGTAAGCTTATAAGAAGGCAGAAGTAGAATAATAAAAAGGGCAACAAAAAAGAATGGGGCAGTGTTCACACAATTTTAACAGTGCAGCACTTTTTCCTTAGATCCATGGATTGGAAGGAGTTAGTGACAGTTCTGAAACCCTTTTGCTGGTTTCTTCTTGGTTAAAGTTGCCCCTTCAAAATATATATTTTTTAAAAGCAATGTTTCATTTTTCTACAGCTGTCATATAATAACCTTTGTCCATCTGTGTCTCCAGAGCTGTAACACAGATACTAAGACTTGTGAAACCTGGAACCAGGTATCCCAGGACTGTGACGTCTGAAACCAGTCTTCCCAGAGCTTTGAGATCTGTAACCAAGCGTCCCAGGACTATGAGACCTGGAACCATGTGTCTGAGGTCTGTGAAGCTTGAAACTGTACTGGGAGGCCTGGAATCAGATATCCTGGTACTTTCAGGCAATGTGAGCATTGGGAAAAATAAGCACCACAGCCATAAAGGAAAAAAGAAAACAGGGAGAACAAAATTAAGAAGTCTATTTGATCAAAATGATCGGCATGAAGTTAAATGTTAGAAATAGCAGTTTAACAACCTACGTTTTAGATAACAAACATGCATCAAAGGTTTTATGAACAAGGTGTCAAAATTTGGAGCACAATGGACCTAGCACTGCAGTAACATCCCATGCAAGCTGAACAACAGATACAGGGTTGTCACTGAGATGCTTGAGAGGCATTAGCATTAAAGACAGGGATAAAAGCAGATTAGTACATTCACAGATGCTGCATAAGGAAAAGGAAAAACCCCTTGGCAGATGCAGCAAACAGAAGGTCCCAGCCACAGGAGCAGCAGATATAGGAATGAGGAGCATTAGCTTTAAAGAAAGGGATCGAATCAGCAGAAAAATGAGAAGTCTCAGTGGCAGGAGCAGCAAACAAAGGACGAGAAGGTCTCAGTTGGTGGGAGACAGCAGAACAGCAGCAACAGGAGAAGGAGAAATACCTGCAGCAGGTGATTCTCTAAATCAAGGAACAGCAGTGTAGGGGTGATCAGCTTAGGGCACCCGCGAAGATGGCAAAACAGAAAGAGAGAACTATTTACTCAGCACCTGCTGAAGAGGTTGCTCAGTTAACACAAGCATTTTCGTGGAAGTGCACCGTGGAACAGAGGTCTTCCACAATTGCAAATCTTTTGCAGAAAGCCAAAGAGATGGGCCCCAGTGAGCCTCAGTCAGTTCTACCCTCCTGGGATTAAAGTATTTCCTCGCAGGTTGGCCATTGGAATGCGTTGCTTTGCATACCATTTATTTCCAGAGGCAAGACAGCTGGAGCAACAACAGCACTGTATTGAGTGGACAACTCTTTTTCTTAACTGGCATTCTCCTTTCAGCTTCATCCTTCAAACAGGTTCAAATAAGCTCTGCACCTAGGATCGGGCGACTAGAAAGTGGCATAAGATAAGCTCGCCATGAAGAAATGAGCAACAGGAAAGAAGTTTCAGACATGCACTTCATGCAGGTGTTGTGTATCCCAGCTGTGGCAGGCCCACGACCGGCTCTACTCACTCCTGATGCTTGGGTCCTGGACCTGGCCCTTTCTCTTTGGCAGCGGTAGGCAGTCGCTTACACGCTCATGCTTCTGCTACGCTCCCAGGCTCCTCCGGCAGCTCTGTGGCCTCCTCCGGTCCCAGTTGGGTCTCCCCACATGCGTCGAGGGGAGATACCGCCACCACATAGTTCAGCCTTCCCCGACTTTAAAGGGGCCGCGGCGTGAAACCTTCCCACAGCCCCAGATGATGACGTCTTCAAGCCCTGCTACTTAAGGCTGGCTCTGCCATACGGTCTTTGCCTTGGCAAACTAAGCTGTGTGCTTAGTTGCTTCATGTTCCCTTTCCTGTTCCAGTACCTGTCCTAGTTCCAGTCCTGTGTTCCTGTTCTAGTCCCTTGTGCTTCAGTTCCAGCTTCCTGTTTCCAGTTTATCCTTTGGATAGATTCTCTGGCTTGACCCTCACTTTTTCCTGACCACGTTTTGGACGGATTCCCTGACTTTGACTCCTGCTCAGACCTGACCTTGTCTCCAGCCGTCTGCCCTGACTCCAGCTTGCTTCAGCTAACTATCTGGACTTGGCCTTTCTTAGGCTTTCGCCTACTTGGAAGTCTGGGCTTAAAGTGTTCCTGACTCCTCACCTGCTTCAGCCTATCTGGGCTTCTGGTTCCAGCCCCTGTCTTGAACCCAGCTCCATTGGACCCTGGGTCTCTGCTGCTTCCTTGCTCCCTGCCTCATGCATCCTCCACGGGGTCAACCACACGGAGGCCTGTCTAAGACCAGCTGGCCCCGGCACCCAAGGGCTCAACCTGTGGGGAACGAGGGCTGGTATTGGAGAAACTCCAATCGGCCTCCACTTCCCATTCTGCTCTGCCTCCCAATGATGGGGACCCATGGGTGCTTCCCCATGGGCAGCATCAACTTCACCTCGGGCTAAGGGTCCACCTCCACAATAGATTGCCAAGGCCATGGACTTGGCAGAGCCATCCACCCTCTAGGCCATTCCGGGCCTGGCTCTGAAGATCCAGGAACAGCAGTGGTTCTTGGAGGCATTGGCTACCTCCATTGAAAGCCTCAATACCCGTTTGGACTCTCATGCTGGTTCCGTGGCTTCTCCAACCACACCACTCAGCTCTCAGCACTGGCTGCACCAGCCAGAGCTCTGCTCGCCCTGCCCGCTCCACCCCTTTTCAATAGGGATCCAAAGCTCTGCAGAGGTTTCATCAATCAATGCTACATGCAGTTTTCTCTGCAGCCTTCCGTCTTCCAGGATGACTTCACAAAGGTAACCTTCATCCTCTCATGCCTAGAGGGCAAGGCATTAGCATGGGCATCTCCCTTATGGGAGCATATGGACTCTCTTCTCCAGGAATTATCACACTTTGTGACTACCTTTCGTTGGACCTTTGATGATCCAGGGAGGCAGGCTACGGCTAGTTCGAATCTCCTACATTTGCGGCAAGGTCACCGAACACTCAATGAATATACCATAGAATTCCAGACTCTTGCTATTGAGTTGAGCTGGCAGGAGGACTGCCTTCGAGCCACTTACCTAGATGGCCTGTCGCCTCAACTCAAAGATGAACTTGCAGCTTGCGAACTACCCTCCTCTCTTGAGAACCTCATCGACCTAACGGGTCACATAGACCATCGCCTCCAGGAGTGGCACCGGGAGGCTCCGGTACCCCGGTGCCCCACTGCCAAGTGTTCTTGCTGTTCACCTGCAGCGAGCCCGCATCCAGTGGAGTCCCGCTGTCTGCTAAGCTAGAAGAACCCATGCAGTTGGGACATGGATGCCTCACTCCCAAGGAGCACCTTAGGCAAAGGCATTTGGGTCTATACTTGTACTGTGGAGCTGCAGGACACTGCCTGTCGTCATGTCCTGTCTGTCCAGGAAACTCTCTGGCATAAGTTCAGTAGGGGTCCTGAACTTGGGTGCTATTACTCCGGCCCCCCCCCCCCCCCCCCCCCAGCTAACGTTGCCAATTACCCTGACCTGTAACTCCTGTTCCTTCCCCACTTTGGCTTTGGTCAATTCAGGAGCTGGCGGGAATTTTCTTGTGAAGGATTTGGTCCAGCTCCTAAGAATTTCTACCATCCCGTCGAGAAACCACTATTCATTGCCTCCATCCACGGAGCTACTCCTCTCCATTTTCTTTCCTCTCTGTCCTTCCTTAGCAAGTTATTGCCTGGTATGGCCATATCCCAATCATGAGAATCCATGAACAATGTCTCTGTAACAGCAACAATGTCCAAGTCCACCTCCACCATCGGGGCCTGCAGGTCAGGGATTTTATTGCCCAAACTACGAGCATTAGTTGTCATAGCTTTCTAATTTTTCTCCCTTGAATTGTTGCAATTCATAGGCACCTTTTCTGCTTTTCTGAGCTGATTGATTTTGTTATTTTTTCCTCCCATTATCCTGTATTGATTGGGGGTGACATGCCAATTTTATTGGCCATCTCCTGCCCCCCTCCCATTCTGTAGTTTAAATGTCTGATAATATATGATCTGAATTTCTCACTTAGCATCCTCCTTCCTCCTATGGACAAATATAGGCCTTGTTGTTAAAACCCAGCTCAAGCCAGAACCTGGTGCTTGACCCAGGCCTAGGCCTAGCCTCAGCAACTGGCCCTGCACAGGTAAATTGGGGAACACTAGGCGCACTGCCACACATACCCCTCCCCTCAGCTTGGACCCATCAGGCCAAGTGTCCCTACTCCCTCCTGGATCCTATCTAGGAGAGTCCAAGACATCCCATTCCCCTTCCTCTGGCTTCCCACTAGCTATGCTTGGGAACAGGGATTTAGTGACATGCTCATTCACATCTGTTAGGGTTGCCCTCAACAGCATCACAACCATCATCCGGTGTCCCATTCATGCAGTGGACATTCCCAGTCTTTTAACTAAGTTCTTTGATAGCTCCAGGTTCAAATTCCATTTCACTGAAGCTTTATGGATTGACTGGAGAACCACAAGTGTGGTTCCCCTATAACTAGCTGTGCCTACTTCTTGGCACCTGGTATCTCTGATGTAGAGCCCCTCCTTGGCTCCTCAGTTGTTTGAGTCTCCACAGTGCTATCCTCTGGGCTCTCTGTGGACTCTTCCTCCAGGTTCTCTGCAGTGTCTCCCTTTTGGCTCTCTGCAGTTTTTGGTTTGTACACTTTGCAGCACCTCCTCCTGGGCTCTCTGCAGTTTCCTTGTTTATATACTCTGCAGTGCCTCCCTCTGGGCTCTCCACAGTTTCTACCCTGGTATACTCAGGCCACTCACCCACACAAGTCTGGCTCCTCTGCAGCCAAATTCACTGTGATCTACACAGTGCCACTCTCTGGGCTCTCCATGGCATCTCTCGCTTGCCTTTCTGTGCTCACTCTCTCTCTCTCTCGCTGGGCTTCTCGTGGGAGTTGTCTCTGAACTCCCGGTAGTGTTTGGACACCCTAAAGGGTCTTCCTTCGGACTTCCTGTAGTACCAACTTCCAAGTTCTCAACACTGCCTCCTTCTAGGCACTTTGTGTTGCCCTCTCCAGGGCTCTCTGTGATCCCCTCTGTCAGGGTTCTTCTTCACCCCCTTCTTGGGGCTTCTCACTGGAGCAGTCTCTGGACTACAAGTAGTATTTGGGCACTATACAGGGTCATCATCAGGACCACCTGTAGGGCCATCCCCTGACCAATCCATGTATGTCAGATGATTCCAACGATAGATTACAAATTACCAGGAACAGATCTGAAATTTCACTAACAGCTTTCACCACAACCTCCAGCAATGAATTCTAGAGTTTAATTATGTGTTGAGTAAAAAAATGCTTTCTTCCATTTGTCTTAAATGTATCTCCTAATAAATTCATTCAATGTCCCCTAGAATCTTTTGAAAAAGTAAACAACCAATTTGCAATTACCCCTTCCACTCCACTCATAATTTATAGAACTCTATATTAGTTCCCCTAAGCCATCTGTTCTCCAAGCATTAGGGATGTGAATCGTGTCCTCGATCGTCTTAACGATCGATTTCGGCTGGGAGGGGGAGGGAATCGTATTGTTGCCGTTTGGGGGGGGTAAAATATCGTGAAAAATCGTTAAAAATCGTTAAAAATCGAAAAATCGAAAAATCGAAAAACCGGCACATTAAAACCCCCTAAAACCCACCCCCGACCCTTTAAATTAAATCCCCCACCAAATAACTTAAATAACCTGCGGGTCCAGCGGCGGTCCGGAACGGCAGCGGTCCGGAACGGGCTCCTGCTCTGAATCTTGTCGTCTTCAGCCGGCGCCATTTTCCAAAATGGCGCTGAAAAATGGCGGCGGCCATAGACGAAAAAGATTGGACGGCAGGAGGTCCTTCCGGACCCCCGCTGGACTTTTGGCAAGTCTCGTGGGGGTCAGGAGGCCCCCCACAAGCTGGCCAAAAGTTCCTGGAGGTCCAGCGGGGGTCAGGGAGCGATTTCCCGCCGCGAATCGTTTTCGTACGGAAAATGGCACCGGCCATACGCGTATGGCCGGTGCCATTTTCCGTACGGAAAATGGCGCCGGCAGGAGATCGACTGCAGGTCGTTCAGCGAGGCGCCGGAACCCTCGCTGAACGACCTCCTGCAGTCGATCTCCTGCCGGCGCCATTTTCCGTATGGAAAATGGCACCGGCCATACGCGTATGGCCGGCGCCATTTTCCGTACGGAAACGATTCGCGGCGGGAAATCGCTCCCTGACCCCCGCTGGACCTCCAGGAACTTTTGGCCAGCTTGTGGGGGGCCTCCTGACCCCCACGAGACTTGCCAAAAGTCCAGCGGGGGTCCGGAAGGACCTCCTGCCGTCCAATCTTTTTCGTCTATGGCCGCCGCCATTTTCGGCGCCATTTTAGACGACAAGATTCAGAGCAGGAGCCCGTTCCGGACCGCTGCCGTTCCGGACCGCCGCTGGACCCGCAGGTTATTTAAGTTATTTGGGGGGGGGCTCGGGCGGGTGGGGGATTTAATTTAAAGGGTCGGGGGTGGGTTTTAGGGGGTTTTAGTGTGCCGGCTCACGATTCTAACGATTTATAACGATAAATCGTTAGAATCTGTATTGTATTGTGTTCCATAACGGTTTAAGACGATATTAAAATTATCGGACGATAATTTTAATCGTCCTAAAACGATTCACATCCCTACCAAGCATAAGCCTTTCCTCATACAGAATCATTCCATCCCCTTTATCATTTTGGTCAATCTTCTCTGTACCTTTTCTAATTCCAGTATATCTTTTTTGAGATGTGGAGACCAGAACTGCACACAGTATTCAAGGTGCAGTTACACCATGGAATAATACAGAGGCATTATGTTATTCTTAGTGTTTTCTTCTCCATTCCTTATCATTTCTAGCATTCTATTTGCTTTTTAGTTGCACAATGAGAGGAGGATTTCAACATATTATCCATGATAATGCATAGATCTTTTTCCTGGGTGGTGACTCCCAATGTGGATCCTTGCATTGTGTAGCTATAATTTGGGGTGCTCCTCCCTACATGTATTGCTTTGAACATGTCCACGTTAAATGTCATCTGCTATTTGAATGTCCAGTATCCCAGTCTTGCAAAATCTTCTTGCAGTTTCTCATAATCCTCTTGTGGTTTAAGAATTCTGTATCATTCTGTATCATCAACAAACTGATCACTTCAATCATTGCTCCCATTTCTAGGTCATTTATAAATATGTTAAAAAGCAGATCTGGGTGCACTCTACTATTCACCTTTCTCCATTGAGAAAATTGACCATTTAGCCCTACTTTATGTTTTCTATCTTTTAACCAGTTCTCAATCCACAATAGAACACTGCCTCCTATCCCATGACTTTTTAATTTCCTCAAGAATCTCTCATGAGATACTTTGTGGGGAGTCTCACACTGCATTTCTTTTTCATTTCTATGCTACTATTGTTCTTCTCTTTATTTTTTCTCCCCCCTAAATTCCCTCTATGATGGTTGAGAGATTGAAATGTTTTCTTTACTGTCGTTTGTTTAAGAATTTAAGAAATTGTTTTCTTGATTTGAACTCTTAATTTCTTTTATAAAGTATTTATAAAGTATTACATTGTTGTTGTAATATATAAAGATAAAGTAAAAAAAAAATGTTTTCTGAAAACCCAGATATACTATATCAGTTGGCTTACCTTTATCCATGTTTATGAATAAAAGTCATTACATTTGATTCCAATGGTTTGAAATGTCATCTGGATGACCTTCTAAAGTTAAACTTCTTAGATACTTAGATGTAGAGCCAGGTTTGTTTGAAAGTTGGATAGGTGTAGTGTCTGACCAATTCTGATTGCTATCAAAGGATCTTATATACTAGGCCACATTAAAAATGACATGGTAATGCCCGATGCATTAACTAATGAGATGAAGCTTGTACAGTGTTGAAATTATTGTATTAAACTGAATGTTACCACTTTAATGTGCCATATTATGTGTTGTCCTCTGTAGTCTGAGAAGTGTGGCTGGTTAATGTGAGTTCCAGGGGACCTGGCTTGAAGAGGGGAATGGATATTCACCTGACAATAAACATGAGGGTGTCTGAATTAAAAAACCCCTATACTCACACATCATCCAGGGGCCTCTGCTGTCCACCTTGTATCTCCCTGAAGTATCTAAGGACTTCCTGGCTACCCATTGTTCCCCATTCCCTAACCCTATAACATCCTCGATTAATAAAGTTACTCCAAGTTCCTTCTTACCTTCCCACCTTCCAGGACACAAAAAGGTCCTCAGAGTACCTTACTCCTCAGGCCCACTCACCTTCTGAAAAGTGCTTTCGCATTTGGGTGACAGTATCAATTGCACAATTTTGATTTTGGCACTAATACCAACAAGAAGGAAATTATCTACTGGTGAAGATTCAAAGGATATTTTTATAGTGGTAGGAAAATTGGTGCTTGCAGCACTGATCAAAAGTTGGCAGTTGTTAGAAGTGGTTTAAGTCTTCTAAGCACCATGAGTTTGGCGTATCCTTCCTTTACTTTTAAAGATATATGTTGTTTTAAGCTTAGTTCTGTGTCAATTATTACTTCTAGGTTCCGTACTTTTTCTGCTAATTCTATTTTTTGGTTATTTTTGAGAATAATTGGGTTTTGAACGATCTCAATATTTTTTCATTCTAAGTGTATACATTCTGTTTTCTCTATATTAATTACTAATTCCATTTGGTTTAATAGTTGTTTGATGATATCTAGATACATGTTAGCTATGTTTAATGTTTTTTCAATTGTATTGTCAATGGGTAGTATTAATTGAATATCATCAGCGTATATATAATGTCTCCAAGACAATAGCAAGGCTAATACAAACATAAATCAGTATTGTTTTCTCATATCTTAATCTATTCCCACCATGCATGCATACTAACAGTCCAGTTGGGTTCTTTGGCCCATCCTGGGGGAAGATTATAATTTTCAATTAATCATTTAATACTGTTTATTTATTTAGGCATTTTATATACCATTGTTCCAAAAGAAGATCAAAACAGTTTACAAAAGCAACATTCATATTCTGGGTCAACATTCATATTCTAGGTCAATATAACATCAAATACATATTCTAGGTCAACACAACATCAAGTACATGTTAACTAGGGGGCTGTTTAGTACCTGTGGGGTAAGATCAATAATCTCTGTGCAACACTGGGCACTGAATTTATCATTTAAAACTTGGCAAACACCCCCTTTTTCTGCTCTGATTAAATTTAAGTCATACAATTATGTATGGCATAGCGATGAGTTTCAGCTAATTGATGTACTAGAGCACAGAGATTATCCTTGGTAGCATTCTTAAGGTTTTCTACTAAGGCTTGTAAGCACAGGACAGTAGTAGAGAGACTGCCAAAAGCATGTAAGATGGAAAATGAGAACCATACAGAACCCATTAATCTATGGTGTTCCTCAATAGTAATAGGTGTATATTGTAAGGCATTTTGTCTGTCCTGGTCAGAGAAATCCAGGGAGGGGAGTTCTTCTAAGGTTTGCCATTTATGACTGGACTTGTATGTCTACATGTGCTGGGGAAAAGTGGAAACAGGGAAATAAGCATACACAGGGGTACATTTTCCAGTACAATCAATGGGGAGAGTAGCTTGAATTTCCTATCCCCTTGATGAGAAATACACAAACGCTGAAATATGGTTAGGATGGGAAATAGGCTATGAGGACTGAATGTTCAAAATAATCATTTTAATAATAATAATAAACCACTCTTCCCACAAATGTAAACATGAGGCATTGTCATGGGATGGGAGTCTAGTATGATTCACTGAAACTGAAGTTATCTCACTGACTACCTAGTAGCACTGGAATATCTGGTTATGATATTGCATGGCACCCGCAAAAATATTGGCAGTTGCAGCATGTCATGATGGGGGTGAAGTATTCTCAAATAAAACTGTGGGCTAAACCGTGAGTTTGGGTTTAGGGTTACTAGTGAAGGTTCAGTAGAAACAAAGTATAAATGAATAAGAAAGAGAGACATATCAGAAGTGAAAAGTATAATTAACTGTAGGTCTAGCTTATGGGCATAGAGCAAAAAAATCTGAGATTATTTATTACTCTGTATACCGTTAGCCATTTTGGCTATTGGCATGGGGAAATTCATTGATACACCAAACACGGGGTGATCAAATGAAAAATGTTAAGAAAGGCCAGTGATATTTCCAAGGCTAAATTCTGAAGGATTACTATTTCATGCTCATGGCGTATGTTACCATAATTATCATAGCAGGTGATATTAGTGACTGATTCTAATGCTAATCATGCAAAATGTAACATAAAAAAAAGAACATGAGAAACCCAAAAAGGTTAAAGCAAACAAATCAAACTGTCTTTAGTATAACATATTCATAAGTGTAACCATGGTTTTAGTCCTAAGAATTAGAGATGAACATGTGGCATAGATGGGCTTTTTTTTTTTTTTTTATCTCTGTGCTTGTATCAGGGCTTGTGGAGAAACATCTTTCAGTAGTGACTCTTGCAACATGCTGCAGTAGGGATAAAAGACAGTACAATGTAAAAAATCCAAACTTTAACAGTTTTTGTACATGGTACTGCTCCACATTTATTCAATATTCTAAACACATGCTCTCAACCTTTTCAACATAACTATTATCAGACTAATTTAGTCCTCCACCACCTGTCCAATAGCTAAGGAAGCTCCATATCACTAAAGTTATAATGTCTCTCTCTCTCTCCATGGCTTTTTAGGCAAATATCCTGCATCTCATTCTGTAACATACACTAAATAAAAAAAGCAGTAATAGGAATAGAAAATAAGAAGAAACTTATGATCACAATGGATCTTGTGTAGCAGATGTTCCAGTTTGATGGAGACATTTGCTGTAACTGATTGGGTCCATGCACTTTCAATCTTGTCTCCCTTTTCTTGTAGCGATATCTCAGCATTAATTATACATTCGGGCTAATTAGCACATCTGCCTGATGCAGAGATGAAAAAGGAGATGATAGGCAAAAAGGATCAACAAAATGTTTTCAGTTCCCCGTGAGCCAGGAAGTCAGGGGAGGAAGGCGTCTGGGTAAATACATTTAAAATTGATTTGGAGGACAGAGCTTTGGAGCAGGAAGTCTCGGCGCTGTTACCCTCGCCATTGCATTTATATTTTCCATATCACAGCCATTAGAAGAGCCTTTGTTCTATAAACTGTTTTTCAATCTGAAGAAAACTTCTGTCAAGCATGGTACAGTCAGCATCTTGAGTGTGAATCGCACACCCGACATATGTGACCTTCAACTTAAACTGCTTTATTAAGCCAACAGGCATTCTAGACCTAGTTACATCTTTAGCTCCCCCTGCTGTGGCATGGGGGGAGCTTGATATGTTGTGGGTGTCCAACTCATCAGGGTTTCCCCCTGAGGCAGCCAGTTTGGCAAAACAAGGGCCTTGTCAGGATGTCATAACAGCATACCCAACAGGATCACCTTCCTTTAGTGCTCTTTGTTAGCACACTATATAAATCAATGTTACATTATATAATAATCATTTGTTGATTAATTTTGAAATTAAGTGTTTACCTTGAAGTAATCAGAGGCTTTATGTCACAGCAATATTTCATTCATGTATAATTTTTACCAACAGTCTACGTAGCTTTGTATTTTCACATGCTGGTTGACATTACTGAGCTGCATTCAAAGGGGGTAATTTTCAAAGGAGTTACGCGCATAAATGTAACTACTATTGTAGCAATTTTCAAAAGCCATTTACTCACGTAAAGTGCACTTATGCGAATAAATCCTATGGACGATTCAATGGCATATATTGTAGCAGTTTTCAAAAGCCCACTTACTCGAGTAAAGTGCATTTACATGCGTAAAACCCAGATTTACGCATGTAAATGCTTTTGAAAATCCGCCCCAAAGTGTACTACTCATGTGGTTAGACTCATCATTGTATAGTTAAAAAGTAACATGCTTTATGATGATAATAATGTGAGACATTGTTTCTAATTTTCTCAAGGGATCATAAGAGTAATTTTGTATTAGGTTTAAGCAGTTTCCTATTGTTACAATATCAACATTTATTATTTTAACTTGAGTTAAACATCACATCTCCACAATGATCAAGGACGGATTCTTTAAACTGCAAACCCTGAAAAAACTCAAACCCCTTCTTCATGCCCAAAACTACCGAACCGTCCTCCAAACAATAAATACTCTTTTCCAAACTCGACTACTGCAATACTCTACTCCTTGGCCTCCCTGAAGCAACCATCAGACCACTACACCAGGTACCTGTAAAAAGTTTTTTGGGGGGTCGGGAGGGTGGGGGAAGCTAAGGGATTAGTTTTAAAGGGTCGGGGTGGGTTTAGGGGTTATTTTTGTGTGCTGTTTTTCCTGCCCTCCCCCAAAACGATAAGAGAATCCCCACGAACAATATCGTGGGATTTTCCTATCGTTTTGGGGGAGCCCCCGATTTCTGATGATTTTGAAAATATCGTACGATATTTTCAGTCGTCCGAAGCCCGATTCACATTCCTAGCATATAGTTAATCCTCATTGCCACCTTATCTCTCTTTCTATCTTCTCCAATTCACATGTTAAATGTTATTTTTCAAAGTTACTATGTAAATTAACCTTTCAAAGTTACTATGTAAATTAATCTTTCTAAATTATTATATGTTACAATGTAAAATAAACAGCTACTGTCTTATTTCTGTTCAGTTACATGTAAACTGATGTGATATCTCTATCGAATGTCGGTATATAAAAACAAATAAATAAATAAATATAAATAAAGATATGTTGTAACAAATTATTCTTACACTTGCATTGCAATTACTTAACCCTATAAGTGTTTTTGTCCCACTCTTTTTGGAGTGTATTTTTCATTTATATATATATATATAGATAGATAGATAGATAGATAGATAGATAAAGGTAGATAGAGAGATAGATAGATAGATAGATAGATAAAGGTAGATAGAGAGATAGATAGATAGATAGATAGATAAAGGTAGATAGAGAGATAGATAGATAGATAGATAGATAGATAAAGGTAGATAGAGAGGTAGATAGAGATAGATAGATAGATAGATAGATAAAGGTAGATAGAGAGATAGATAGATAGATAGATAGATAGATAAAGGTAGATAGAGAGATAGATAGATAGAGAGATAGATAGATAGATAGATAGATAGATAAAGGTAGATAGATAGATAGATAGATAGATAGATAGACAGATAGATAGAGAGGTAGATAGAGATAGATAGATAGATAGATAGATAGATAAAGGTAGATAGAGAGATAGATAGATAGAGAGATAGATAGATAGATAAAGGTAGATAGAGAGATAGATAGATAGATAGATAGATAAGATAGATAGAGAGATAGATAGATAGAGAGATAGATAGATAGATAGATAGATAGATAAGTAGATAGATAGATAGATAGATAGATAGATAGATAGATAGATAGATAGATAGATATAGTAGATAGATAGATAGATAGATAGATAGATAGATATGATAGATAGATAGATAGATAGATAGATAGATAAAGGTAGATAGAGAGATAGATAGATAGATAGATAGATAAAGGTAGATAGAGAGATAGATAGATAGAGAGATAGATAGATAGATAGATAGATAGATAAAGGTAGATAGATAGATAGATAGATAGACAGATAGATAGCGGTCCTGCTCGCGCGGGCAGGCTCCTTACCTCCACGTGGCCAGTTGGGCCGCTGATGCTATTTTCTTCGTGGCGGGTGTGCCGCCATCGCTGGACTCCTCCCTGGCTGTCTCCAGCCCTGCACGGCAGGGTTGGGCCGCCGGGAGCTCTCTCATGTGGCTGGGGATGCCGCTGCCGCTCCGGCTCTGCCGACTGTTCCTCTTCGTGGCAGGAGCCGCTGCCAGGGTCCCTGCCGGTGACTGCTTCTGCCCGGGTCCTTGGCCGGCAGGGAGACTGTCCCTGCCGGTGCCTGCAGCCATCCTCTGCTTCCTGCAGCCTTCCTTCTTCAGTCTTCGCGGCTGGGAGCTGCTCCTGCAGCCTCCCACCTCTCCAGCTTCTGGGCAGGGCTGCTCCTCTACCTGCCTGGCTTCCTCGGGCCTTCCACATGGCTGAGGACACCACCAGCTTCCAGCTCTCTTCATCCAGCTCTCCTTAGGCGCGGGCACGCGCCTCTCTCCAGCTTTTCAAGGGCCAGCCAGGTGTGGCCCTCTGCTGACCCCTCCCTGGACGTTGTCCTCTTCAGCCCTACAAAAGGGCTCAGCATCCATTCCAGCTTTGCCTTCGCAAGGAGTTGGTCACTCCTGGGATCCTACTGTCCTTCACTCCAGGAGTCGTCCTTGTTCCAGCACTTCTTCAAGGTCCTGTGTTTCCTGTTCTTCGTTGGAGCTCCTCGTCTTGTCCTGTTGTCTACGTTCCAGTCCAGATGTCTCCCTGATGTTCGTGATCCACTCCAGAGGTCTGTCTCCTGGCCTACCCCACTTCTGCAGCACTAGCCTCTGGGAGACTTCTGCTTCTGTACTTATCCCTGGTCTACGGAGTCCCTAGTGCTTGCTCCGTCCATGCCAAAGACTCTGCCAGAACCTTTACTGTCAGCGTGGTCCACGACCAGCCACTGGCGGCTGAGTAGGGTGCGCCTCGGTGCAGGCCTCTACAGCTTCAGAGACATGTTCCTTTTCATTGCTCCACATCTCGTCTAGAGGTTGTTCCAGTCCAGCGTGGTCCGTGACTAGTCCCGCGGGTGGACTGTGTAGGACGGACTGCATCGCAGTCTCATCCCAGTGCTTTGCCTGAGTCTTCTGATTACCTTGAACCTTGCCTGAGTCTACGTCTTCTGTACCTTGTTCCTTTCTGCGCTGGTCCCGCTCCCGCGGATGTAGGACAAGGTGGTCCATGACCAGACCAGTGGTACTGGCTGTGTAGGGTGCCCTGAGGGACCGTGCCACTGTCCGTATACCCAAGTCTCGTCTGTGCTTCTAAGTACCTTGTTCTTGAGTCTCGTCTGTACATCCAAGTACCTCGTTCCTGAGTCTTCATCTGTGCATCCAAGTTCCTCGTTCCTGAGTCTTCTCTGTATCTCCATGTTCCGGTCTTCGCTGCCCTGGACTCCATCCAGCCTGCTGCTTCTTACCGTACCCTGTGGCAGGTTTGAAAGGGCTTGGAACCGTCGGAGGACTGTTCATAAGACCACCATTGTGTTGTTGATCTTCTGAAGCTTGCAGGTCCGGAGGAGGGTCAGTATCTCCAGTCATCTATCTTCAGTCCAGCCCATGCTCGGGTATGCCTTGCCTACCGCGGCACCTCTTCGGAGTTCCTCTGGGGTCGAGCCGTGGCCCAAGAACACACATCTCCCGGTAAGCGGACCGCTCTCCTAGCACTCCACAACATCTACCTTATAAATGGGCTCTGACCGACGGCCCGCAAATGCGCAGTAGAGACCAGCTCTACCGCGCATGTGCGGGCGAGCACGTCGGTCTGAGCCAGCGTCAGAAAGAAAAAAAATAGCGGCGTCCAGTGGCAGCAGCGGGCGGCGGCGGCGGTACCGGCAGCGGGCGGCGACGGCGGTAGCAGGCGGCGGCGGAGGTAGCGAGTGGCGGCGACGGCGGTAGCGGCGACGGCGGGCGGTGGTAGCGGCCAGTAGCGAGGGAGGGAGAAGAGAGAGAGAGGGAGGGACGTACTGAGTGGGAGGGAGGGACGGAGAAAGAGAGAGTGGGAGGGAGTGACTGAGTGAGAGGGAGGGACTGAGGGGGAGGGACTGAGTGAGAGGGAGGGAGTGGGACTGAGTGAGAGGGAGAGGGGGTACTGAGTGAGAGGGAGTGGGACTGAGGGAGAGAGGGAGGGAGTGGGACTGAGGGAGAGTGAGTGGGACTGAGTGAGTGAGAGGGAGGGAGAGAGGGGGGAGGGAGTGACTGAGTGAGAGGGAGGGACTGAGTGGGAGGGAGGGAGGGATTGAGTGAGGGGGAGGGACTGGGGGGGGACTGAGTGAGAGGGAGTGAGTGGGACTGAGGGAGGGAGTGGGACTGAGGGAGAGGGAGGGAGGGAGGGAGTGGGGACTGAGTGAGAGTGAGTGGGACTGAGTGAGTGAGAGGGAGGGAGTGAGTGAGACTGAGTGGGAGGGAGGGACTGAGTGAGAGGGGAGGGAGGGTGGGGAGGAGTGGGTGAGGGAGGGAGGTAGGAGGTGGTGAAGAGTGAGGAGAGAGAGAAAGAGGGGGAGGTGAGAGACAGAGGGATGTAGCCCATTTTAACGGGCTTAACGGCTTGTATATATATATCCAAAAAAGAAATGCAGGCTGCTCTCTATATCTATATAAATAAAAATGTTAAATAGTTTGTACGTCGTCGCTAATCTCGCCAACTGCTTAACTGAATGCGTTCAAATTTGCACACAACATTCACTTCCCATACAGGAAGGATCTTATACACTTACATTACATATAGGTCACACCTGTGACAGGTAATACAAGTTTAAAAATTGCTTACACAAAATAGCGACATCTGGTGGCCGTCAGCGCAAGCGCAACCTCTTACACCTTTCACACACACTCACACACCACACACCACCCCACCCCCACACAGGGCTATTGTCTTTCATTCACACTCCCTCATAACACACAGAAATCCACACTCATCACACCACACACCCCCACCCACACGCCTGCCAATGTCACTTACTTCACCCACCCTCCCAAAACACACCAAAACATGGATTCCTGGCTGCTACATTGGGAAGCCACACATTTCACAAACCCTCCGAATTTAAATTAAAGTACCCTCTTCCACCCACCCACGCACTGCACTCCGATCACACACTACACCTGAAACAAGTCCGTGCTTCTCTGCCGGCACCACAGGAACGGTCCGGGACACATCGCGTTCAGTAGGGCCATCGGATGCCAGCAACCAAAATGGCGCCGGTGGACCTTGCCCTTACTATGCTATACGGAGACAACAATGACGTCGGTACACCATGTGACATAGTAAGGGCAAGAGCCCGTCGGCGCCATATCCTCAGCGGACATTTACCCTTACTAGGCCAGGAATCCTGACGCACATCTTTCACCGGTGAAGTTTTGCGACATGGCAGCCGGTGGAACAAACCCTAGCACACATCCTCGCCACCGGCTGGCTGTTTACACAGGTAGCCGGGGAGGAGCACGGTGGGGACCGTTCTTATTTTCCGCCGCGCGTTTTTCACAGGGGGGGGCACTCATTCTCCACATCTCCCAAGAGGGGGGCTGTAGCATGGGTTGCTCTATTTCGCTGGGTTGCGGGGGGGGGGGGGGGGGGCAGGAAGGTGTGCTTGCATATTTAAACTATTTATTTATTTAATTTATTTATTTATTTAAACAAATTTATATACCGTTTTCCAGTAAGGCTTACTGACCAAAACGGTTTACAGCAGTAAATAACCTTAACAGTTAAAAGGTTAAAAATTAATACTAAATGAAACTTAAAACAGTAAAATAGGTATGAATAAAAATACAACATTTTAGGTAATCAATAAAAATAATGATGACTAAACAGAGAATGGCCAATTACATTAAAAAATTTTAAAGTAAGAATAAGTAAAGTAATATAATATAATACAAACTTATTTAGTCTTATTTACTTAGCTAAGATGTTTCTAAATCTTTAAAAGCCTCTTGAAAGAAATAGGTTTTTAAAGCCTTCTTAAATTCCTTCCGGCTGCTTATTAGCCTAAGCGAGTCAGGCAATGCATTCCACAGAATGGGGCCAGCAACCGAGAAAGCTCTATTTCTTGTTATACTCAATGCCGCATTCTTCACTGAGGGAATTTCCAATAAATGTTTTCCTGTAGATCTTAGTTCTCTCTGTGGTTTATAGATATGTAAGGTGAAACACATCCAAGTGGAGTCACTATTGTTCAACAGAGAATGGATTAACATGATGATTTTATAACGAATTCTATATTTAACTGGAAGCCAGTGTAATTTGTGCAGAATAGGTGAGATGTGATGTTTTAATGGAGTACCGGTAAGAAGTCTAGCTGCCGAGTTCAGTATCAATTGTAAAGGCCTAATAGTAGAATCAGGCAATCCCAAATATAAGCCGTTACAATAGTCTAGACCAGACAGAATCAGTGCTTGAAGCACTGAGCGATAATCATGAGAAAATAAAAGGGGCCGCAATCTTTTCAGAACATGCAATTTGAAAAATGAAGTTTTAACCACTTTTGAAATGTGTTGCTTTAGTGATAAGTTAGTATCTACCCATACACCGAGGTTACGTGCTAATTTAGTAACCTGTATGGTTTCAGTACCTATGGTTAAGCAAGTTGGTGGGGTGTTGGTAGGGTTGGATATAAAGCTTAAACACAGAAGCTCTGTTTTCTTTTTATTGAGCTTTAGACGGTTATGAGCCATCCATTGCTCAATTGTACTGATATAAAGTTGGATCAGAGAAAAAGTATCTGCCCAGGATGACTTATACGGAACAAATAGCTGAATATCGTCAGCATAAAGTTTGAACTGAACATTCAGTGCAGATAGAATTTGGCACAAAGGTAAAAGATAAATATTGAACAATATTGGAGACAACGAGGAGCCCTGAGGAACACCGGTTGATTGGGCATATTTTTGGGAAGAAAAGGTGCCTAAATTAATTTGGCAGATACGGTTTGAGAGAAAGCTTCTGAACCAGCTCAAAACTGTCGATTTGATACCTATAAGTTGTAGAGCAGATAATAATAATTTATGGTCCAGCGTATCAAATGCTGCTGAGATATCTAATAAAATGACTACATAATCCGTATAAGAATCGAAACCTCTCAGGAAGGTGTCAAAAGAGGATAGTAGTAAAGTCTCAGTGGAATGTCCCTTCCTGAACCCATGCTGACTCGGATGGAGTATGTCATGCTCGGATAAATAATCTTTTAGCTGGTATAAGACTACCGATTCCAAAATTTTTGCTAATGAGCATAAGGTGGCGATAGGTCTCAAGTTAGAAAAATCCATAAATGGAAGTTTTTTGTTCTTTAAAATAGGCAATATTGACGTTTGTTTTAATGAGTCAGGGAACTTACCGGAGTCCAAAGATTGATTAAGAAGTAGGCATAAGTAGTCAGGGTATTTTTCGACAATACTTTTTAGAAGAGTACCTGAACAAGGATTTAATGGCGAGTTAGAAACTTTTTGCTTGCCAACAATATTCTGAATGGACTTTGCTGGTGCTGTTCATTTGGGGTACAAAAAAAAAAACAACCACAAACTGTAACCTTTACTGCTCTGTTCTGTTTTTTCAACTTAACCAGGCTCAGCCAGAGCAACGCGTGAACCGATTGCTTTCAAATTTGGACACAAGCTTCACCTCACATACGGCAAGGTTCTTCTACACTCACATTACATATATGTCACACCGGGGGCTGGTAAAAAAGTTTTAAAATTTGGTTCCACAAAACATCAACATCTGCTGGACGTAAGCGCAAGGTCTTACACCTTGCACAAACGCTCACACCCCACACCACGTGACCAATGTTTGGGATTCACACACCCTCCGACCAGACACAAATCCACTCTCCTCACACCCTCCCGCACACATGCCAATTGTGCTTACTTCACACACCCTCCCAAAACACACAAAAACCCACAAAATTCCAGCATGCTACACCGGGAGGCCACTCACATGCCACATGTTTGCAATTCCCACACCCTACGAACTCACACAAAAACACCCTCCTCACAGCCCCCACACCCATGACTTTTCTACTTACTGCCCACACCCTCTGAACGCACGCAAAATGGTAGAATAGTTCGGGCTGCTCCAGTGGGGGGGGGGGGGGGCAACACTGCTCCGTGACACATCGCATACACTACGGCCATTGGCTGCCAGCAATCAAAATGGCGCCGACGGCTCTGTCCCTTACTAGGACACTCGGGAACGCCAATGGCGGCAGTAGCCCATGTGACATAGTAAGGGCGAGGGCCCGTCTACGCCATTTTCTGGACTGGCAACCAGCGCACCTTCGACCTTACTATCTGAGCGAGACGACCGCTCCCATTGCTCCACCCTACTGACAGAGTAAGTTCTAACAGCCATCAGAGACAGTTTCAGTGCTGGCTGCCAAGGGCCCGGCGCCAGTACTTCCATGCCGGAATGAACGCCCGCTCCACCGGCTACCATTTTTGACAGGTATCGGCGGGCCTGCAGGGGGGGGGCGTGGGGATGTTCTTGTGTCCATGTTCGGGGGGGGGGGGCGGTTATCCCCATTCTCTTTTCTTTCTTTTCCACTTAACCTGGCTCTGCCACTGCAACGCGTGGCCGGGTACAGCTAGTTTCTGATAAGATCCTCTCACATTCCGGAGGGCAAAGCAAGCATAATCGTAATCCATCTCTTGAAATGAGCAGTGGTTATATGGTCTAACATCCATTCTACAGGATAGCACTCTATAAAAGTACATAGAGGGCTAACATTTGTATGGCTAAAATACAATCTGGTAAAGATTTCCTAAACTGTTGGGATCCTGCCCGCAACAGCTGCACGCAGTCCCCTACCTTTCGCGGCCAGCTAGGCCGACCGACACCATTCCCAAGTGCAGCCTGAGGCCACCATGAGCACCGCCATCCAGCCCGATGCCTCCTTCATCTCACCACAGCATGGAGCCGCTCCTGCTGCCTGCTTCATTTCTTGGCGGCAGGGCTGCTGCCGACGACACTGCTATCCTTTGGGCCTCCCACGCAGCAGGGACACCTCCGATGTATCTCCACTTCCTGCTTCTGCATAGGCGCATGCCTCTCTCCTGCTCTTAAAGGGCCAGTGGCGGGAAAAGCCCTGCGGCCCTTGCCGATGATGTCATCAACCTGTTCCGCTTCAGCCCTATAAAAGGGCTCTTCCTCTGTCCCTCAGTGCCTTCACAAGGAGCCAGTTTGCTCCTGGATGTTCCAGATAACTGATCCAGGAGGCTTCTGAGGTCCATCGCTTCTTCAAGGTCCTGTTTTTCCCGTTGGAGCTCCTTTATCTTCATCTGTGGTTCTGTTCCTGAAAATCCTTATGTTCTATATCCTGATGTTCAGATGTCCTGTTGTTCTGTGGTTCCATTCCTGAAAGTCCTGATGTTCCAGATGTTCCAGATATTCCGTGTTCCTGATGTCTTGCCCTGATGCTCTTGTTTTCACCTCTGCAACCAGTTCCCAGGTTCCTTTTGCCCACCTTTCCTGGCATGCCATGTCGTGGTCCATGACCAGCCCCGGGGAGGCTGTGTAGGACGCTTCGTGGTACAAGGCCTTCTTCTCATCTGCAGCACAAGCCTCCAGGAGATTTCTGTTTTTAATGCCTTGCTTCTGAGTATCCTGAGTCTTGAATCTTGGCCCGGTATTCAGAGTCCCCTTGTGCTTGCTTCCATCCATGCCTAAGACTCTGCCAGAACCTGCTCCGCTTCAGTATGGTCCACGACCAGCCACAGGCAGCTGTGTAGGGCGCGCCTGGTGCAGGCCTCTACTGAATCTTTGTCATGTTCCATTCTCAAGTTCCATTACCTCGTCTGGTCCGCTTCGCATTCAGAGTGGTCCGTGACCAGCCATGGGTGGCTGTGTAGGGCACATTACGATGCAGTTCTCACCCAGTACTTTTGCCTGACTCCTGAATCCTTGCCTGAAACCCTTGAGTAATCCTTGCCCGAGTCTTCTGAGTAACCTGAATCCTTGTCCGAGTCTCCTGAGTATCCTTCATCTGAGTATCCAAGTCTTTGTCTGAGTATCTAAGTCTTTGTCTGACTATCCAAGTCTTCGTCTGAATCCTCCAAGTATCCTGAGTCTTCATCTGAGTCTCCATGTTCCTGCCTTAAGGCTCCATCTGGCCTCACACACTCATTGTTCCCAAGCTGTGGGTCCGAAAGGGCTTTCGAATGGCTGGAGGGCTACTCTTGTGACAAGCATTGTGTTGCTGGGTCACACTGGTGCGTGTAGGTCAAGTGGAGGCCGGGCCCAGCCTTATTCCTGTTCTGGATTCCCTCGCTTGTCTTCAGTCCAGCCTTGCTCCTGTTCTGCCCATGCTTGGACACGCCTCGCCTGCCTCGGCACTTCTTTGGAGTTCCTCTGGGGTAGAGCCGTGGTCCAAGGACACACTCTCTCTCCAAAAGAGGAACCGCTCCCTAGTGCTTCCCAACAGTTTGCGAATTCAGGAACTCCAATCCAGATTCTACCAGCTCAGAACGCTGTGTGAAGGACATTGGAGGAGAATGATGATGAACTCTGGATTCAAGACAGCTTGCCATGACACAACAAAGGAACCACAAGACACAGTCTTGGTAGCTTGCAATGGAGATAAAGGTAGAAATTCCCACTGGTAGGGAGCAATCGCAGGATCATTGATGTGGATTCAAGGCGACTAGCCATGTTGAGATCAAGGAGAGGAAGGACTCCAAGGTGACAACTTCAGAAGAACTGGAGAGAAGTCCAGGGCTAGTATAAACTACACCAGCAAGGAATGAATTGAACAAGGTGAAACAGAACCAGGCCTACAGTGTAGGTGCCTCCTGCAGGTCATTTAAATGCAGGGACCTGGAGTTGCTGTGGAGTATACTTTCATTGGTTATATACTCTTTGAAGTTTAGAGGCAGTTGATGAAGAAGTCAGACTTGATACTGGATGTGGAAACCTGGGTGCAGATACCTCCTGCAGGCCATATGGAACCCAGGAAGAAGAGTAAACATCGCGGTGGAAAGAACAAAGGTGGTCCTTGGAACAGTGGCAGGTGCTTCCTGCAGGTTGAGAAGGTTTCAGGACTGGACTGAACTTGAGAGAAAATCTGGATGCAGGCGCCTCCTGCAGGTTGAGAAGGTTTCAGGACTGGACTGAACTTGGAGAAAATCTGGATGCAGGCACCTCCTGCGGGTCGTGGAAGTCCAGACATACTGAAAAAGACAAGCAAGTTAGTACACAAAATTCTGACTAAAAACAGAAAACAGGAGTCCAGGAACTTGAAGAAAAAAATCTAGTTAAGGTTGGACTAGAAAATAAAATTGTCCAGGAATTGGTGCCCATCACAGGCACATGCTCACCAAGTTCATGACCTTCGAATACTGTTGCAAACCTGCCCTGCAGGTCCAGAGGAAGGATGCGAAGGCACAATCACCTGATCCTGGGAGAAAGTGAGCCCTTAGCCCGTGGTGTGACTCAGGAAGGAGCCCAAGACACACCCCGAGGGAGGTGAGCGAGTATAGGCATGGGTGAAGCAGGAACATGGGAACTGGGATGAGGCAGGGTCAGCCCTTCGCTGAATCAACACATACCAGTGAGACCCAGCAACACAATGCTGATCTCGGGAATAGCCCTCTGGCCACTCGGTAGCCCTTCAAGACCCACTGTGAAGGGGCAACGAGTTCGTGAGGCATACAGAGGCAGAGGACTGGAAACAAAGAGTCAAGGAACAGTCACAGAAGACTCTGGACACTTGGGAGACATGGAAAGAGTCAGTAAACAGTGGATTCAGACTGAGGACTCAGACGAAGAAGACTCAGTAGACTCAGAATAATTGGAAGACACGAAGAAGAGTCAGAGTACTTGGACGAGACAAGACTCCTAGAACTTGGGCGAGACAAGACTCTAGGAACGTGGATGAGATGAGACTCTTGGAACTTGGATGAGATGAGGGCTCCTGGAACTAGGATGAGACGAGACTCTAGGAACTTGGTAGGGATGTGCAGGCAAAAGGTTTTCGTTGCGACGCGATACGTATTCGTGGGGGTCAATTTCGTTTCATGCGGAAGTATGGAGAATTCAATAAGTTGTCGATCTGTAAATATGTTACTACTAAATTAACTACAACCCCCCACCCTCCTGACCCCCCCAAGACTTACCAAAACTCCCTGGTGGTCCAGCGGTGGGGTCCGGGAACTCACTCAGACCCTCGGTGCTAGTTTCATCATGGCGCCGATAGCCTTTGTCACAGGGGCTACCGGTGCCATTGGTCAGCCCCTGTCACATGGCCATCGGCGCCATCTTGTGCTCCTACCATGTGACAGGGGCTGACCAATGGCACCAGTAGCTCCTGTGACATAGTATGGGCAAAGGCTACCGGTGCCATTTTGAGTCCTGGCGTCGTATGGCAGGTCGCTCTGGGACCCCCGTTGGACCCACAGAGACTTTTGGCCAGCTTGGGGGGGGCCTCCTGACCCCCACAAGACTTGCCAAAAGTCCAGCGGGGGTCCAGGAGCGACCTCCTTGCACGCTGGCCGTCCGATCCCAATACTCAAAATGGCGCCGATCGCCTTTGCCCTCACTATGACGGCGATCGGCGCCATTTTGAGTATTGGCGGGACGGCGATTTTGAGTCTCAAAATGGCGCCGGTCGCCTTTGCCCTCACTATGACGGCAAGGGCCTTTATATAGGACTGAAAGTGCTGAGGTGACATCATCCAGAGGGGTTGTGGAGTGTTTCCGGTTGCTGGCCCTTTAAAAGGGAGGACGAGGCGCATGCCCACGCCTAGAGGACCCCAGAGGAAGGAAGGAGGACTGTGGCCTGGGGCGGCATCCAGCCGCGATGGATAGCCACACTGGGTCAGCCTCCTGCCCCGGAGAGGGAAGGAAGACAGTGGCGGCTCCAAGCCGATAAAGGGAATCTCAGCAGGGACTTCTCCGCTGCAGAGGCGGAGTTAGAGGCACAGCTTCCAGCTGTGAAGGGAGAGAATCAATGGCAGCGACGGTGACACAGGCCGTGAGAGAGGTCCCGGGAGCAGCACCAGGCCGCAGGATGGAGGCATGGCAGCTCAGAGCCACGAAGATGGTGTTAGGTTTAGGGCCTGCTCACGGGATGGGGTCTGCGGGGAGGAGAGTAACAGCACAGTCTGTCTTGCATATCTTTCCCTCTTCCTCGCTAACTCCATTTCCCTTATCAGTGGATTCTTCAGTTCCCTGCATCTTTTCTGGTTCTAAAGCACTGGTAATCAACTTTACAGTATAAGAATTATTAATGTCCTCATTAGAGAGATTTTCTTGTTCCTTTGTTACCAGATTCTGCATTTTTGGTCTCAAATGCACGTGGACACTGAACACAATTTCCTGGATCTGAAGAAGAGCTCACAGCACACAGCATTTCTTCAACTTGGTGCTGCAAGTCAGTCACACGCTTCTTAAGTGTAACCTGAGAATTAAAATGATAGTGGCAGCAGACAAAAGCATCAAGCATGCCTTCAAAAGCATCAAGTATGCCTTCAAAAAGTATAAGCAATAAAAGCATATACGATTAGAGTTTGTATCAAAGAATATATACAATGATACTTCACCTCACAGTTTCCAATATGAGTCTTATATATCTTTGGAAAGATGGACATACAACATTGGAAAAACCAGGAACAGTTCATCAGACTGTAATGTTCAAAAGCTTTTCCTCTGATCTGTTCTCTCGCTGATTTTAAACAGCTAGCTTGAAGTTGGTCTTATGTTGATTCCGATAACGTTTGTCTTAGTTTCTGTTTTTCTCTGGCCTACTCCCATGTGTTCTTGAGGCCCCAACTGTCTGTCCTTATCACATCAGCAAACACATAGGTGTGGCCAAGTGGCTAGTGTCCTGTTTTCCCTGATATCTGCCCAGATAGCCTCCTGAGTAACTGTTCTTTAATATATCTCATCTCATAATTTGTTTCTTGTTACAAGGCAAGCTAAGAAAAATTGCATATGCATTCTTAGAACTTAAAGGCCCCATATTAAATAATTACACTAGTAATATTAGTGATTCTATACCCCACTAATTTCTATCATGGTACAAAGTTCTTCTCATAAAAATAACTGCTTAAAATAATTTCCAACAATTTTGGAGAGGTAAGTGGAATTTGGGGGAGTATGTCTGAAGAAGGTGCTTGGAGACTCTTTTGCTGTTGCTGTAGGTAGACAGATGGTAAGGGTGCAGGAGTTCCTTTGAGGATTTTTTTGGGGAGGGATGGAATGATTGGGTGTCCATAATCCTTCTTGATAGCTTGTGTCAAGCCCTGAAGTCCTAACTGGAGTTTGAGGTGATAAAGAATGAAAGTGCATGTTGACATGGAGCACCAGTGGAGTTAATTACACCTTCTGAGGTGGGTAACTTTACTGTCCAAAGCAGTGGCGTAGCCAGAATTGATTTTTTGGGTGGGCACAAGGTTAACATGGGTGGGCTGAAGGCATGCAGGTCTACTAGTTGTTTTTTTACTGATAAATAATGCCAAATTATGCAGCATAGCATTCACATCTATGCCTAAGTATGAGGTTTACTTAATGATACAAACATAATTCACGGTGATTTGTGGTACTTTAGCCTTCTTATTATTACGATTTTATACACGGCTCCTACCTGTCCATAAATTTTGAGAGAGCGGTTGTGTTGCTTATATTTAAATTGCTAACATCTCAAAATATAGATATATATTTTTACCTTTGTTGTCTGATCTTTGTATTTTTCTAATCAGTTGGTCCTGGTCTCTTTTTCCCATTTTTTCCCTTATAGCTCATTTCCTAATTCCTTTTCAGTGTCTTTCTTCTATTACTGTCTTCTTCCCTTCCACACACACACACACACACACATACACGCTTTCTCTCACAGACTCCCTCTCACACACTCAAGCTGTCACTCTCATATGCTCTCCCCCCCCACCCCCCCACAAGCTCACATTCAAGTTCTCACTTTCTCACCCCTCCCCAGGCTTATATTCTTATGCACACACAGACGCACATCCAGGCACCCATTCTCACCCACACACATAAATCCAGACTCCCATTCTCACCCACAAACCCATGCTCCCAGTCTCACCCACACATATTCAAGCTCCCATTCTCATCCATACATATACACATTTAAGGTACTATTCTCACCCACACATACACACATTCAAGCACCCATTCTTATCCACATATTCAAGCTTCCATTCTCACCCACCCACACAAACCCAGGCTCTCATTCTCACCCATATATACACACATTCAAGCTCCCATTCTCACCCACCCACAAACCCAGGCTCCCATTCTCAACCACACATACACACATTCGAGCTCCCATTCACCCACATATTCAAGCTTCCATTCTCACCCACATACACACCCAGGCTCCAGTTTTCACCCACACACACTCCCATTCTCATCCGCACATACACATTCAAGCACGTGCACAGCTTCCGCTTTCTCCCCCAGAGCAGGAAGATCAGCTGCCTCTCCTGCTGCCACCGGCCTCCTGCTATCTTCGGGCGTCGGGCCGTACTGCCCGCCGAACTTCCTGTCGGGGGGGGGGAGCGGAAGCGCAGCGCACAACGTCCGCTTCCTCCCTCCCCCCCCCCCCAAGCAGGAAGATCGGCGGACCATACGGCCCGACGCCCGAAGAAGATAGCAGGAGGCCGGTGGCAGCAGGAGAGGCAGCTGATCTTCCTGCTCTGGGGGAGAAAGCGGAAGCTGTGCGCAGCGCTTCCGCTCCCCCAAACAGGAAGTTCGGCAGGCCGTTTGACCCGAAGATAGCAGGAGAACGGGTGGCAGCAGGAGAGGCAGCTGATCTTCCTGCATTGGGGGGAGGAAGCGGAAGCTGCGCGCGGCGCTTCCGCCCCCCTCCCGAACAGGAAGACCGGTTGGCCATACGGCCGCAGCAGCGCTTCCCCACGTGTGCCGTGATGGCGCGCGAGGCGTGGGTTCTCTTGTTCGCTGTCGCGGGGATGGGATCCCGTGACAGCCTTGCAGTTCCGGTGCCAGTTGGGTGGGCCTGGGTCTAAGTTGGGTGGGCACCTGCCCACCCAGGCCCACCCGTGGCTACGCCACTGGTCCAAAGTACCTCATGTTAGCCTTATATATATTAAGGCTGTAGTGTTAATATCTAATGAGATTATTTAAATTAGACAGGGGGGGGGGAGAGAAAAAGGGGAATTTGATTGAGACAGCAACCAACAAGGACCCTGACTTTTATGGTCTGGGGGAAACAAATGAGCATGGTCTTTTATGGCCTGGGGAGACAAACAAGCATGTCACATAGACATGTGACATGCTCATTTGCATGTTCATTTGTGATACTGTCAGAAAGCCATCAGTAATAAAAATATGCATGTAAATGGTGCATATTAATGTATTTAGTACATGGGCATTAGCTAACACTTATATTAACACACATTTAATGCAGGTGATAACTTATGTCCATTAGTACATTGGCACCTTAATGCATATTAAGGACATTTTAACTTGGGTGCAAACTTCTAAAACATTATCCCACTGCTTTAATAATTAGTAATTACTATTAGCATAGTGCTATATCACAGGGAAATCACTGAGATTGTTTAGCTTTTTCCATTTAATCAAATTGAATAAATTATTCTAAATGTAGACTTACCCTAATTTTAAGGGGGGATCTGAATATATCAGCCTTAGCAGATCAACACAGCCATTTAGATAATTGTGCTCTCTGCCCCAAAAGACACATAATTAAATGAAGCTTTGCTTACTTATTATTTAAGTTACTACAACAAATTACACTGGGGCTATAAAAACAGCATTGATGAATTTATCTGCCTTTATTGATTTGACATCTCAAATGGTATCTTAAGTTCCCATTACATTCTCTGCACATGCCAATATGGAAATTCTGTCAATGATATTAGTGTCCTAGCACCCAGAGAATGTATCATGAATGAAAGACAATGGTCAACAAAACTATTATCACGCCTTTAGAAAATTCACTTAGAATTAAAATGTAAGGAAGAAATATGGTATGCAGTAAATATAAACCAACCTTTGCTAAACTCTTCTTGTCTTGTACTCTCTCTTATTTTCTCCTCTCAACATGCTATCTTGAGGTTGTTTTCCAACAACCTGAAACCACTAACAATATTTCCTGTTTCATTATGTGAAATGTCACAAAAAAAGCTAACAAAATATTGTTTCGGTCATTTATGTCAGTTCAATATATACAAGAGGAGGGCGGAGTAAAAAACACACACATATAGACATACTACAGCTTTTTGGCACATGCTATTTGTAATATTCACCAAAGTACATGCATATGTCTTTTTTCATTTCCCTGTTTGGAAAACTTTACCTGGATGGATCAACAAACTATCATGAAAGGGGTGGTGAACGCCAACTCAGGATTCATGTATGTTAATAACCAATGGCTGTGGGTTACATTTTTATTAGCAGATAACGTAAAAATAATTTTCATGAGAGTAATTTCCCCCCCTAGACTTTTGCAGTAGTGAAACTATAATAATTATGTTACTTATTTGTACTTGTATAGGTGTTGATTTATCCATGCATTAGCATCATCACATCTATTTCTTGAACAGTATGTAAGCACTGATACTTCTAAGTCTGGATGTACCTTTTATGTATCTTACAAAAGCCTCTCACTCAAATATATTTATTTCTGCTTTACAAAGAATGAAGCAACTATTAATTAGTCTGCCCTATTCATTATGAAATCAGTGGTTAAGCATTTTTAAAAGGGCCTGCCCATCAGTGAAATTAGATGGCTAGGTGTTAGGAGGAAGGGTGAGGGTGAGATTCTGTTCTTTCAGCAGTTATATTTAGCTGTCAAAAAATGGGTGACTCTGAGAGCATGGTTAGTTCAGGGGAAGGAATTTAATTGCCTATGCCTAGAGTTGATTGTTAGTGTCAGATGCTTAACTTAGGCCTGGATTTAATCCGGTGATAATGGGGGCCAGGGTGCAAAGCAGGGGGCGGGCTTGCAAAAGCCAGCAGCGATCGCACCTCTGCGGTGCGATCGCTGCCAGCTTTCGCATCCAATAGCGCCATCATAAAAGGGTGCTATTGGGTGCGAAACTGGTGTCGAAAAGGGCCCTTACCTTTTCACCATCAACGATGTCTTCATAGAGTCGGCCCCGGTGCCACCCCGACTCCTCCTCTTCAGGGGCCGACTCCGCCCCCATTTAGTGATCGCACGCGAAAAGTCCCTTTTCACGAGCAATCACTTTTGAAAATGATCCCCTAAAATACCCAAATCTAGGTGCTGCTACCTAGCTTCCTAGTTTCAGCGGAGAAAGTGCCTAAACCTAGCCAGTCAAAATCTGACCATCTAGGTCAGGCTTCCAGTGCTTTCTCATGTATCCCTAAAGTACAATGGCACAAATTATGCTTCCTAAAGTAAGAGAACACAGCAGTTGTAAGCAGCCCTGGATTTGTCCATAGGCACCCATTTTACTAAAGCCTAGAGTGGTAAACATTTAACTACATGGTGTGGCATTTGCTACCCTTGAGAGAAACAGAAGAAAATAGGATAAAGCATAAGCATTGACAAGTTAAATGTAAGACATTGATAAGACAGGCTGAGAGAGGATTTGAAAAGAAGTTGGCTGTAGAGGCAAAAACTCACAGTAAAAACTTTTAAAAATATATCCGAAGCAGAAAGCTTGTGAGGGAGTCAGTTAGACTGTTAGATGATCAAGGGGTTAAAGGGCCCTTAGAGAAGATAAAGTCATCACGGAAAGATTAAACAATTTATTTGCTTCAGTGTTTACTGAAGAGGATGTTGGGGGGATACCCATTCTGGAGAAAGTTTTCATGGGTAATGATTCAGATGGACTGAAACAAATCACGGTGAGCCTAGAAGATGTGGTAGGCCTGATTGACAAACTGAAGAGTAGTAAATCACCTGGACCAGATGGTATACATCACAGGGTGCTGAAGAAACTAAAAAATGAAATTTCAGATCAATGAGTTAAAATTTGTAACCTATCATTAAAATCATTCTTTGTACCTGAAGAATGGAGGGTGGCTAATAAAACCCCAATATTTGAAAAGGGCTCTAGGGGCAATCTGGGAAACTATAGACCAGTGAGCCTGACTTCAGTGGCAGGAAAAATAGTGGAAAACTGTTCTAAAGATCAAAATCACAGAACATATAGAAAGACATGGTTTAATGGAACAAAGTCAGCATGGCTTTACCCAGGGCAAGTCTTGCCCCACAAATCTGCTTCAGTTTTTTGAAGGGGTTAATAAACATGTGGATAAAGGTGAACCGGTAGATATAGTATACTTGGATTTTCAGAAGGCGTTTGACAAAGTTCCTCATGAGAGGCTTCTAAGAAATGTAAAAAGTCGTGGGTAGGTGGTGATGTCCTTTTGTAGATTACAAACTGGCTAAAAGACAGGAAACAGAAAGTAGGATTAAAAGGACAATATTCTCAGTGGAAAGTCCATTTCTTGCTATTAAGTTGACTTAGAAAATAGCCACTGCTATTACTAGCAATGGTAACATGGAATAGACTTAGTTTTTGGGTACTTGCCAGGTTCTTATGGCCTGGATTGGCCACTGTTGGAAACAGGATGCTGGGCTTGATGGACCCTTGGTCTGACCCAGTATGGCATGTTCATATGTTCTTATGCTTCAAGGATCTGTACTAGGACCCATGCTTTTCAATATATTTATAAATGATCTGGAAAGGAATACAACAAGTGAGGTAATCAACTTTGCAGATGATACAAAATTATTCAGAGTAGTTAAATCACAAGCAGATTGTGATAAATTGCAGGAAGATCTTGTGAGATTGAAAAACTGGGCATCCAAATGGCAGATGAAATTTAATGAGGATAAGTGCAAGGTGTTGCATATAGGGAAAAATAACCCATGCTATAGTTAGACAATGCTACATTCCATATTAGGAGCTACCACCCAAGAAAGAGATCTAGGCGTCATAGTGGATAACACATTGAAATCGTCGGTGCAGTGTGCTGCAGCAGTCAAAATGCAAACAGAATGTTGGGAGTTATTAGAAAGGGAATGGTGAATAAAACGGAAAATGTCATAATGGCTCTGTATCGGTCTAAGGTGAGAACGCACCTTGAATACTGTGTACAATTCTGGTCGCTGCATCTCAAAAAAGATTTAATTGCAATGGAGAAGGTACAGAGAAGGGTGACCAAAATGAAAAAGGGGATGGAACAGCTCCCCTATGAGGAAAGACTGTTCAGCTTGGAGAAAAGATGGCTGAGGGGGGGATATGATAGAGGTGTTTAAAATCACGAGAAGTCTAGAACAGGTAAATGTGAATCGGTTGGAGCAGCTCTCCTATGAGGAAAGACTAAAGAGGTTAGGGCTGTTCAGCTTGGAGAAAAGATGGCTGAGCGGGGATATGATAGAGGTTTTTAAAATCATGAGAGGTCTAGAACAGGTAGAATCGGTTATTTACTCTTTTGGATAATAGAAGGACTAGGTGGCACTCCATGAAGTTAGCATTTAGCACATTTAAAACTAATCAGAGAAAATTCTTTTTCACTCAACGCACAATTAAACTCTAGAATTTGTTGCCAGGGGATGTGGCTAGTGCAGTTACTGTAGCTGGGTTTAAAAAAGGTTTGGATAAATTCTTGGGGGAGAAGTCCATTATCTCCAGGTTCTTATGGCCTGGATTGGCCACTGTTGGAAACAGGATACTGGGCTTGATGGACCCTTGGTCTGACCCAGTATGGCAATGTCTTATGTTCATAGGGGAGCTCTTCCATCTCCTTTATCATTTTGGCCACCCTTCTTTGTACGTTCTCTGCAACTATGTCTTTTTTGAGATGCGGTGACCAGAACTGTTTTCCTTCCTCCCCTCCTGCTGCTGAAGATGTTTCTATTGTTTTTAATTACACTGCAGAGAAGTGATCTTTTATTGGTGACAGCTTTCAAAGGGAAAGCAAGGGAGGGAGGTTATTCTCGCTTTGGCTCCGTGACAAGTACTGACGTTCTTCCTTCTATGTTTTGCCCAAGGAGGTTACAATAGGAAAACAAAAGATAAAAATAAGGAACAGCATAAACTTTTTAAATTACAGAGAAAGTGGTATCAGATAAATATGGTGCTTATTCTGCTGTTCTGTGCCCGCAGTAGGCTACAGGCATAATTATAGAAAAGCAGATGAATACTGTCATTTACCACTCATTACTACAATGCCCTTTTAAATGCATCTTTTCTGTTTTCTGTTTGCACTTAAAAACTGTGTTCATACACCCACACAAATTCTCTGAAATTGCCACTTATCAAGTTGCCATCAAGTCCACTTTCTACAGTAGATGGAAATAGACAATCATGAGGTCAATATTCCAAAGCCAATATAGATGGGTAACTCAGAAGTTATCCATCGAAATGGCAAGATTTGCCATATTCAGCCAGTTATCTGGGTAGATTTTAGCCGGATAAGTCATTATCCGGCTAAAATCTAGCTGGATAAAAAAAGGAAACATTCTGGGGCTGTTTTGTGGGAGGTGTAAAATTATCTGGCTAATTTAGCCCAAATTTTCAGCTCTCTCAGGATAAGATTAGAGCCAATGAAGATAGTAATACTGAGAGGAGTTTCTTCTGATCAGATGGCTTTCGAAACACAGACCCGTGTCAGGAGTAGTGACATCTGACCATTCTTCAAAGAACCAGATAAGTTTTCTCTGCTTGGGGCACAACATTTAGTTATCATAGTCAGTTTTGGATAAGGATCCTGATTAGTTTTTACTTGCAATACTGTTGTAAAAATTAAAAAAAATATGTGCACAACACTTTGAGCATACGCACCAATGCTTTTGTATAAGGCAATTGATGGCGTTCAGTGCTGGTAGTACCTATTATGAAGGTTTCTCTTAACATTGTCTAAACCACTAAATTACTGTTTTATTAGAAGAATTTTTGAAGTATGACTGGTTTTGGTTTTCTCATCTTGACACGTTCATAATTTGCTGGTTTAAATTAAAGATGTGCATTGAGCTTCCTTCAGACCCTCTCACCCATCTACTTACTCACAGTTGCAAGGTGCCATGCTGCCCCTACCATCCCTCCCTGACCCTCCACATACCACCCCACTGCCTGAAAATGCCCAGGCAATACTCCACATACCACCCCACTGCCTGAAAATGCCCAGGCAATACTTCCCTACTCCTGCCTCTTAAGCGCAGCTCTGAAAGCTTACACTCAGCTTGTTGTAAAGTTTCTGCACAAGAGACAGCAAACCTTTGTGCTTTGTCTCAGAGAAATAGTTCAAGGAACAATAAAACCTCTTTAACTCTGACTTTTAAATTATCTCTCTATTTCCATTTATTATTTAAAAAATAAACTTTAAAAAAATTTAGGAAAACTGACCACTATAGTTACTATTAACATGGCAAACCGGTGATTACAGGTGTGTGTGCAAATATTTTCAAAACAGTATACGTACATACCTTATAAAATACTTGCCTCTGCATTTAATTCTGAGTGTTAATTCCTCCAGTATTATGATTATTTTGCACATAAAATATACATGGGCATGTAAAATATAAAATGGGCAGAGAAAGTATATGTAATCTTTTGTTCTGAATTATCTTTGTTTCAAAGGCACACAAAAGAATTTATAATGCGCTGTCTTCACAACTCTGTTTCCCTTCTCCTTTGTCCCCAAGGTGTGGGCCTTTCTATAGAGGTGAAGGCAGACCTTCGTGGTCCAAGTAGAGGCATCCCTTCAGGGAGGGACTTGGAACCTGCTTATCCTCCGTGGTGTGGACTAATAATTGTCCCAAGTGGGCTGGGGGTGTTCTAACCATGACTGAATCCCCTACCCAGTCTCTGAGATCCATGACGAATCCTGAACTCTAACCTGGCTGTGTCCTGTGTACCCAGGGTGGAAACTCCGTTGAGGTTCTCCAGGTGTTCTTTGTAAAGGTTGTCATGAGCCCTTGGTGCTGTGGCATAGTTGACGCTGCTTGAAGGCAAACCTTTGAGAGTTACACTGGCAGCTGGCGAATATGCCCTATAGTGGGACAGACTGGAGCTTCACCTATACCAGCCATCTCGCCTGCAGTTTGAGCCCTTGGGTTCTGGCAGCTGGCAGGTCTTAGGTGGGCCCCATGGGTGAAGACAAGAGCAAGAGTCCAATAGCACACCAGGGTCAGGATGGGCAATGGGCAGACAGTCAGAGACTGGTCAAGGTCAGGTCCAGGCAGAAGGTCAGGTCCAGGTGGAGACAAAATGTGGTCAGGTCCAGGCAGAAGGTAAGGATCCGGAGAGTCAGGCAAAGGGAGAATGAAGACACACTGAAGACACTGGATCAGACAAACAAGGCGAACCTGGAAGAGGAGGGCTAGACGAATCAGGAGAAGGCAAAGAGATCAGAACAAGGCAAGGACAAGGCTGGAAGAGGCAGGGAAAGACTGGACAAGGTGAGACAAGGGAGGATGAGACAAGGCAAGTCTGGATGAGGTGAGGCAAGGCAAGAGAAGACAAGATGAAGATGCAGAAACTCAGGAACTCTGGTAGCATGCACTGCTGAGCAGGAAATCCATTGCTGAGGAAAAGGTGAGCTGTCCGAAGAACCCTTCTATAGCGAGAGCTAGCTGATGTCATCAGAGGGCAACATGAGGACTTTCCACTGTGGACCCTTTAAGACTGGGTACTGCACATGCACATGTGCCTAAGAAGAGATCAGGTGATCGTGGTATGACGGCATAGGAGGCTGGATCCGGTGATGTTCCTGCCACGCTGAAACTGGGCTACCTGTGGGCCACGAATCCTAACATCCTTCTTCTCTTCCTTCAACTCCTCTTCAAAATCAGATGCAGTCTACCTGGAAGAAAGTTCTACTACTGAAAACAGCCCTTCAGCGTCCAACTCAGGAAAAGGAAAGGTGTCTGAAAAATACATCCTTCCCTCTTGGGGAAAAAGCTCAATCTCTGTTCAAAACACTTCTCTTCTCTCTGTACGGTCAGTGCAACCTCCTCTTGAACAGGGCTGAGGTGCACAGCTTCCTCCTGACCAACGAGACAGGGGACTCAGCCTGCCAGAAGGCTCAGGTCAAAACTGTAAAAACTCAGAAAAACTGCAAAAATCCTTCTGTTTCTCTTGTCTCTTCCCTCCAGACCACTTCTGGGGACTTGGCAGGGAAGTGTCTCTCCCTTAAGTGCTAAGATAGGGTCTAACTTGGAGAACACATTGAAATCACTTTCTCTCTCAAAATCAAATCTACACTGCCAAACTCTAGTTATGGCTACCACCCCACCCCCATCATAGCCTATGAAACCATCAACCACAGGCAATATGAGGGTGAGGTGATGTTTACTAATTCTATCTCCCTCTAAACTGTTATAATCCTAAGAGCAATGGGAGCTAGGGCCATCTAGTGGCTTACCAGGGGGTTGCCACATATACATTTTCTTGCATTGGAAATATATGTGCATATTAGAGCATAGGGGCGGATTTTAAAAGGGTTACCCACGTAAATCCTCAGGATTTTGCATGCATCACCGGGCCTATTTTGCATAGGTGATGCATGCAAGCCCTGGGACGCGCGTATGTCCCAGGGCTTTGAGAAAGGGGCAGTGTGAGGGAGGACCGAGGCCTCCAGCACAGTGGGGGGGATTTAAGTAGGGCTGGGGGGTGGGTTAGATAGGGGAAGGGAGGGGAAGGTGGCGGGGCGGAAGAAAAGTTCCCTCCGAGGCCGCTCCGATTTCGGAGCGGCCTCGGAGGGAACGGGGAAAGCCATCGGGGCTCCCGTAGGGCTCGGCGTGCGCAAGGTGCACTAGTGTGCACTCCCTTGCGTGTGCCGACCCCAGATTTTATAACATGTGTGCAGCTGCACGCGCATGTTATAAAATCGGGCGTACATTTGTGCATACCGGGTAGCGTGCACAAATGTACCCCCCGCATGCAGGTTTTAAAATTCGGCCCATAATGCTTATTTTCAGTGCAGAAATACACATTTTATAAACTGTGCAGCTCCTGATGCACAGTTTATAGAATTCTAGTGTTAATCTATATGCATCCACTTATGTGTGCAAATGCTGTACTGTGGTTAGGTTTGAAATTTGAGCTCTAAGGTTTTCCTTGTACAGAAATCCTTGGATATAATTTCTTTCATAAATCAAAATTCTATATTTGAAACTTATTTGCACATAGACTCACTTTAAATGCTTGAAGATGAATTCTTGACAGCGGGAGCACTGTGGGTCTCTATATTGCATGTGTTCACCTCTGGCTGTTAAACTATATCCTCATGCACTGCATTGTGGGAGGTGCAGAGCCATTGGGAGTCCAGATCTCTTCTGTGTTTGGGGCTGTTGATATCAGAAGTGACTCACTGATCACTATTACTCTGGGCCTGTGTTATCAAGTGGTGATACTTGAAGCTATAGTGGCTCACAGCAGACAATGCAGAGGCCCTGGTGGCTGCTGCATGAAATATCACTATCATGCAGTGAGCCGGAGCAGGGTGGAGCCACATCAGGAAATTGCCGGCAGTGGAGGATAGAAGGGTCTGCTTCATCTGGCACTTGATCTTGGAGGGATCGAATCTCCTCTTGTAATTGTGGCAATCAAGCATGGAGAACTTTGGAGGAATAAGTTAAGAAATGCAAAGGACTTGCATAAATGCTATCAGGAAACAAAATGGTTCTGTCTGCCGGCATCACTTAAAATACTCACTGGTCCCACTCAAGAGAATTCACACAATCCCCAAAATTCTGTTGTAGCAGACCCAGGTGCCAAAAAGGAAACTCCATTAACGTGAAATTCCATTAAGTGGTTTTCTTATAATGGGCTGCTATATACAGTATACCTATATTTCTATATACAGTACTATTTTAGAACTTAGATGCTTACTGATACTTCTGTCAGCACCTCGCACTGAAGCTATACTCTCACTTTACAAAAGTAGAAATCTTAGGAAACAGAACTGAGAAAAGACATGATATTTTTTTAAATGAGCTGTGTAAAACAGTTTGTTCATTTTAATCACAAGTTTACCATATTAAAATCCTAATTAGTCTACTTGTTTACCAAGTGATATTACACATAACGCAATGCCAGACTCTGAAATCTATCAGCTTTCATTCTTGTGAACTTTAACAAATGCTGCAAGAAGGCTGTGTCACAAGCTGTATATTTTAGAGTTCAAATTCATTAGATTACATCTGAATGCAGCAAGCCAATTAGTGGTGAAACATTCTGCATAATAAATGTAATAAGAATTTCAGTTTATATAGTACTGTTCACTCAAATAGCATGCCAGTACAATTTATATTTTCATACTTTAGAGAAATATATGCATAATGATCACTGAAGTGTTCTCTGTATGCTTTTATCTCTTAAATGAGCCACACACTTTTGGTTTTAGTAGAAATATGGGGTGGAAGGAATAGGAGAATCGGATCTAATTCATATTTTGTGGCTTGGTTCTCAGTTGATTTTTTGGACACATCTGGAACTATCAAAAAATGCAAGTGCTGTGAAGATCCTGGCAGTAATCAGAAGGTGGCAGTACAGGCAGTGGTTTGAAGGAAAAATATATTCCTCTAGATTTGACATTGTGATTGAGACAGAAAAAATTCCCCATATGTGTTGTGGCTGAGTGGGATGTCAGATGTATTTATTTATTCATGTGATTGCTTTGATGTTACATGATCTTCAGGTGTGCAGCCCAATGCCCTCCTCCCAAACTGGGTCTCCCACAAAAGAAAGAATTCCAGAACCCACTCAGTAATGTCTTCCAAAGGTCAGGAGAGGAAGCAGGGATAAAACAAAGGATTTAACTCTCCTTCTGAATATGATTAAAACAATTTTATTTAAAATGGCAATTTTTCTAGCATTTAACCTCTTTTCAAAACACAAGTTTCATGAAAGACACTTGCAATAAAAAATCAATAACTTTTTTTTTCTTATTTTTCCTAGAATAGTGGAACAGGGTCTCTCATTGACTCAGAGGTTACCAGACAAGCATCAAATAAGTATAACTTCTTAAGTGTAACTACTTTTTACTGACTTTACTAACTCTGTTGTAAACTTTAGAATTGTTTCATTGTGTTCTTCTTTTTCTATCTTAGGAATGTAAATACTCTCTATTCTTCTTCCCACTTAAGTAATTTTTTTCTATGTATTACTCCTTTCTAAGTTTATATCTACTCTTTGTGTTGTGCGTGTTTCCCTTTTTTCTTTTGCTACACTCTCTCTCTGCTTGTGTGTTATTCTCCCTGTTTACTTAGGCCCCCATCTTAGCACTTAAGGAACAGACACTTCCCTGCCAAGTCCCCAGATGTGGAGGGAAGAGAGAGAGAAACAGAAGGATTTTTTCAGTTCTTCTAGGTTTTTATAGTTTTGACCTGAGCCTTCTGGCAGGCTGAATCCTCTGTCTAGTTGGTCAGGAGGGAGCTGTGCACCTCAGCCCAGTTCAAGAGGAGGTTGCAGTGACCGTAAAAGTTGGCATGAGCCCTTGGTGCTATGGCATAGTTGACGCAGCTTGAAGGCAAACCTTTGAGATCTACACTGGCAGCTGGCGAATGTGCCCTATAGTGGGACAGACTGGAGCCACCTCGCCTGCAGTTTGAGCCCTTGGGTTCTGGCAGCTGGCAGGTCTTAGGTGGGTCCCGAGGGTGAGGACAAGAGCAAGAGTCCAACAGCACACCAAGGTCAGGATAGACAATGGGCAGACAGTCAGAGACAGGACAAGGTCAAGTCCAGGCAGAAGGTCAGGTTGAGGTGGAGACAAAATGTGGTCAGGTCCAGGCAGAAGGTAAAGATCCGGAGAGTCAGGCAAAGGGAGAATGAAGACACATTGAAGGCACTGGATGGGACAAACAAGGTGAACCTGGACGAGGAGGGCTAGACGAATCAGGAGAAGGCAAAGAGATCAGAACAGGACAAAGACAAGGCTGGAAGAGGCAGGGGAAAGGCTGCACAAGGCAACTCCTCTTCAAAATGAGATGCAGTCTACCTAGAAGAAAATTCTACTACTAAAAACAGTCCTTACAGCTTCCAACTCAGGAAAAGGAAAGATGACTGAAAAATACATCCTTCCCTCTTGGGGGAAGCAAGAAACCAGGGTCGTGCTGAAGACTACAGTTCAAAACAAGGCTCACCAGAGTCCCCTGGTAGAGGGGAAGCTGCACAGCAACCGAACATGACATAAAGGAAAAATAATTCCCTTTCACCAAATAAACTTTCCGTATCTAGTATGTTCCCTTCGTATGTATCTGCAACGGCTTGGACTGGAATAGCAGATAGTTAAAATAAGAGGAAAAGCAAAATGTCTCTACTCTGAGTTGAAAGACAGTATGGACCAGAATTTGGAAATCAGACGCACTTTTACACACTTTCCTTAAGATATCTTTTTCCCCATGGGTAGGTTGTCAATATGATTTATTGCTTTTATCTGTTTCTCAGTGTCTTCTGCCTCTGCTTATTAGAAACTAGGATTCCACCAAGGGGAAGAAGGATCTGCCTTGAAAAACCTCTTGCATCTCAGCTCATCACAGAATCTTAATAAGAAGCTGATATTTGTCAGTTTCTCCACATTTTACCCCTCAACTCTATTCTGAGGGAACTTGCAGTTCTCTGTGATTCAGCTGCTTAGCTGCTTTTCTACAGCTTTTCTCAAACTGTACTGTTGCGATTCCGGGTCAGCCCCGGAATCGCCGCTCACCTCGGGGCAGCCCCGGTTCCTGGCCGCCTTCCCCGCGCCTCCGGGGGCCTCTGCCGCCGCAGGCCCGGCGCGTTTCCATCTCGCCCGGGCCTGCAGGCTCCCCTGCCGCCGCGTCCTCGCTTCGGCGGAGCAGCCGGCATCTCTCCACGGCTGGCTCCGCTCCCTAGACGCGCGCGCGCGGCTGAGCTCCCTTCTTAAAGGGACCAGCGCGTGAGAAGCTGGGGACGGCCTCCGATGACGTCAGACGCTGCAGGGCTATTTAAGCCCTGCAGTAGCTCCTCTTCTCTGCCTTGCAACGAGGTTCTCAGGTCCTGCCTGCTCCCAGTTGCTCCGTTCCCTGTTTCTTCTCTTCGTTTCCTGGTTGCTGACTCGGATCGGCTTCGGTGACTCCCTGGTTCCTGACTCGGCTTTGGCTTTCGACGATCCTCTGCTTCTGACCCCGGACTGGCTTACGGTGAACCTCTGGCTTCTGACCCCGGACCGGCTTCCGTTGACTCTTCGACTTTTGACCTCGGACTGGCTTACGGTGATCCATTGGTTCCTGACTCTGGACTGGTGAGCGACGACCCCTCGGTACTCAACCTTGGACTCCATCAGATTCGACCCCCGCGGGTCCTCCTAAGTCCCAGCGGCCGGGTTCCTACGGGCTCCTCCTGGGGGGACTCCGGCTTCCAGGGTGAATCTCCTAAGTCCCAGCGGCCGAACTCCTACGAGCTCCTCTCGGGGGAGGATCGGCTTCCAGGGCGAAGACCTTCCCGCTACTGGACCAGCTCCGTCGTCTCCACTCTCCTCGCCAAGGCCCTTGGTCGCATAGGGCTTTCCGCAGTTCCATCCGCCAGCCACCCTCGAGTCTGCTTCTGCCGCCTTCCGATCGGCACCAGTGCTGAGTACCGCTCAGCCGCCTTCCTTCCTTCGGTTCCGATCGGTCCAAGGGTCCACGAAGTTAACAGATTGCAAGGCCATGGACCCGGCGGACCTTGCTGGACTTAAAGCCATCCCGGGCATAGCCCAGAAGCTACAGCAGCAACAGATGTGCCTCGACACCTTGATGTCGACTGTTCAACGCCTGGCGGATCGCATGGAGGGGGCTTCCGCAGCCGCCCCTGTGGCATCTTCTTCCCAGGCCAGTATGGGTTCCACCGCGCCTGTACAGATGCCTGCACCCGCCCGGTATGCAGGGGATCCAAAGTCATGCAGAGGATTCCTCAATCAATGCTATATCCGTTTTGACCTGCTGCCCGCGCAATTTCCTACGGATCGAGTCAAGACGACGTACATCATTTCCCTCCTTGATGGAAAACCTTTGGCCTGGGCTTCGTCCCTCTGGGAACGTCAGGACTCCCGACTGAACAACCTAGTGCAGTTCGTCAAGTCTTTTCGGAGAGTCTTTGATGAACCGTCTCGCGCCTCCACAGCCGCCTCTGAACTGCTCCAGCTGAGACAGGGAAACCGGCCTCTGGAAGAATACGCGATGGAGTTCCAGACCCTCGCCTCTGAGCTGGCCTGGGGTGAAGACAGCCTGCATGGAATTTTCCTGGAAGGACTCTCACCACGGCTCCAGGACGAACTTGCGGCCCGGGATCTTCCTGACGATCTTCAAGATCTGATTGAGCTGGCCGGGCGAGTCGATCGACGCATCCAGCATCGCTTCCGTGACCGAAGACCCACGCCGGCACAGACCACTCGCAGGATCACTCCGCCTCGTACCCGATCTTCCCCGCCGGCTGCCGCGACCAGAGGAGCCTATGCAATTGGGCAGAGGCCCCCTGACTTCTGAAGAGCGGAGACGCCGTCTCACCCAAGGACTGTGTCTTTACTGCGGGAGCAAGGGACATTTCCTAGCCCGCTGTACCGAGCGTCCGGGAAACGCCCGAACCTAGAGTCTAGCGGGGAGTTGACTCTAGGCAATGTTTCACCCAACTCCCCATGTACCGTACCGGTACGACTTTGTCTGCCTGAGGGAGGATTTGACACCTTAGCCCTGCTAGACTCTGGGTCCGGGGGGAATTTTATCCTCCAAGAACTGGTGCAACAGCTCCAGCTCGAGGTCCTGCCTCAGGAACCACCCGTGCGAGTTTCGTCTATCCAGGGGGTCCCACTCCCGGGTACCATCGCTACTCGCACCACACCCCTGAAGCTTCAGGTCGGAGCCCTGCACAGGGAAGAGATATCTTTTCTCATTCTGGAAAAATCTATCCACCCAGTTGTCCTGGGCCTACCCTGGCTCAGGGAACACTCACCAACGATCGACTGGGCCTCGCTTCAGATTACCTCCTGGGGTTCAGCGTGTTTCCATCGCTGCCTTCCCGCTCGTCCTTTGCAGACGCTACCTCTCCTCACGACCCCCTTGACGGTTCCACCACAGTATCACGACTTCCGGGACGTCTTTTCCAAGGAACAAGCCGAATTACTCCCGGAGCACCGACCCTTTGATTGCGCTATCAATCTGCTGCCAGGGACCACTCCACCCCGTGGGAGGGTCTACCCACTGTCCCTGCCTGAAACTCAGGCTATGTCGGCCTATATAAAGGAGAACCTGGAACGGGGCTTCATCAGACCATCCAACTCCCCAGCTGGGGCCGGGTTCTTTTTTGTAGGGAAGAAGGACGGGTCCCTTCGCCCCTGTATCGATTACCAGGGTCTGAACCTAATCACCCGTCGGGATCGTTACCCATTGCCTTTGATTCCGGAGCTCTTGGATCGCCTTCAAGGGGCTCGCATTTTCACCAAGCTCGACCTCCGAGGGGCATATAACCTAGTGCGGATCCGCCCGGGTGACGAGTGGAAGACCGCCTTTAACACCAGGGACGGTCACTACGAATATCTCGTCATGCCATTCGGTCTCTGCAACGCCCCAGCTGTGTTCCAAAACCTTATGAACGAGGTTCTTCGCGAGCTGCTGCACACCACGGTTATCGTGTACTTGGACGATGTCCTAATCTACTCTCGGGACCTTGCCTCTCATCGTCAACATGTCCGCCAAGTACTCCTGAAACAAAGAGAGAACCGGCTATATGCCAAATTGGAAAAATGCCAATTCGAACAAGAGTCGCTGCCTTTTTTGGGATACATTGTCTCCTCAACTGGCTTTCAGATGGACCCGGATAAGGTCGCAGCCATCGAGAACTGGCCTCAGCCACACGGGGTGAAAGCGCTCCAGCGCTTCTTAGGCTTCGCCAACTTCTATCGCCACTTCATTCCGCACTACTCCAGCCTGGTGGCGCCTCTAACGACCCTCACCCGTAAAGGAGCCGATGCCCGTAAGTGGACACCCACCGCAATACAAGCCTTCCAGGAACTCAAGAAGGCCTTTCTATGGGATACCTGCCTCCGACACCCTGATCCTTTGCGCCAATTTATTGTAGAAGTGGACGCCTCCGACGTGGCGGTGGGGGCTGTGTTGGCTCAACCCTCCAAGAATGGGAAAACCTGGCCCTGCTCCTATTTCTCTCGTAAATTCTCTCCTGCCGAGAAAAACTATGGTATCGGCGACAAGGAATTACTCGCCGTCAAGTTAGCCTTTGAGGAGTGGCGCCAGTGGCTGGAGGGAGCCCAGCATCCCATCATAGTCTACACCGATCATAAAAATTTGGAATACTTGTGCCGTGCCCAAAGACTCAACCCCCGGCAGGCACGCTGGTCCCTCTTTTTCAGCTGATTCAACTTTACCCTCCATTACCGACCAGCGGCCAAGAACGTAAGGGCAGATGCCCTCTCTCGTGCTACTGAGACGGACGATACCCCAGAACCGCTTCGCTACATTCTGGATCCAGCTAAAGTGTGTCTGGCCGCCTCTGACGTCAGTTCCGCAGGGAAGACGGTAGTCCCGGTCCGCTCCAGGAGGAGGGTCTTAGCATGGGCACACGAGTCCCTCACGGCCGGGCACCCAGGGATTGCCCGGACTTTTGAGCTCTTAACACAGTTCTATTGGTGGCCACGGATGAGGGAGGATGTCCGGCTCTATGTGCAGTCCTGTCCTATGTGCGCCCAACAGAAGCCATTACCAGGTCGACCCTGGGGTCTCCTTCAGCCGCTTCCCATTCCTACGGAACCGTGGACGCACATTTCCACGGATTTCATTGTGGAGTTGCCGCCCTCGGAGGGGAAGACCGTGATTTGGGTCACTATTGACCGATTCTCGAAAATGGCCCACTTTGTGCCACTGGCCAAACTGCCTTCAGCTCCTGAACTGGCCGACCTATTTGTCCATCATATCTTTCGGCTACATGGCTTGCCCCTGCATATTACCTCGGACCGAGGCCCCCAATTCACAGCAAAGTACTGGAGGGCCCTTTGCAGGAAGTTCGGGGTGCAGCTGGATCTAACTACAGCCTTTCATCCGCAGAGTAACGGCCAGGTCGAACGGACAAATCGTACCCTCAAGGCCTTTCTCCGAGCCTTTGTGGGGGATCTCCAAGACAACTGGGTCTCGCTTCTTCCCTGGGCCGAGTTTTCTTATAACCAACACAAACACTCGGCCACCTTACAGTCCCCCTTCCAGCTGGTCTACGGGAGAGTACCCAAGCCTCCTTTGCCCTTATCTGTGACGGTCTCCTCCCCGGCAGCACAGCTGACAGCTGAACAGATCCATCAGCTCTGGCTCTCCACCCAGGAGAGACTTCGCAAGACTGTGGCCCGGTTCAAGGAATATGCAGACCGGTCTCGACGCGCCGCACCAGTTTTCTTACCCGGGACAAAGGTTTGGCTGAGCACTAAACATATCCAGTTGCGGACTCCCTCCATGAGACTAGCGCCTCGCTACATTGGACCCTTCCCGGTAGCCGAACACATAGGAGCAGTGTCCTACAGGTTACGCCTCCCATCCACGCTGAAGATTCATGATGTTTTTCATGTTTCCCTCCTCAAGCCTCTGGTACTCTCTCGCTTCCGGATCAGTCCACCCGAGCCCACAGTTGCCTCCACCCCCCAGGGAGACACGTACACGGTGAAGGAGGTCTTGGACGTACGCTGTCGCCGCCATCGGTGGGAATACCTTCTGTCCTGGGAGGGGTATGGTCCAGAAGAGAACTCCTGGGAACCCTCTTCCCATATCCTGGACAAGGACCTTCTTCGCCAATTCCATTCTGAGCACCCGGACAAGCCGCGACCCTCCGGGAGGGGGCGTAGGAGGGGGGGTACTGTGATTCAGCTGCTTAGCTGCTTTTCTACAGCTTTTCTCAAACTGTACTGTTGCGATTCCGGGTCAGCCCCGGAATCGCCGCTCACCTCGGGGCAGCCCCGGTTCCTGGCCGCCTTCCCCGCGCCTCCGGGGGCCTCTGCCGCCGCAGGCCCGGCGCGTTTCCATCTCGCCCGGGCCTGCAGGCTCCCCTGCCGCCACGTCCTCACTTCGGCGGAGCAGCCGGCGTCTCTCCACGGCTGGCTCCGCCCCCTAGATGCGCGCGGCTGAGCTCCCTTCTTAAAGGGACCAGCGCGGGAGAAGCTGGGGACGGCCTCTGATGACGTCAGACGCTGCAGGGCTATTTAAGCCCTGCAGTAGCTCCTCTTCTCTGCCTTGCAACGAGGTTCTCAGGTCCTGCCTGCTCCCAGTTGCTCCGTTCCCTGTTTCTTCTCTTCGTTTCCTGGTTCCTGACTCGGATCGGCTTCGGTGACTCCCTGGTTCCTGACTCGGCTTTGGCTTTCGACGATCCTCTGCTTCTGACCCCGGACTGGCTTACGGTGAACCTCTGGCTTCTGACCCCGGACCGGCTTCCGTTGACTCTTCGGCTTTTGACCTCGGACTGGCTTACGGTGATCCATTGGTTCCTGACTCTGGACTGGTGAGCGACGACCCCTCGGTACTCAACCTTGGACTCCATCAGATTCGACCCCCGCGGGTCCTCCTAAGTCCCAGCGGCCGGGTTCCTACGGGCTCCTCCTGGGGGGACTCCGGCTTCCAGGGTGAATCTCCTAAGTCCCAGCGGCCGAACTCCTACGAGCTCCTCTCGGGGGAGGATCGGCTTCCAGGGCGAAGACCTTCCCGCTACTGGACCAGCTCCGTCGTCTCCACTCTCCTCGCCAAGGCCCTTGGTCGCATAGGGCTTTCCGCAGTTCCATCCGCCAGCCACCCTCGAGTCTGCTTCTGCCACCTTCCGATCGGCACCAGTGCTGAGTACCGCTCAGCCGCCTTCCTTCCTTTGGTTCCGATCGGTCCAAGGGTCCACGAAGTTAACAGTACTGGCTCAGGTTTACTAGAACAAACGCCTTTGTTTTGGACGTGGAGTAGCTCCCTTAAGGTTGCTTGAGTTGAAAGAACTCTGCACACCAGGCAGGCACATATTTGCCACCCCTAAATAACCAGGTGTTTATATTTACTTAAGTGGGTTAACCTTCTCCCTGGATGTTAGTGAAAAATTGTGATAGACAACAATCTATTACATATTTAATACTTTGAAACTTTCAGAGGTAATCTCTTAAAGTGTTGAAGCTTTTCAAAATTGTTTTAGAGAAGTCAGCTTCTTTTCAAAGCACAGTAACTTTCCCCCCATTTCAGTCTTTCTTTTACAGTTAGGGGTGAGAAAGGGGAAAAATTTCATTTTGTTTTTCATTTCGTTTTATGGGGGGAGTTTCCCATGAATGTTGTATCGTGTAATGTTTATTACACTTCTTTAGTTTAAAATAAATAAATAAAAGAGACGGAGGTTTGAGCATGCAACCATTTAAGTGAACTGCAGGAGAGAAAAAAAAAAAGAGAACAATGCAGCTATGAAAATTGAGCTGCCAGCCCAGGAAACCCAAAATACCCCTTACTGTTAAGGTGCTTAACTGACCACTGAATAGATGAGTCACAGATTCAGGTAAGGGATTTGCATATCACAGCCCCCTGAACTTCTGCTGGTAATTTTGTAGGAAACATCACTAAAAAAAATCAGAGGATTCAAACTCCTAAATTACAGAACTATGACTGGGAAAGGGATTTATGAGAGAAATATACTGGAAAACAAACCTAGGAAGTAAACAGATTTTCACCCTGACTAACAAGGGTATTCAGACGCATGGGTGGGTACCAAGATCCCAGACAACAGGGGGATGATCAGGCATGATAGAGGGGCATGCACATGTTCTTTCTCTGTGGTCCTGCCTGGATCCTGACCCATATAGGGTCAGACAACAGATAAAAGAAAAGTCAGACTGAGAGAAGGTGACATCCAGGCTGGATAATAGCACATGACTGGCCATGAGCTTAGTAGAGCTAAAATCACTGAAAGATGAGACTACAGAGGGCCAGAGCCACTGAACACTAAAACAGCCATGAGCCTAGTGGAGCTGTGAACCCAAGCCATGGAAAACTCTCCTACCAAGGGAGGAGACCTGAAGGACAGCAGCAGGCCTGGAGTGGTTCCCCCCCACCTTTGAGAGAGGGGACCCAGCAGCAGATGTGGAAATCAAGGGGCCCCTGTGAGCAAGGGGACCCCCAGCAGAGGTTCAGAAGATGGAGTCAGGTCCCCAGGAAGGGTGGACCGCACCGGCAGTCCAGAAGGCAGAGTTGGGTCTCCCAGGAGGGTGGGAAACCCAGCGGCAGATCAGGAGGAGGAGTTGAATCCCCCAAGAGGGCTTGGACCCCAGTGACAGACCAGGAGGTAGTGTCAGGTCTCTCAGCAGAGTGGAAGGAGATGGTTTAGATACAATGGACTACCCCCCCCCCCCCAGGACAACACTGCCCACCAGCCCAGTTGCATATTTTCACATGGGTGAGACTTTGGATAAAGGGGGGAGGATAATAATAATACTTGAGTAAGTGGGAATGCAAGAGGTCCCTTCTATTCTATAGGATGGTATACTGTGGGGGCCAACAACACCAAATTGCCAAATATTAAATTTTCTTGCTACTTTGTAGAAATGTATATAGTTGTGCAGACTGAGACTACTAATCACAAGTAGATAAGTGTGCTGCTTGACATCCTATTGGTGATGTACAGTCATGTAGAAATGTATATACTAGTATAGTCAATAAACCTGTATATATTTGTACAGACTGCCAGCCTTGTTCATAGTACCATTTGTTTTCCTGGGGTGAGGGAAGGAAATCTCACCCACTAACACCTTCTTCCCCAGGTGGAGGCACCAGACACCAAGAACATGAGGACTGACAGAGTCTGCCCTAAAGGGGCTCTGGGACCAGGGTCCGGGACCAGGTCAGTCCCGGACCCAGGAATGCCCCATGAGGGGGTCAAGGCGGTATTACAATAAAAAAAACAACAACCCCAAACACTGAAAAAAAAAAAAAGAAGCGGGGCCTCCTGAGGCCTTCCCTGACCCCCACCAATCCCTTCAAGCCATAAAAATGCTAGGGGGATCCCCAGATGAGGCCTAAGGCCTATTCCAACTCTAATACAACCCCAGCGGATGGTGTCACTTCACAAAGAGGACAATAAGAAAGAACACGCTGAAGAGGAGCTCTGAGACGTGGGCTCAGGACCTGGGCCTGACCCTGGGCCAAGGCTTAGGCACTGGGATCCGGCCTCCTGCCTAGGCTACAACATTGGGCCTGGACCTAGGTCCGGGCCTAAGCTGAGACCCAGGCATTGGTGGCCAGCCTCCAGACCAGGCTCCGGCATTAGGCTTGGATCCAGCCAGAGGTTCTGGCATCAAGATCTGGCCTCTGGGCTGGGCAGTGGCATTGAGCCTGGTCACAGGCCCTGGCCTAAGCTGAGGCCCAGGCATTGGGACCTGGTCTCAGGGCTAAGTCCTGGCATTGGGTCTGGGTCTATGCCAAGGTACAGGTGTCAGGACTGAACCAGGATATGACATTGGATTTGGTAAGTATTGGGAGACTGTAAATTCTCTGGGTCTTGGCCTTTGCTCATGTCTCAGCCTAGGCCCTAGCATCAGTCCAGGGCCTAGTCAGAGATCCCAGCGTCACTCTTGGGTATAGGCCGTGGCGCCTTCATTAGGCTGTGGCTTGTGCATAGGTGAGGCCCAGGCTTTGGACCTGGACCTAGATCCAGGCACTGGATTCATGCTGGGGCCCCTGCTTTCAGTTTCAGCCTATTCCCTAGGTGAGGTCCCATGCTTCAGGCCTAGGCTTCAGGCCTAAGCCTCGACCATCAATTTTTTTTAATGGGCTTTCAAAATGAAACGAGATTCTGATGAAATTTCATCAGAATTTAACTTGTTTCATTTTGAAGATGACCTAAAACAAAATCGGAAATTTCATCTCATTTCCTGTTTTGTTTCTCCCAAATACCCATCCCTATTTTCATTCACTTCAAATTTTCTATAAAAGCTGTATAAATGTCCTACAAAACAGCTGTATTTAACTGTACTCTGAGCTTCTCTGACCCTTACCTCATCAGGAAACTTCAAATTAAATCTCATATTCATTCCACATACATTCACACTAGTGTCTTTTTATACTGTCACTTCAACTTAAAGTGTGTTTTTACTGTTTTTAGGCCTTAGAGAAGAGCCTGGGCACAGCACGTCTGCTCTGGCAAAAATCCAATGATACTCTCCTCAGATTCTAAATTGAAATGGGTTTTTCTTCTATTTGATATCTTTGCTTTATTGATGTCACAAGCAAAATTAGTTCCTTTACTGACTGAGAGTACTATGAAATACGTCTTGGTCAGACTCCTCTGCCACCTGCTACAGGTACAGCTAATTTGAGAAAACTTTTATTAGCTTTAAAATTATTCAGAATGTTCAGGGAAACACTGGAGAAGCTAGTCATAGTATAATCTGAATGTTCTTCCAGTACCTCTTATCACCATGTTTTTTTACCAAGCTGTTTACAAGGTTACCTTAACCACAGCTTCAGAATGCTGCTTATTCTGAACAGAGCCAAATTGTTTGAAGGGGGGAAGACCAGGATTGAATTACTTGAAATAAACTGGAGTCAATTTTTACAACAAATCCAATTTTTAACAGTCAAAAATGCATCCCCATGTGTCAGAAAAGTGACAATGGTCCATCCAATGCTGACTAACACTGACTTTGTCCAGTTAATGCTTTAATATTGCTGAGAAAATTCACAATAGCACTGATGTCAATTCCAACGTGAGTAGCTGAACAAGTTGCTTCCCTGAGGAAGGCTTGGTGATGAAGTGCAGGCTGAGGTTCTATGGTTCTATGTCCATGGGAATGTATGGAGCATAGGTTGTCTGAAGCATATTAGCCTGAAATGTGATGAGGGGCTTCTAGGAGCTGGATGAAGAGCCAGGTTTTCATTGGGTGGCAAAATGTCAAATAATAGTGAATGTTCCTCAGGGAAGGATGGCATGTATTCCATAGGTCAGGTGCCACATCTATGAAAATTCTGGATCTCATTTTCTTTTGGTGGATACCCTTGAGAAGTGGAGTTGTCAGATGTTTTTTTCTAGGATAAATGCATGTTTCAGTTTGGGTAGTATCTGCCCATCTTCTCAATGATATAGGTGGACTGATGCCTTCATTTGCTTTGAACATCAGGGATAAGATATTAAATCTGATGCATTAAGAAATAGGGTGCCAGTGAAGTGTGAATACTAGAGAGAGGTGTGTTCCCATTTTCTCCTGTTATAGATCTGGCCATGGCATTTTGTGGTATTGAAATTTGGTGAAGGCTTTTTGTTGAAGGCCATTACAGTTGTCTAGGAGAGAGCGCACAACTGATAGCATGACTCTTTTAAAATCAGTTGGTCACAGGAATGGATATAGTTGATTTACAATGTGGAGGTGCCAAAAGACTGCTGCTATTTAGTAAGGGCTTAGTATGATTTCTAGACATTTTACTGTATAAGGTGATATAACCAAGAGTGAGTGAGGGGTGAAGTCAGGACATGAGATGTTGCCATTCCATAGGAGTTCTGTCTTCTCTTTGTTTAATTGGAGTTGGTTAGTGGTCATCCAGTTTGCTATTGTTATAAGGCCTTGGCTCAGGCCTTGGCTCAGACCCAGGCCCAACACCGTGACCTAGCCTGGAGGGTGAGTTCTGGCACATGGGCCTCAGTCCAGGGTCAAGCCCAGGTCTCGGATCTCAGGCCTCAGAGCACTTCTTATCAGGCTTCTTTCTTCAGCACTTGAAGCCAAGTGATGCCACACTCTGGAGTCATGCCAAAGTTAATTAACTCCAGAGCATTCACCTCAGGAGACAGTGACATTTTGATGTATGGCATACTTAATTATTTTCAGCGTGACCCCAGAGGACAGCATCAGTTGGCTTCAAGAGCTGAAGAAAGAAGATGGAACAAGAGCATTCTGAGGTCTGGGCCTGACCATGGGTCAAGGTTCAGGTGTCAGGACTCGGCCTCTGGGCTGGGTGCCAGCGTTGGACCTGGGTCCACGCCCAAGCCCAGGCCTTAAGACCTGGACTCTGGCCCAGACTGTGGTATTGGGCCTGAGCTTGGGATCTGGTCTAGGTTGAGGTCAAGATGACGACCTTGCACTAGGCCAAGGCCAAGGTTGTGGCAGTCTACACAAGGCTGAAGCCCAAGCATTGGGACCCGGCCTTCGCTGATACCTGATGGATCAGATAAGTTTCATTTTTAAAATTTTTCTGGGGTCTTTTTCATGGCCCTGGAACTGGTCCGGGTCTCATCCCAGACCCCGGTGTCACACTTGGGCCTAGACCATGGCCCTTCCTTTTGACAGTGGCCTATGTCCTAGGTGAGGCCTCAGATTTTGGCTTGGGCTGAGGCCCTAGCATCATGCTTGAGCATAGTCTGCAGCCCCTGCTCTATGCACTTGGCCTATGCCCTAAGCAAGGCCCCAATTTAGGCCCGATGCATTAAGTTTAAAATGAATGGTATGAATAGGGTTCATTGCATTTATGGTGCCCCCAATTTGTTTAGGGACCTCTGAAAGAACAGATCAGTTCTATTTTTTGCATTTTGTGCATTTGTTATAAATGAATGCACATCTCTAACATGAAGGAACACCTTGCTACTTTTAAGAGGTGGGGGTTCCATTGTGAGGTTTTGGTCAAGTTTTATTTATTTATCTATTTATTTACTTATTTGCACCAACTTATATCCCACTATTTCCAATATGTTTAATTACACAGTACATACATAAAGGTATATGATACATCCATACATAAAACATCTCATAAAACATTCTGAAAATAGAAAATAAAATAAAAATACAATAAAAATGTATTTATTTATTTATTTAACATGTTTTGTGTACCGTGTTTTCAATTTTGCCATCATAACGGTTTACAATAGGATAAAATAACATTAGGGTTTTAACATGGAGAATTTCATATATAACCGTTTGGAACATTGGAGAAGGAAATAGCAAGGTTGGATTAAATAGAAAAGAAAAAGTTCTTGTCAGTCTATTGTAGGATTCGTGGATTTGATGAGTCTTCAAGGGTTGATTTCTTGGTGTTGTCTGATTGTGGGTCTGGTGGTGTTAGTGGTTAAGTGCATCTGAGAATGCTCTGGTGAATAGCCAGGTTTTTAATTCTTTTTTGAATGTAAAATAGTAAAATATTGAACCCCCTAGCCTTTTTACTGACTCCTTAGGCTGTAAGGTTGTAGCTACTAGTGAGGGAAGCAATTGTAGGGGTGACTTTGGTAGCTGAGCCAGAGGAATTCCAATTTAGATGGGTTTACTCTGAGTTTCTGTTTGCTAAACCATTGGTCTTCTGCTGAAGACAGTTATTGAGATTAGTAATGGATAAAATTTGGTCATATCCCATTTTCATGCAGAGTTGGATGCCATGTGCAAATAGGTGGCACTCAAGATTGAAAATCTGAATGAGATTGTACATGGAATGTATGCAGATATTGAAAAGTATTGGGGAGAAGACTGAGCCTGAGACAATCCACAAGTGAGCTCTCTAGGGTAGGATGATTTATTGGCCAACGTAAACGATTGTGTTCTGTTAGCAAGAATGATTCAAACCACTTAAGTACAGTGCAATTATTACTGACATCCTTTAGGTGCTGGATCAAGTGATGGTGATCAACTACTGAAGGAAACCAAGAGATCAAGTAGGACAATGAGGGAGTCACCACAATGATCCGCTTGGAGGTGGATACTTTTTGAGATGGTCAACAGGACCAATTTTGTTCCATGGCCTTTCCTGAACCCAGATTGTTAGTAGTGTATGATATTATACTCCTCTAGGAAATTTAAGAGTTGGAGGTAAACTACTTTTTCCATCACCTTGGATAAGAAGGGGAGGCTTGAGACTGGATGATAGTTATCAATTATTTTGGATCAGCAGAAGGATTTTATAGGATGGGTTTGATGATAATAGCTTTTTTGAGTGAACTGGGTAGTGAGCCTTGGGTTAGAATGGCATTTATGATCTTTTTTACGTCGGGGATAGGTCTTGTTTCAGGTTATAGATGAATCTTGGGGGAAAGACCAACTGGCCCTTCCAATGTGCTCAATTATTCCTGTCCACACTACTAAGGATACATCCCAGCTGCCAGTCATAGAACATGACTATCTACTAAGACAATTTTTTGTCATCCTCCTTGATTGCACTTCACCCTCATGGGAGCTGAGCCAGCAAGAGCCCCTTTAAAATTCACAGCTAGAACCCCTTCCCTCCCACAAGGTCCCAGAATAATCCATCATAATGATATCTGACTAGAACTGTGCCAAAAAGTAAATCACAAACCCTTAGAAAACTCTTTATTTATACTTAGTAATTATTTATAATTTATAATTATTTATAATTAGCTATAATGAAAAATGCCCAAGATTACACTAATGAAATGACAAGGTTATTTGTAAAACTGCATAGGAGATTTTTACATTATAGTTAATTTATAACTAATTATAAATAATTATTAAGTATGAATAAAGGGTTTTCTAAGAGTTTGTGATCTACTTTTTAACACCGTTCTAGTCAGATGTCATTATTATTAGTGTTTTAGAACAGTTTATAGCAATTATTGTGCCTCAGTTCTTAGTGGCCCACAATAAAAGAAACAGCCAACTACACCTGCTTCCCACTGCTGTCATCATTATCTAAAGATTGTGCAAGCTAGTTAAGTCATTCAAACCATAGCTTAAACAGGAGATTTACAGCTTTATTTCAGTTTTTTTTAATGTGTTGACTATAAAATCTACATTAAGGCAAATACATTAAAAGCTCTATTATCCAGCATCTATGGGTAACAGTGAGTGCTGATTAATCAAATATTTTGGTTGTCTGAGAACCCTCTGCTTTCTACTTTATCCCCCTCCCCTCCCAGGTAGCCGTATGCTGGGACTAGGAGAGGAGGGGATGAAGCTGGAGTGTTCAGAGCGCAGAGCAGAGTAGAGCAGAGTTACTCTGCTCCCTAATCTAGCCCCTCCTTCCTGTCATTTCCCCTGCCCCTCCTCCTGTCCCTTACAGTGAACAAGAGGGGAGAGGATAAGGCTGGAGTGGGCAGAGCAGAGCAGGGTAAAGCTACTCTGTTTCTTAATCCGGCTCATCCCTTCTTATCATGTCCCCTCCTACTGCTTGGTTGAGATGCTGGTTAATGGGGTAAGCAGAGCATTCCAGATTGGAAAGTGCTGAATAATGGAGTTTTTCTTTTATCTTGTTTTCATTGTGATCCCTGAGGTACAATGAAGTAACGTGATTTCCAAAGGTCAAACAGGGAATCTGTGATGGAAGTAAGTCTTGAAATCATGCCTCCCTCCCCCCCCCCCCCCCCATCTCAGAAATGAACCCTCATCACAAGTCTTTAAAAAACATCTCAAAACATGGCTGTTCTTAAAAGCTTTCCCACCTGACACTTAACCTGCCCGAATGCATCTCTCCCTCCTCCCTATCCTCCCTATCCTCCCTTCCCCGACCCTCCCCTTACTTCCTTCAATCAACCCTGATACCTAAATTATTTTATCATCAAGACATAGGGGTAGATTTTAAAAAGCATTTACTCGAGCAAAACTGGTTTTTGCTCGAGTAAATACACTTTACTCAAGTAAGTGGGCTTTTCAAAATTGCTACAATATATGCCATTGAATTGTCCATAGGATTTACTCAAGTAAGTGCACTTTACTCGAATAAATAGCTTTTGAAAATTGCTACGATAGTATGTCACATTTACATGCATAACTCCTTTGAAAATGACCCCCTTAATGTACATATGTTATATGCCATAATATTATTTTTTCCATATATTCCTGTTATAATTGTTACCATGTTATATTTGTTATCATGTTATAATGTAAAATAGGGCAGAACTCGCCCTATCTGCTCAGTTACCTGTAAACTGATGTGATATCTTGATTGAATGTCGGTATATAAAAGAAATAAAATAAAATAAATAAATAAAATAAATAAAATTAAGAATTGTTATGAATCATGGTTCAATATTCTAATTACTAATCCATACCTCTTTACCAACAGAAAAAGGACAGCCCTACTATTTGTTTTACAGCCTTTTTGCACCTATTTGGCATGCAGAAATAGGTTTAGTTCAACAGACACAATTTTCACCTGCTCCTGCAAAAAGTCTCCTTTGTCCAAAGGCTTTCTATACTTCAAGTCAATGGTATTTTATATGGATATGTCAACCTTTCCCATGTAGGCTATTTTCTATCTATTTTCTATTTTCTCTTTCTGTTTACATCTAGTTTAAAAAAAGACTTCTAGAAGTTTATAGCAATAATAGTAAAAAAAAAAAAATCATAAAATACAAATTTCAATGTATTTATTTAAAAATATTTATGAATCGCTCTTCCCGATTAAGAATCCCTCAAAGCAATAGACAATCAATATCGTAATAAACATAATCTAAAATAAAACTAAAATATCAATGAACAAAAATCTAATACAATCAAATATACAATAAAATATTAGCACAAAACAAATCCCCATCCCCAAATTACATATATTTCAACTCCTTTCCTCACAGAGGGGATGGGAAAATGCTCCAGCCATTACGAACCCTCATTTGCATTAGGCTTTTGCTAAATCCTGGAGAATGTTTGCTATCTAATTTCCAAGGCACCCATAGAATCCATGATTTACAATTTTTAGTCAAATCACTTTTTGTGTGGAAAAATTGAAAAAAGATTCAATCACTTTTGCCATACCAGAAGAAAAGAACTTTTTTTTTTCTGAGTACTTGTATAGATCATGTAATGAAATATTTTTGAGACTAATTCCAACTGAATTAGTTTTTCGGCAATATAATGGGCAGGAATGTATGTTGAAAGCTATTTTTTATTACCCATGTGTGGTTGTTTTACTGTGATTGTGTTAACCTTTTCATGAGGACCAGTATTTTTACAGAACTATCTTTGTTTATTTTGGGAGCTAGCAAGAATATTTGTGCAGTGACTCAGTGGCTCAGGCACTTTTTACAATACTCGCGCAGTTCATCATTCTGAGATATGTTATTGGTAGGTTTCTCTGGAGAAAGATAACAGGCTCAACCAGTGCTGAGAAATTCCTGTGCTAGCATACCTAAAGTTCACTTAAAGATCTACAGATCAATATGATCTAAATATAGACTGCGTTTTGGGGCCATACAAATATATGGGTAGCTTCTAATGTTTCTTAGTATAGTTATAGGTTTGTGTGAGTTGGTACCATGGCCTGGAAGCAGTAATGGTACATAACAACCTATAGTTCTGTTCTTCTATGTTGTTTACATCTTTGGTATTCTCAGTGCTACGTCTACTAGACTTCCATAAGTTTAGTTTATTTCAATTTATATTCTGCTTTTCTTCATTTCACTCAAAACAGCTCACAACAGCGTTAAATGGTAGAGGTGGGGGTTGGATTAAGACATGCTGAGGCCCTAAAACAATACTCTGTGCCAGAAAGCTCCCCCGCCCTCAAGCTAACTGGATAACGTTTTAGCTGGACAAACAGTTTTCTGGCTATCAGGTCCAGTCAGCACAGTGAGATTTTAAAATTTTGCCATTTGTCCAGCAAAGTACAAACTTTAGACAAATGGCACTAAACATGGACCTCTTTGTAATTAGAGGCCCCTTGTAATCCGAGGCCCTAGCCGCCTAGTCATATATATTTATTTATTTGTGTTTGTTAATCGCCTATCTTGGGGCTCTAGGTTATATATGGTAAAATGATCAAAAAAGCACAATAATGAAGTAAGCAAGAAAAAACATAATTATACAATAAAATTAGTGAGACATTATACCTGACGATACAATTCCATACAAAATGAATCCAAGAAACCAAAACAACCAGAGAACATAAAACACCCACTAGGGCAAACATCAAAACTCATAACAGTCAAATTGGCTGTCAACCAAATTCCTCAAAAACCTTAGGTAGCTTGTGCTTAAATCCAGCACTGAGCACAGACTTAACAAAGAAATCTTTCAATGCAGAGAGTGTAGTTAGAGAGAATAAACTCCTACAATTTCCAACATTTTATTAAAAAACAATTCAGACATATTTAGAATGGAATTTTGTAAGGTTTTCTGAATCTGAATGACCTGACAAGCCCCTGAGTAATAACTTTATCTTTTCAGTGGTCAGAATGTTTGGAAATGTTTGGATCACTAGGCAGAATAAACAACGAAGGCCCCAATCTAGAAACCCCATAACTCAGTTCTAAATAATTATTTCAGAAAAATGGTTTTATTCACATATGAAGATTGATAAAGACAAATAAATAAAATAAAGAACACAACACATTGCCCTCATACAATGTTTCACCAGCTGACATAAATGCAATATAAAAAGTAAATATCATTCACACACTCATACATCCAGCATACACTATACTAACATAATCTCACAGCCCCAAGGAAGCTCCCAAGTGGCCTCCATCGCCCACCCCAATAGATCACAATGCATCAAACGTTCAACTTCTCAGACCCATGGGAGTTTCATTGTGATTGTGCAGTATGTATTCCTCACTTGTTTTACATGCATGCACAATTTCTTTTATTTTATAACCTGCATATAATGTATGCACATAGGTTCTAAAACTCAGAAGTAGATTTTCGCTTGTCCCTATACATGCATTTATTGGGGGGGGGGGGGGTACGCACAGCTGTTTGAAGGTTATCTCCCTTGGGTATTGATTTGTTCAAAAAACACATAATAGGAAACTTGTAGATTTCAAGGGAATCAGTCTGCCACCAATAATAGCTAAAGCATATTATCGAGCATGTAGCTAATCTACTCCTGCCTGTCAAAAAAAAGATACCGCTGCTATTTTTGGTAAGTTCTCTAAAAATGTTCACATTTTCATTGATTTTGAGTTCTGGGAATTTAAAAACCTGTCAGCATCTAAAGATAATGTAGCAGTATCTCCATTTGGGCTGTATGTTGCATCCGGGGCGATACAATGCCGGGGTTCCTCCAGCTGTGCAGGGGAAGGGGGGGGAGATCAACTTCCTGAGCCCTTGGCAAAGATATGCCTGTGGCCATCGAAGTCCAGTCCCAACCCTCCACTGTTCTCAACTGCTGTGCCAGGGAGGGTCAAGGGACACAAGGGAACAGAAAGGATAACACCAGCACACTGTCCCTCAATGGATTATAATGCAAATGAAATATTAAGTCTTTGAGTCGAATATGGTGTTCAAAAGAAAATATTTGCTTCAGTTTAAAAATCAAAATCCAGGCAAGAATTGAAAAGCTCTAAAATAGCATCAGAAAAATCGATGTAAGAAAAGCCTTGGTCCCACTAGGAGGCCCTAGAGCCCTGTCTTAGATAATAGGGAGGGAGACACCATCCCATCAGCACCTCCCCCTGAGGTTTGCCTGAGATAGATTGATCCCTGCCTAGAAGGAAGGGTCAGGTGGATTAGTAGTGGGGTCTTTTGAGTTGGCTTCCTATGAGTGAGGAGCTGTGTTTGTTTATTTTCATCTGAGTTGGGGCTGACCCACCTAATTACGGGTTTTGGTAAAAAGGAGATTGCTCTACATAGTCATGGTGGAAGAAAAGGGCCAAATGGTCCATCCAGTCTCCCCAGCAAACTTTTGGTGGGAGAACACCTGGTAAATACACCATTGGAACACAGATGTAGAGTAGATATAATTTTATACAGTATATGGTTGGGCTTTTAATAATTTTGACAAATCCAAGTAACATTTATTTTGATCCCTCACCCAGTGTCCTGCCTGTTGCTACAGTAGTAATAACAGTAAAAGGGGTAGTAACACAGAGTCATAAATATTTCACTTCCCTGCCTGGTCCTAGAGCAGTGGTTCTCAACAGGTGTGTGGCGAGGTCCTGGGAGGTGTGTGGCGAGGTCCTGGGAGGTGAGTCGCGGGGCCAGCAGATGGCTGCCTCCTTATGAGCCCGAGTGGGACTTGGTTGACTTCTCTTACATTGGGCCTGATGGGAGGTTTCTCTCACTTCCTTCTCTTCTTTCTGGTCCAGTGGGAGGCTGTTTCCTCCTTCACCCAGATCAGAGCAAGAGATTACCAGCTCCCGCTGTTCTGGGCCCCATGGGATGCAAACTTTATCTTCCCCTGCTGAGTCTGGGAGTGACGCTGCTGCTGAGCTCTTTCCCCCCTGTGGAGGGAGAGGAGATTGGGGATGCTGGGAAGATGAAGGTGGAACGGAGAGGGAGTGTGGGGGCTGCTGATTAGAAAGGGGTGGGAAACAGGGGGTCAGGGTAGCTGGGCAGGGAGGGAGAAGGGATGAAGGGGGTAGGGAGAGTCAAACAGGGGAGAGAGGGAGCACAGGGAAGAGAATGTGTGTGGGGAGGGGGGAATGCTGGGTAGAAATATGAGTGTGAGCGGATGATTGAAAGGGAGTAATTGGGAAAAGTGAAAGATGATGGAGGCATGGAAGGGGAGTGAAAGGGTGCGAGAGCCATAATATGTCAGTTCTGGGGAATGTGCATTTCTTCTATCTTTGTACGTTGCTTAGTGTAGGAGGATATGTATTTCTGTTTCTGGATCTCCAGTTTTGCACTGAATGCAGAGTGGCTTTTTGAGATTTCCATCTCAGTTTTTGTCTCCACATTTGTAATTTGTGGTTTTGTATTCTGTATTTGGTAAAGGTCGGATCTGTATGTATGACTGAGGTGAGGTATTTTACTAGTAGGTAGGGATTTATATTAATCTTCTTTGTTGCATTTTCTCATTCTCAATAGAACATGCATTGGTGCTGCACTGTTGCCTTTTCATAGGTAGGAAGGCTATTCCTGTTTGAGTTCTTGGAGTTAGTGTTGCTATGCTAAACAGTGCCATTGGCTGGCCCCTGTGCGCGCCGGGAGAGCGGACGAACGCGCCGGGAGAGCGGACGAACGCCCGCTCTCCCGGCACGCACAGGGGCCAGCCAATGGCACTGATAGCCCCTGTCTTATGGTAAGGACAAAGGGCCATCAGCACCATTTTGATTAGTGGCAGCCGATGGCCCGAGAGGGGGACATCATTCCTGGGACCCCCGCTGGACCACCAGGGACTTTAGGCAAGTTTTGGGGGGGTCAGGAGGGTGGGGGATTGTAAATAATTAGATCTGAAGGGTTGGAGTGTTTTGTTTTGTTTTTTTCTGTGTGCCCTTTCTCCCCTCCCCCAAAACGATAAGAAAACCACACGAAATTTCATGGGGTTTTCCTATCATTTTCGGGCCCCCCCGAACCACGACGAAATAGGAAATATTGTCTATATTTCCTATTTCGTCTAAAACGAATGCACATCCCTACTATTTTTCACCTTTGCTTCAGACCCTTGGCAACAGCAAAAAGAATCAAAGCCCAGACCTTCTAGTTACTGGGGTGACTCTTCTCTCAGGAACTGGCTCCAATCAGAAATCCAGCAACAACAGCAAAATCTTCTAATCTCCAGAACTCTACTCCTTGGGTCTACTCTACTCTGTAGCTGAGGTAGATTATGTTATGAACCCCAGCCACGGGAACCCACTGCCCGGCCCTCACCTCTCCTGCTGCCTGGTGTTTGCCAGTCGCGACATTCCCCACTCTCCTCCGGGTTGCAGCGTCCTCCCCATGAGGGAGATGCCGTCAAGCTCTTGCTGGAAACCCTGCCCCTTAGGCGTGTGCGCAAGGGCTCGGGATTTAAAGGGGCCGTGGCTGGAAACCTCGGCCCGGCCCCAAAAATGATGTCAGATGCCACTGGGTATTTAATCCCAGCCTGTGCTTTCCTTCTTTGCCTTAGCAACAGGTTGTACTCTTCTGAGTTGCTGGTTGCTGTCTCTGCATCCTGCTCCTGTGTTCCTGCTCCAGTTCCAGCTCCGTTCCTGCCTCCATGTCCCAGTTCCTGCTCTGCTCCTGTTCCCGTGTTCCACTCCGCTCCTGCTCTGCTTGACTTCCTGGTTCCTGACTTTGGCTTGGCTTTGGTATTGTCTATTCACTGCCTGTCCTGACCTTTGGCTTGTTCCTGACTCCACTATGCTGCTGCCTGCCTCGACCTCCAGCCCGCTTCCTCGTTTTGCACCACTGCTGTCTGCCACGACCTCTGGACCGTCTCCGTTCACCCTGCTCATCTGCTTGCCTTGACTTGGACCTCCTACCAGATTCTTCTTTGCTAGGAGACCTCTGCCTAAGTCCTGCCGGCCCCGGCCTCCAAGGGCTCAACCTGTGGGGAACGTGGGTTGGTATGGGTGAAGGTCCTGTCAGGTCTCCTGGTCCTGAACTGCCTCCCGGCTATGAGTTCTTCTGCGGGCCTCCCTTCAGCGGATCCTCTACATACTCTAGCCGGCTCAAGGGTCCACGTTTCACAACAGATTATCTAAAATTTCAGAACAAGGTGAAGACAATGTTATTTGTTCAAGCTTTTGGGTAACTGAAAGGGCAACTTGTTTTAGAGATCTTATGTATGTTTTATTTGATGTTATTGTATTGTAAATGTTTTTATGATTTTAGTTTTTATGGCTACTATTTTATGTATTTTTGCTATGTTGATATGAAAGCTGCTTCGGTATGAGTGGCCTAGATATACCAAAAAATAAATTAAATAAAGAAATACATAAATGTTCATTTGTCTGCTATATCAAACATTCATCAATATGTTTGTTTTTATATTATATGTTTTTAATATTTTATTTTATTATTTTAGTTTTTATCTTATTATTATTGTTTATTATATATGATGAAATCTGTAGTCTGCTTTGAACTTGTAATGGAATATAAGACTAATAAATGAATAAATAAATAAATAAATAAAACCCCTTCTCCTTCTGGGCATTCCACTTGGGGGATGGCAAAGACCAAACTCCAGAAAATCCTTCTTTCTTCACTCATCGCCTTCCCATCGCCGAGTCACACTATATTGATTGTCTCCTCTGTTATTAAACCTGATAGGTGTTGGGCACTAAAAATGATTTTATTGGAAGGGGGGTTACAATCAAGAAAAAAATTCTTGCTCATGAGATTAGAGTGTAATCACAGGTTTCTTGGGCTTCTCAAGCTCGGTGAAGGGGATTTTTTAAATTGTCAGCTGGAAATGATTGCTCTATGGTCTAATTTGTCTCTGCTTTTATTTGGCAGGAATCTTATCAGTTTTGCAGGGCCAACTCTTCCATTAGGTCAGGGGTGGGCAAGTCCGGTCCTCGAGGGCTGCAAACCAGTCAGGTTTTCAGGATACCCCTAATGAATACGCATGAAATAGATTTGCATACAACTGAGGCAGTGTGTATGCAGGTCTCTCTCATGGATATTCATTAAGGATATCCTGAAAACCTGACTGGTTTGCAGCCCTCGAGGACCTGAATTGCCCACCCCTGCATTAGGTGAACTAGGTGATTGCCTAAAGTGCCAAAATGGAAGGAGCAGCAAAAATACTGCACTGGAGATGCACCGGTGGCCCAGGGAGCAGACCAATGTTGCTGATCTACCCTCCGAGCCACACCTGCCAGTTGACAATCCCCCCAGCACACTGTAGCCAAAACTGCCAGGGGTGGTGAACAGCTGATTGGGCCAGTGGTGCATTTCCTGTTTCCTACCTCAGGCCCAGAGCTCACAAAAGCAGCTGCTGCAAGCCTTGCAAGCTGCAGCCTGAACAACGCTCCTGCTCCTCCTCTGCTTCCTGCTGGGACAGTTACCCATGGGCAGAGTCTGAGGTGTGCGGACACAATGCCCCCCTCCACCCAATCCCATCAAGTGAGGAGCAGCCTGCACTGGCCCGAAGGAGGAAGATGCCACAAGCGCAGCTGCCCACTCAGAGTAATCTCATTTTTTCTAGAAGTATTACTTTTCTTTTTTCTCCCTCTTCCCTCTTCCCTCTTCCCCCTTTTTCCTTCTTCCCCTTCCCTCCCCTTTTCCCCTGCCCTCCTTCCCCACACCCCCTTCTTTTCCCCTCTTTCCCTCTTCCCTCCCTCCCCTTTTCCCCCACTCCCTCCTTCCCCGCACCTCCTTTCTTTTCCCTCTCTTCCCCCTTTTCCCCTTTTCCCCTCTTCCCTTCCCCTTTCCCCCACTTCCTCCTTCCCCCGTACCTCCCTTCTTTTCCCCCTCTTCCCCTCCCTCCCCTTTCCCCCACTCCCTCCTTCCCCACACCTCCCTTCTTTCCCCCTCTTCCCCTTTTTTCCCTCTTCCCCTCTTCCTCCCTCTTCCCCCCTTCCCTGTACCTCCCTTCTTTTCACCCCTGCCCTTTTCCCTCTTCCCCCTGCCCTTTTCCCCCTCCCTCCTTCCCTGCACCTCCCTTCTTTTCCCCACTTCCCCTCTTCCCCTCTTTTTCCCCATTCCCTCCCCTTTTCCCCCACTCCTTCCTTCCCTGCACCTCCCTTCTTTCCCCCTTTCCCCTCTTTCCCTTTCCCCCCTCTTCCCTACCCCCTCTTCCCCTTCCCCCTCTTCTTCTTTCCTTTCCTCCTTCCCGCCTTTCTTCTCCTCTTTAGTTTCTTTCTCTGTGCTAACACATTTTATGTAAGTTATTGCTAATTCTTTAAGTTATTTCAACTTTCAAGTTTCTAGTTTTTTGAGAAACAGTCTATTTTCTCAAGTGCGGCATCGGCACGGTGCTCCACTTCAGCATTTGACTGTGTAGCTCAGAGCTGTTTCACTGTAGCGATGCCAAAAATCTTTTTATTTCAAAAGTATTTTTTATTTCATGATCACCAGTCTATATATTTTCTGTTTGGGAGTTACTGACAAGCCTAACATCTAACACACTAACATCTTTTCATTAGCGCGCACTAAACCCAAAAACAAATTTTCCCAAAATTTCGGGAAAAATTCCTTTAGGTTTCGGGCTCCCCGAACTGGGACGAATTAGACAATTTCGTTGAAATTGCCCATTTCATCCTGGACAAATGCACATCCCTATTTATCATTCATGCCCACCAAAGGCCATTGGAATTCCAGTACAATTTATGCAAATTGCATGCCATAAATATAAATAGGGGGTTGAGATGACGCATTTGCATGCCTTGTTTCCAGTCCCCGTGGCACGGCTGTAAGTTTGGTGCTGGCAAGGAGGAAGGCAAGGTCAGCGTCTTATATGTTTGATCATATTTAAAAGCCAAGTACTCACTAATAAATGTTATCTGTTGCGCGTCCCGTCTGCGCTCGGCCCACGTCCGGGCCTACTCACCTCACCAAGACTTCCACGGGTCTCGGGTCGTCCTCCCTTGCTTCATCAGCGAGCTCAGCCAGGCCTCAGCGTCCCACGGCGGCGGTCACCAGACCTTCCACCTCCAGCCAGGCCTCACGGCGGGGCTCGGTGTCCTCTCTCTATGCGGCCCAGCATTCTTCTGGCTTTAGCTATCACCTTGTCACATTACTTCACCATCTTCAGATCATCAGACAGTATCACTCTAGTTCAAGGTCCCTTCTCCCAGCCTGATGGAGAAGCATTAGCAGAGGCATCGCTATCACTGGGCACATGGGGCCCATGCCCCGAATCCAAACATTAGTACCCCAAGTCTCAGCAGTGGCTCATGAAAAGTATGCAGCTATGTCGGCTGGGCCTCATGGTGAAAGAAGAAGGTTGCAGCTGTGTTGGTGGGGGCTCACCCCAATGGAGGAGGCTGTAGCTGTATCGGCTGGATCCGCATAGGGAAAGGAGGGGGTTGCTGTGTCGGCTGGGCCCATACAGCCCTAGGAGGAAGCTGCTGCATTCCCCCGGCCTACACGAACCAAGGAGGGTATTGCTGCATCAGCCGGCCTGCATGGCAGAAGGAGAAGACTGCTGCATCAGCGGGTCCACAGACCTGAAGAAAGAAGGCTGCCTGCATGTTCGGGGGAGAAAGAAAGATGTGTGTGTGAGAGAGATAGAGATGGCAAGCCTGTGTGTGTATTTAAGGGTATGTATGAAATGAAAGACAGTGTGTGTATATATGTGTGTGTATGTGAGAAAGAGAGACAGAGTGTGTGTGTGTGTGTGTCTGTGTGTGGGAGAGAGATGGAGAGAGACAGAGAACATCTGTGTGTGTGTGTGTGTGTTTGAAAGAGAGAGACACTGCGAGTGCTCCAGGAGGATGCTGCTGTTTCCTGTATATTCCAAGGACAGAGAGAGCATGTGTGCATGAGAGGGCATGTGAAGAAGCATTGTGTGTGTATGTGTGTGTGTATTTGAGAGCCGTTGAACCACAAGCAACAAACACATTTTTGCTCAAACTTCATATATTTGTAGGACCTCTGAACCACGTGAGAATGTTAAATCATACAAACTCACTTTGAGTGTTACAGGTCCACCTTTGATTTATTAATAGAAAAATTTTTTTGTATGTTTTTTAATAAATTTAAAAACATAGCAAGACCCTATTTTTTTCCAAACGATTTAGAGTATCACCAATCAATGTTGAATGTTGAGACAAAATTCAGAGTAACAGAGTGTCACCACTCAATGTTCGATAAATCTTTTACATGGGAAACTACTTAGTTATCCTTTGGATCATGTTTTACGAGTTTCCACAATTATAAGTCCCACAGGTATACTCATCTGTTACACGATTCTCAATGTCCCGTCCCACAGGTATACTCATCTGTTACACGATTCTCAATGTCCCGTCCCACAGGTATACTCATCTGTTACAGGGACATTGAGAATCGTGTAACAGATGAGTATACCTGTGGGACTTATAATTGTGGAAACTCGTAAAACATGATCCAAAGGATAACTAAGTAGTAGGGATGTGCAGACCAAAAGTTTAAGTTCATAAGTCCATAAGTCGAAAGGGGGTCCCATTTGCGGTCAATATGGACATATGGAGAATTCCATAAGTTGAGTCTATGTCCATATGTGCAAATAAAAATTTAAACCCCTCACCCGCCTTAATCCCCCCCCCCCAGACTTACCAAAACTCCCTGGTGGTCCAGCGGGGTCAGGACGCCATTCCTGAACTCCTTTGCAAAGAGCACGTGACGTCGGCGTCACGTCGGAGTGACGCGGCATCACGTGATTCCCCTCGGGTTCGCTCCCGGACCCCTCGTTGGGCTCAAAAGGAACTTTTGGCCAGCTTGGGGGGGCCTCCTGACCCCCCCAAGCTGGCCAAAAGTGCCTTTTGGGCCCAACGAGGGTTCCGGGAGCGAACCCGAGGGGAATCACGTGACGCCGCGTCACTCCGACGTGACGCGGACGTCACGTGATTCCCCACGCGTCCGCTCCCGGACCCTCACGGAACTTTTGGCCAGCTTTGGTAAGTCTTGGGGGGGGGGATTAAGGAGGGTGAGGGGTTTAAATTTTTATTTAGATCAACAATCGCGATTTCCAACGTATTCATCATAGCTATGTTGAATAAGTTGGAAATCCGATCGTTTAAGCCTCATCTTTTTTTTAAGTTAAAAAAAAAAAAAAGTTGCGTTTTCCATTTAAGTTCAAAACGAATGCACACCCCTACTAAGTAGTTTCCCATGTAAAAGATTTATCGAACATTGAGTGGTGACACTCTGTTACTCTGAATTTTGTCTCAACATTCAACATTGATTGGTGATACTCTAAATCGTTTGGAAAAAAATAGGGTCTTGCTATGTTTTTAAATTTATTAAAAAACATACAAAAAATTTTTTCTATTAATAAATCAAAGGTGGACCTGTAACACTCAAAGTGAGTTTGTATGATTTAACATTCTCACGAGGTTCAGAGGTCCTACAAATATATGAAGTTTGAGCAAAAATTTGTTTGTTGCTTGTGGTTCAACGGGTTAAAAATCTTTTGATAAAGATACCAGTGTGCTTTTTTTGTTTGATGTGTGGTTGGCAATATTTTTAAGTCACTGGAATAAGTATATTTCTGGGCATTTAGTTTGTGTGTATTTGAGAGAACATATGGGAGAGAGATATGTGTGTGTGGTTTGATAGAGCATATGGGAGAGAGAATGAGCTTGTGTGCATGTGAGTATGTGAGAGTAAGCAAGTAGGTGTGTGTTGGAGAGTATATATGAGAGAGAGAGAGAAGAAAGTTTGTGCGTCTCCATTCCTCACTAATCCATGACGATCACAGTGTGACTGGAAATCAAAAGTTCCCAGGTATAGACAGCAGCGGAAGTTTTTAAAATCCTTATTTGTTTTCATTATTGGGTGTTTGTTGTGTTTGCTGTTTTAAACTATTTTGCTGGTGTTTAAGAAATTTAAAAAATTTTAATATGAATTTTTAATTATTAGATAAAAAGATATTCTTTTCATTAGGTGTTTTGAAATATTTATTATGATGTTTTATAGTTATTGATTTTATTGTTTGGTGTTTTATGCAGAATGATGATGTTTCTGTTTTTCCATGTTGCATTGCATATATAGAGTCTGGCTTGCTGCAAATTGAGTTTGCATGTTTCTATTAAATATTATATTGTCTCTTGGGTCTGTGTTGGGTGATAGTTTGTTTGTGTTCTGTATGTGTGACCAAGAGAAAGTATTCTGCTAGTATGTAGACTCACCAAGATCAGGCCTCTTCAGATCTCCCCCTGGCAGAATGCTGATTTCAATGCCTGTGGAATGACAGAGGGCTGAGGAAGCACAGAACCTGTTGGAGCCCGATCTTGGTGAGTCTCAAGCTATCCTAGTGAAGCTAGTGGTGGTTACATTAGACTGGCTGCTTCCTTAGTTAATGGTTCTTAAAAATTAATTCTCCCTATGGGCTGAGCCATCTAACCCCCCCCCCCCCCCCCCCCAATAGTAAAACAGGTTTTGGGAGGGTTCAGATTGGCCCAACCTCCTGCTTTCCCTTTGTTATAAACTAAGGCTCCCTGCCAGCCCCCTCTCCACCTTCCCTCCCCCCCTCACCCGAACTCACAATATCTTACCTCTTTCTCTCCCCCCCCCCCCCCCACCCGACCAGCGAAACCCTGCAGGGAGCTAGGTAGCCTCTTACCTGCTCCCAGTGCTTCCAGCGCTTCTACTATGACAAATGCTGGAAGCATAAGCATCAATTTATGCTTCCAGTGCTTGTGATAACAGAACAGTGCTGGAAGTAACAGGAGCAGATTATAGGATACCTCACTCCCAGCATGGTTCATTTATTTATTTATTTATTTATTTATTTGTTTACTTATTTAAATCTTTTTTTATACCGTCGTTAAGATAGGTACCGTCACAGCAGTTTACAATAAGGCACATAAAATTAATGATAATTGAATCTGTCAGATTACATAGGTGCCATCAGGTTCAGTAACATAGTTTTTTATCAATATTAATTGTTAGGTGTGATAAATCATGACCAGGTCTCTCTATCATTTTAGAGTACAAAACTAGCTTTATTATTCTGATTTATTCTTTAGTGATGCATTATCAATTAAAAACTACACACTTAATGATTACTGCCCTGTGTGTGGGTGTTCAGTTATTCATTCCTTGCACATCCCTGGTTTCTATTCTCCCTTCTCTTTTTGAAAAGCTTGTTTAAAGAGCCAGGTTTTTAAATTTTTTCTAAAGGTTTTGTTTTCTCTTTGTAATATTAGCTCCAAGGGCATGGAGTTCCATAGTATGGGTCCTGCCAAGGATAGTGCCCTTTCTCTTACTTGTGTTAGTCTTGCTGTTTTGACTGATGGGATAGCTAGGAGTGCTTTGTTGGCTGATCTTAGGTTTCTGTTAGGGACATGTACACGAAGGGCTGTGTTCAACCAGTCTGCTTTTTCATTATGTATTAATTTATGTATGGTGCATAGTATTTTGTACTGTATTATTTGTTCAATGGGAAGCCAGTGTAATTAAGCCAGTGTTTCGGTAATGTGGTCTCTTTTGCATTTGCCGGTCAAAATTCTAGCAGCTGTGTTTTGCAAAATTTGTAGTGGTCTTAGTGAGGTGTATGGTAGACCCAGTAGAAAGGTGTTACAGTAATCAGTGCTTGCAAATATCAATGCTTGTAGTACTGATTGAAAGTTGGCGGTTGTTAGCAGTGGTTTGAGCCTTCTGAGAACCATGAGTTTGGCGTATCCTTCCTTTACTTTTAAAGATATATGTTGCTTTAAGCTTAGTTCTGTATCAATAATTACTCCTAGGTTCCGTACTTTTTCTGCTAATATTATTTGTTGGTTGTTATTGAGTGTGATAGGGCTCTGTGTGATCTCCATATTTTTTTTCTTTCTAAATGTAAGAATTCTGTCTTCTCTATATTAATTACTAATTCCATTTGGTTTAGTAGCTGTTTTATGATATCTAGATACATGTTAGCTATATAGGGATGTGAATCGTTTTTTGACGATTTAAAATATCGTCCGATATATTTTAAATCGTCAAAAATCATTAGGGCCACGATACAATACCAATTCCCCCGATTTATCGTTAAAAAATCGTAAATCGGGGGAAGGGGGAGGGCAGGAAAACCGGCACACTAAAACCCCCTAAAACCCACCCCCAACCCTTTAAATTAAATCCCCCACCCTCCCGAACCCCCCCCCCAATGCTTTAAATTACCTGGGGATCCAGCGGTGGTCCAGAACGGCGGCGGTCCGGAACGGCCCCCTCAATTGAATCCTGTTGTCTTCAGCCGGCGCCATTTTGCAAAATGGCCGCCGCAAAATGGCAGCGGCCATAGACCAAAATGATTCGACGCAGGAGGTCATTCCGGACCCCCGCTGGACTTTTGGCAAGTCTTGTGGGGGTCAGGAGGCCCCCCCCCAAGCTGGCCAAAAGTTCCTGGGAGTCCAGCGGGGTTCCGGGAGCGATTTCTTGCCGCGAATCGTTTTCCGTACGGAAAATGGCGCCGGCAGGAGATCGACTGCAGGAGGTCGTTCAGCGGGGGTTCTGGACCCCCGCTGAACGACCTCCTGCAGTCGATCCCTGCCCTCCCCCTTCCCCCGATTTACGATTTTTTAACGATAAATCGGGGGAATTGGTATTGTATCGTGGCCCTAACGATTTTTGACGATTTAAAATATATCGGACGATATTTTAAATCGTCAAAAAACGATTCACATCCCTATTAAACATAGCTAACATGTATCTAGATATCATAAAACATGTATCTAGATATCATAAAACAAGACCTCCTGCAGTCGATCTCCTGCCGGCGCCATTTTCCGTACGGAAAACGATTCGCGGCAAGAAATCGCTCCTGGAACCCCGCTGGACTCCCAGGAACTTTTGGCCAGCTTGGGGGGGCCTCCTGACCCCCACAAGACTTGCCAAAAGTCCAGTGGGGGTCCAGAACGACCACCTGCGTCGAATCGTTTTGGTCTATGGCCGCCGCCATTTTGCGGCGGCCATTTTGCAAAATGGCGCCGGCTGAAGACAACAGGATTCAATTGAGGGGGCCGTTCCGGACCGCCGCCGTTCTGGACCACCGCTGGATCCCCAGGTAATTTAAAGCATTGGGGGGGGGGGGGTTCGGGAGGGTGGGGGATTTAATTTAAAGGGTCGGGGTGGGTTTTAGGGGGTTTTAGTGTGCCGGCTCACGATTTTAACGATTTTCACAATAGTTTACACACCCAAACAGCAACAATACGATTCCCTCCCCCTCCCAGCCGAAATCGATCGTTAAGACGATCGAGGACACGATTCACATCTCTAATGTTTAATGTTTTCTCAAATGTGTCATCAATGGGTAGTAATAATTGAATGTCGTCAGCGTATATAATAGTGTGTGATGCCCAGACCAGCTAGCAGGAGGCATAATGGTATCAGGTATATGTTGAAAAGTGTAGCAGATAGGGTGGATCCCTGTGGTACTCCAGTATGAAGGCTAATTTTTTCTGATATTGTGTCTTTGATTTGTACTTGAAAATATCTGTTACTTAGATATGATCTAAACCATTTGATAGTTATGTTACTTAATCCTATTTCTTCTAGTCTTTTTAAAAGTATGTCGTGATTTATAGTATCAAAGGCTGCTGACAGGTCTAGCATCACTAAAATGTAATGTTTCCCACTATCGAACCCCCTCATGATGTTATCTGTCAGAGCAAGCAGTAGTGACTCTGTGCTATAGTATTTTCGAAAGCCATGTTGTGAAGGATACAGGATGTTATTGCAATCTAGGTGTTCTGCTAGATGCTTTTGTATGTTTTTTTCTATTAGTTTTTCAATTAAGGGTAGGTTTGATACTGGTCTGTAATTGCTCAGGTTAAGTTGGTCACTGTTTTTCTTCTTTAAAATTGGTTTTACGATTGCTTCTTTTAGTGCGTCTGGCATGGATCCTTCCTCTAAGGATAGATTAATGATCCTTGCCAATGTTGGGGATACAGTGTTGGCTACTTTCTTTATATCTATGGTTGTTATTGTGTCATATGCATGTGGGGCAGGATTTAGTTTTTTTAGTATAGCTTCAATTTCCAGTTCCGATACCTCGTTGAATGTCGACCATTGTATAACATCTCTTTTTTTCATTTTAATTTCTTGTTTCATTGTATTTGGTATTCTTGTTTTTAGGTTCTTAATTTTGTCATCGAAAAACATAGCCATATCATTGCATCTATTTCCTGGAAGGTTTTGTGGAGCTTCAGCTTTGTCATTAGTGAGATTACTTACTATGGTAAATAATGTTCTTGGGTTGTTTGCATATTTCTCTATTGTAGAGCTATAAAACTGTTTCTTTGTATTTAGAATTACTTGTTTATAGTATGCTAGATGTTTTCTGTATTTCGTTAGGTTTTCGGTTGTTTTATTTTGTCTCCAATCTTTTCCTTTTCTCCTTAGATTTCTCTTGACTTCCTTTATCTTTTCATTATGCCATGGGTTTGTTTTTTTGGGATCCCTGATATTAATATATTTGATTGGGTTTATCTCCTCCGCTAGGTTACTGGTTATTTGCATCCATGCTGTGGTCGCGGAGCAGCAATTGGTGTAATCTAAATTTGTTAGCTTTTCTTCTAACTTGTCTTTCAGGGTTTCTAAGTTATAAGGTGGGCGATATTTGAATGTAGTGGTTTCTTTTTTTTCTTGGGTTGTTTGGGGCTCAATGTGTTTAATCGAGGATTGTATGAGGAAGTGATCTGACCAGGGGATGGGTGTGTATTTGGTTTTCATGTGCTCTAAGTGACTGTGGTTAATGAATGATATATTGAGAGAGTGACCTGCTTTGTGAGTGGGCTTGTCAGTAATTAAAGTGAACCCTAGAGCTGTCATAATATCCAATAGTGTTTGGCAGGTGTTGGATAGGGGTTTTGTGCCTATGTGAAGGTTGAAATCTCCTAGTACTATGGTGGGTTTTGCAGTATTTAAATGTGTTGTTAAGAGCTCAATTAGTGGGGAGATATTTAATTTGAGGAGGCTTTGTGGGAGGCTTTGTGGGCAGTATATTAGGCAAATTTGTAAGTTGATAGTTTCAAAGAGAGCAATTTCATGGTTTCTAGGCGGTGTAGTGGGTATTAGTTTACAATTTAATTTTTTTTCAATTATTAGCATTAAACCCCTCCCCCCCTCTTTTATTTATTCTGGGGATTGAAAAGACATCATAGTTCTTGTGTGCAATTTGATTCTTTAAGACTATGTCTGTCTGTTTTAACCATGATTCAGTGATTGCGATAAAGTTTGGTCATAGAGTAGATCTGTAATGATTGGGAATTTTTTTGTGATGGACTGTGCATTAACTAAAAGGAAGGTTAGCATTAATAGGTTGTTTGACAGTGGATTGATTGGGATTCTGGTCCTTTTTATTTGTATGAGGTTACTGGGTTTTGTATGTTTTGTTTTGTTTTTTCTGGTTGTTGTGTTTCTATTTCTATGTGTTGTGTAGTTATTTCCGTATTTCCCTTTGTTTATGCAGGTTGTGATCTTGTGTCCTACTGTTCTTGCCTTTCGTTGTCTCTTTCCATGTTTGTCCAGTCTGTGTTGGCAGGTTTCTCAGTGGAGTATGAAGGGGTGTACAAAGGGGCATGCCCCTTTGTCGTGCACCTTCGGCGCGCGACGCCAGCGTGCAACGCCTCCGGTCTCGGGGCGGCCCTTTTATCTCTCCTCCTGGTGTATTCCCGATGTCTAGGATGTCGGCAGCGTCATCCGAAGGGAAGGGGCCAGGGCTTGCTTCCGGGACCGACAGCGGAGGCGCAGCGACTGAAAAATAAAAAAAAATAAAAAGAAGAGAGGTCAGGTTTGGCGGTAAGATTATTTATGTTTGTTGTTTGTTTGTTTATTTATTTGCATGTATTTATATTCTGCCACTTCCATGGTATGTGTTCAGCCTGGATATTGTGAGGGCAGGTGGTGAGAGAGTAGGCAGGAGGGTCTAGAATTATAAAAATAACCAAAGGGTAAGCTGGAGGTCAGAGCAATCTGAGACCCCCCTCCCCCGACACATGTTACTATATGGGGGGAAGTGTGGGTGGTTGTGTGTGTGGGAGGGGTGCATGATTCGGCTCATTGGGGCCAATGTGAACAGAATGGGGTGGGGTGCGAACATTGGGTCATTGGCCCGCAAATGACTTTCAAATAAAACTTTCACTGTGCTACTTACTGGAATATCTTTTGAAAATATCAGGATCAGCAGTAAGTTATCCAGCCAAAAAAGGCCGAATAACTTGAACATGAACAACCTAACTGGTGATGTTCAAACATAGCTGTTTAGGTTTTTACATGTAGCCAGATAAATTTAGCTGAGTATATTCAGTGGGACGTACTCTGAATATATGGGACAAGTTATTCAGCTGACTTTTAACTTCTCCACTAAATAGCCTGCTGAATATGGATTTCAAGGTGAGTTTAAAAAAGAGTTGTCCTGGCAAACAAGACATAGAGAAACTCTATTCCAACGCAATACAATCTGTATTTCAATAATAAAAATAGATGAAATGCTCTTGCAACTATTATCCCTGTTATGAAGACATGAAATGTTTTAACATATCGATTTTTTTGGTTATGGATGATGCTTTTCTATCTGCTCATTGCTGCATTTGTTGAGATGAAGGAAAAGGGGTGAGCTTTGGTCGCGGAAGAATTGAATTCATATTGATCATGCAGGAAAGCAGGAAAGTGCGTTGTAGCTTAAGTTGAAACAGGAACTAGGAAGCAGGTGAAGAAATAATCACAATGGAAGCCTTCCGTGGTGCAGGAGTGCTGGGAAATGAGACATTATGAAAAGACTGACGATGACAGCATGAAAAAGATCTTGGGAAGGCAGCATGCGTCGCGCAATCCAAGCCGCGCCCTCAGAAATCTGGCTGTGTAACCCGCAGAGCATGAGTCACAAACCCCCATCAGCTGGAAGACACAGGGAGGGCACTTGGGAACTTTGCCCTGTAAGTGTTCATTTAAGACCAAACCCTCTTACCAACCATACCCATGTGCTGCAGCAATTAGGAAAGAGAACAAGACCAAAGCAGAGAGGCAAAACCACAAACCCAGCAAACTGACACAAGTGAGGGAATTTAGGCGTCATAAAAATTCTAGTCCAATTGATTTTCATTGAACTAGAATAGAAACCCAGGCATATAATTACACACGTTAACTGATAGCCTCTGTGCTTGGGGATGCTGGACTTCCTGATGCTAAAATCTATGGCTTGTAAGTAAAACTGTGCACTGTGCTGAAGGGATTTATAGCCCGGGGGGGGGGGGGTCAGGGTCACAAAGCACACAGAGACCCGTTAACAATAAACAACCCAGAGTACTGAGAAGCAGCCATTGTGCACGGGAAAAAGATCGTAAAGTAGCACCAGAGCGAAACCAGGGCTTAAAAACTAGATGGTACCACAACTGGGGGCTGCGTGCTGTCCCTTTAAAGGGAACTGAATATTGCTGCGGCCACTGGGGGGGAGGGACATTTTAAAAAAGAGACAACATAGGAGCACAGCAGGAGTGAGGCAGTTGCAGAGCAGAAGTTGAAGTAGTTGGGACACGGGGTGGGGGAGGACAACCCAGCTTGCCTGCTGTGGGATCCTCAAAAGTTTAGAGATTTTCCTCAGGAAAATCGAAGGAAACCCCAGAATTTCAAACAGTTCACACACTTAAGCTGAGAAATTTATCAGAGGGCTGACCAGGAAAAAGGGAAACTAAGTATGAAAGAAGGTGAAGGAGTTGAGGTGTAAACTTTATTTAACATTGTTCATTGAATTCGGTAACAAAAGTTAGCAAATGATGTAGTGAGGCCAGAAGAGCACAGTTAATGTTAAAAGGCTGGCCGAATCCTGGAAACTATTATTTCTGCCTGAGCAAGATACAGGACAGCGTGATTGGAAAGTGAGTAGAACTAGAAATAATGATGATAATTTTCAGCAGAACTTGGGAAACCAGAGCCATTTCTCTGCCAAAGGAAGGTGGGAGAGCGCGCACTGACGGGCTCGGAGCTTTCAGCAAAACTGTTTTTTTATTTCAGTTGTAGCTGAAAAGCTTCAGTTTAAAAGCTGTGCAGGGTTTCGTTGGGAAGCGAACAGAGCCTGAAGCACTAAAGAAAATACATTTGGGCAAAAGTCAGGGAAATGTCTGAAAATAGCTGGAAAATAACTAATATGAGGTGAGGAGCTTACACATCATTCTATTGTGATACACATAAAAAACAAACCGAGGAGATAAGAACATAAAATTAAACCTGCCCTGAGATATATATATATATATATATATTCCTTTCTGTACTTAAAATAAAGGCGACATAAACTAAGGAAAAACAAATAGTGATTGGGAACGCTTAAGGGAACACCAGCTTATGAGTTTTTTCTTTCTTAGCTTGTCTCAGTGAGCACGATAGCTATCCTGAAATAAAAGCTAAGATGCACTCTGACTTTTAGACTCTCGGAAGAAACTGGGCATCAAGAGTGTACTTAGTCTTGCATTTTTAAGCTCCTTACAGTAGAGGAGGACCGGAAGGCTCATCTGCATACTGCTCCCAGCATCCCCCGGGAGAGGAGTCCAGAAGTCACCGCAAGTGATCCAGGGATTGGCGTCCATAGCCCAGCTTCCAGAGGCCCAGCATTCCTTTGCAGTAGAGGAGGACCGGAAGGCTCATCTGCATACTGCTCCCAGCATCCCCCGGGAGAGGAGTCCAGAAGTCACCGCAAGTGATCCAGGGATTGGCGTCCATAGCCCAGCTTCCAGAGGCCCAGCATTCCTTTGCAGTAGAGGAGGACCGGAAGGCTCATCTGCATACTGCTCCCAGCATCCCCCGGGAGAGGAGTCCAGAAGTCACCGCAAGTGATCCAGGGATTGGCGTCCATAGCCCAGCTTCCAGAGGCCCAGCATTCCTTTGCAGTAGAGGAGGACCGGAAGCGCGCGCCGTTAGGCGCGCGAATCTCAAACCCTTCCATTAACTGAGTGAAGATTAACTGTGGTTAAAGAGGATTGGTAAGTATAGCTTTCAGAAATTTTTGGGCTTATAAAAGTTGGTGAAAGGTGAAATTAAGGGATATATTCTTTAGAGTTTGTGTGTGTCTGAGGTAATAAGCAAGCCAGAGATAATTAATTCCAGTATCTGTCTTTCCCACCCACTCAACCCTTGATTTTTAGGCACGAGACAGTTTTTCATCAAAAATCAATCAGGGTCTTATCTAAATCATACTATTGTACCAGCCCTTACTGAAAGTTTAATCATCCCCTTGTAGGAAACTAGCTGATTAATTAGTAAATTCACCTGTAAATTTAAACTACTCTCATTCCAACTCCCTTAGTATCTTAAACTTAACTAGGAACTCAATAAAACTAAGATGAAGGCAGCAGTCCAGCAACAAGAGGGAGGCTTTCCAGTCTTTTGCATTGAGTGTCACATGTATGATTTTTTACCTGCCGGTGAGAGATTGTATGTGTGCACCCGGTGCAAAGAGCTCCTGGCTCTCAGGGAACGAGTCCGATCTCTGGAGGCTAGAGTAGCAGACTTGGAGGAGCTGAGGGAGACAGAGAGGTACATTGACGAGACCTTCAGGGACATAGTAGTCAAGTCCCAAATCCAGTCTGGCAGCCCTAGTGCTGCCTTGGATCAGAAAGGTCTCCCAGTAGGAGAACATCACCCTGGTGTAGCAGGAAGTGATCCTGTAGCAAGGACCTGCTCTCCAGGTGATGTATTGTCCTCTCGCACCGAGGACAAGTCTCCCAGGGCTACTGCCCAGGAGGGAAGGGTTAGGCCTGCCATCATAGTTGGCGATTCAATTATTAGAAATGTAGATAGCAGGGTGGCTGGTGGACGTGAGGACCGCCTGGTAACTTGCCTGCCTGGTGCGAAGGTGGCAGACCTCACGCGCCACCTAGATAGGATTATAGACAGTGCTGGGGAGGAGCCGGCTGTCGTGGTACATGTGGGCACCAACGACATAGGAAAGTGTGGGAGAGAGGTTCTGGAAGCCAAATTTAGGATATTAGGTCGGAAGCTAAAATCCAGAACCTCCAGGGTGGCATTCTCTGAAATGCTTCCTGTTCCACGTGCAGGACCCCAGAGGCAGGCAGAGCTCCAGAGTTTCAATGCGTGGATGAGACGATGGTGTAGGGAAGAGGGATTCAGCTTTGTAAGGAACTGGGGAAACTTTTGGGGAAAGGGGAGACTTTTCCGAAAGGATGGGCTCCACCTTAACCAGAGTGGAACCAAGCTGCTGGCACTAACTTTCAAAAAGGAGATAGAGCAGCTTTTAAACTAGAACAAAGGGGAAAGCCGACAGTCACTCAGCAGTGCATGGTTCGGAGAAATGTATCCTTGAAGGATACTAATGAAACAGGAGAGTTAGGGCATCCCAACAGAGAGGTTCCATTAAAAGCAAATATAGTCCATATGCCTATATGTAAAAAATCACCAAAACTAATGATTTCCGAATTATCCCAAACAACTGAAAAGCAGGTTGTTAAAACAAACAAAAAACACACTTTGAAATGTCTATATGCCAATGCCAGAAGTCTAAGAAGTAAGATGGGAGAGTTAGAGTGTATAGCAGCAAATGATGAGATTGACATAATTGGCATCACAGAAACTTGGTGGAAGGAGGATAACCAATGGGACAGTGCTATATCAGGGTACAAATTATATCGCAATGATAGGGAGGATCAACTTGGTGGGGGTGTGGCACTTTATGTCCGGGAGGGTATAGAGTCCAACAGGCTAAAGATCATACAAGAGACTAAATGCTCAGTAGAATCTATATGGGTAGAAATCCCATGTGTGTTGGGTAAGAGTATAGTGATAGGAGTATACTACCGTCCACCTGGACAAAATGGTCAGACAGATGATGAAATGCTAAGAGAAATCAGGGAAGCAAACCAATTTGGCAGTGCAATAATAATGGGAGATTTCAATTACCCCAATATTGTCTGGGTAAATGTAACATCAGGACTTGCTAGAGATATAAAGTTCCTGGATGTAATAAATGATTGTTTCATGGAGCAATTGGTTCAGGAACCAACAAGAGAGGGAGCTATTTTAGATTTAATTCTTAGTGGAACACAGGATTTGGTGAGAGAGGTAACGGTGGTGGGGCCACTTGGCAACAGTGATCATAACATGATCAAATTTAAACTAATAACTGGTAGGGGGACAATAAGTAAATCTGCAGCTCTAACACTAAACTTTCAAAAGGGAAACTTTGATAAAATGAGGAAAATAGTCAGAAAAAAACTGAAAGGTGCAGCTGCAAAGGTTAAAAGTGTTCAACAGGCTTGGACATTGTTTAAAAATACAATCCTAGAGGCGCAGTCCATATGTATTCCACGCATTAAGAAAGGTGGAAGGAAGGCAAAACGATTACCGTCATGGTTAAAAGGTGAGGTGAAAGAGGCTATTTTAGCCAAAAAATCATCCTTCAAAAATTGGAAGAAAGATCCATCTGAAGAAAATAGGATAAAACATAAGCATTGTCAAGTTAAGTGTAAAACATTGATAAAACAAGCGAAGAGAGAATTTGAAATGAAGTTGGCCATAGAGGCAAAAACTCATAATAAAAACTTTTTTAAATATATCCAAAGCAAGAAACCTGTGAGGGAGTCGGTTGGACCATTAGATGACCGAGGGGTTAAAGGGGCTCTTAGGGAAGATAAGGCCATTGCAGAAAGACTAAATGAATTCTTTGCTTCCGTGTTTACTAGTGAGGATGTTGGGGAGATACCAGTTCCGGAGTTGGTTTTCAGGGGTGATGAGTCAGACGAACTGAACGAAATCACTGTCAACCTGGAAGATGTAGTAGGCCAGATTGACAAACTAAAGAGTAGCAAGTCACCTGGACCGGATGGTATGCATCCCAGGGTACTAAAGGAACTCAAAAATGAAATTTCTGACCTATTAGTTAAAATTTGTAACCTATCATTAAAATCATCCATTGTACCTGAAGACTGGAGGGTGGCCAATGTAACCCCAATATTTAAAAAAGGCTCCAGGGGTGATCCGGGTAACTATAGACCAGTGAGCCTAACTTCAGTGCCGGGAAAAATAGTGGAAACTATCCTCAAGATCAAAATTGTAGAGCATATAGAAAGACATGATTTAATGGGACACAGTCAACATGGATTTACCCAAGGGAAGTCTTGCCTAACAAACCTGCTTCATTTTTTTGAAGGGGTTAATAAACATGTGGATAAAGGTGAACCGGTAGATGTAGTGTATTTGGATTTTCAGAAGGCGTTTGACAAAGTCCCTCATGAGAGGCTTCTACGAAAACTAAAAAGTCATGGGATAGGAGGCGATGTCCTTTCGTGGATTACAAACTGGTTAAAAGACAGGAAACAGAGAGTAGGACTAAATGGTCAATTTTCTCAGTGGAAAAGGGTAAACAGTGGAGTGCCTCAGGGATCTGTACTTGGACCGGTGCTTTTCAATATATATATCAATGATCTGGAAAGGAATACAATGAGTGACGTTATCAAATTTGCAGATGATACAAAATTATTCAGAGTAGTTAAATCACAAGCAGACTGTGATACATTACAGGAGGACCTTGCAAGACTGGAAGATTGGGCATCCAAATGGCAGATGAAATTTAATGTGGACAAGTGCAAGGTGATGCATATAGGGAAAAATAACCCTAGCTGTAGTTACACGATGTTAGGTTCCATATTAGGAGCTACCACCCAAGAAAGAGATCTAGGCGTCATAGTAGATAATACATTGAAATCGTCAGCTCAGTGTGCTGCAGCAGTCAAAAAAGCAAATAAAATGTTAGGAATTATTAGGAAGGGAATGGTTAATAAAACGGAAAATGTCATAATGCCTCTATATCGCTCCATGGTGAGACCACACCTTGAATACTGTGTACAATTCTGGTCGCCGTATCTCAAAAAAGATATAGTTGCAATGGAGAAGGTACAGAGAAGGGCAACCAAAATGATAAAGGGGATGGAACAGCTCCCCTATGAGGAAAGGCTGAAGAGGTTAGGGCTGTTCAGCTTGGAGAAGAGACGGCTGAGGGGGGATATCATAGAGGTCTTTAAGATCATGAGAGGTCTTGAACGAGTAGATGTGACTCGGTTATTTACACTTTCGAATAATAGAAGGACTAGGGGGCATTCCATGAAGTTAGCAAGTAGCACATTTAAGACTAATCGGAGAAAATTCTTTTTCACTCAACGCACAATAAATCTCTGGAATTTGTTGCCAGAGGATGTGGTTAGTGCAGTTAGTGTAGCTGGGTTCAAAAAAGGTTTGGATAAGTTCTTGGAAGAGAAGTCCATTAACTGCTATTAATCAAGTTTACTTAGGGAATAGTCACTGCTATTAATTGCATCAGTAGCATGGGATCTTCTAGGTGTTTGGGTAATTGCCAGGTTCTTGTGGCCTGGTTTGGCCTCTGTTGGAAACAGGATGCTGGGCTTGATGGACCCTTGGTCTGACCCAGCATGGCAATTTCTTATGTTCTTATGTTCTTATGTACAGTGCTAGGTAGTAGGAATCACACTGAAGGGGCCGATACAGAGGACCAGAAACAAGATAGGAACCAAGAGAAGGACCAGAACCAGGACCAGAATCAAGGAGGACCAGGACCACAATTTATAAGCGTGCCAACAAATTCAAATCACTGAACTGTGAGCTTAAGAACATTTTTTTTTCCTTTCACCAGAAAGTTGCACAAAAGGTTCTACACCTATACATTACATACTGTATTATAGGCAAGCACAAACTGCTTTAATACAAGATTTAGCAACATACAGAACTAATCTGAAAGGTTTCTCTTACTGCTTGGTATCTGAAAGGTATTGAGAAAAGAATCTGAGCCTTGGGAGATTTGAATGGGTTAAACATTTGAGAGTATTTGTGAACTGAATTTATCTGATAATCTGTCCTGGGAGTGATGTTGAAAATTATTGGAAAAAAAAGTTATAGTGGGCAAGAATTTTAGTTCCAGAGAGTATAAATACTTACCTGTTAATGAAATAACCTGGGAGAAAGTCCGGTGAAAGTGAGAAAAAAAAAGTTCCCAGTTTCCTGGACTTACCACAATTATAACTTTAGATTTTATTGTAATTTTATTCAGAATACAGGACATTTTAAAATACCTCAGAATAAATTCTTCAAAATAAAAAAAAAATTGCCTGAGTATTTGTTTTGACATCAAATTAACTTTATTTTCATTTTCATTTTATTCTGGTACTATGGCCCTTCCCACCCACATCCATGGAAAACTTACATAGATGTCAGTAATTACACTCCAAAGGGTGGGGTATTCTCTTTTATGTGCCTCTTTTCCCTCTGAGCAAGGTCCCTCATGAGAGGCTTCTGAGAAAACTAACAGGTCATGGGATAGGAGCAGTGGCGTAGCCAGAATTGATTTTTTGGGTGGGCACAAGGTTAACATGGGTGGGCTGTAGGCATGCAGGTCTACTAGTTGTTTTTTTACTGATAAATACAGTAATGCCAAATTATGCAGCATAGCATTCACATCTACGCCTAAGTATGAGGTTTACTTAATGATACAAACATAATTCACGGTGATTTGTGGTACTTTAGCCTTCTTATTATTACGATTTTATACACGGCTCCTACCTGTCCATAAATTTTGAGAGAGCGGTTGTGTTGCTTATATTTAAATTGCTAACATCTCAAAATATAGATATATATTTTTACCTTTGTTGTCTGATCTTTGTATTTTTCTAATCAGTTGGTCCTGGTCTCTTTTTCCCATTTTTTCCCTTATAGCTCATTTCCTAATTCCTTTTCAGTGTCTTTCTTCTATTACTGTCTTCTTCCCTTCCACACACACACACACATACACGCTTTCTCTCACAGACTCCCTCTCACACACTCAAGCTGTCACTCTCATATGCTCCCCCCCCCCCCCCCCACAAGCTCACATTCAAGTTCTCACTTTCTCACCCCTCCCCAGGCTTATATTCTTATGCACACACAGACGCACATCCAGGCACCCATTCTCACCCACACACATAAACCCAGACTCCCATTCTCACCCACAAACCCATGCTCCCAGTCTCAACCACACATATTCAAGCTCCCATTCTCATCCATACATATACACATTTAAGGTACTATTCTCACCCACACATACACACATTCAAGCACCCATTCTTATCCACATATTCAAGCTTCCATTCTCACCCACCCACACAAACCCAGGCTCTCATTCTCACCCATATATACACACATTCAAGCTCCCATTCTCACCCACCCACAAACCCAGGCTCCCTTTCTCAACCACACATACACACATTCGAGCTCCCATTCACCCACATATTCAAGCTTCCATTCTCACCCACATACACACCCAGGCTCCATTTTTCACCCACACACACTCCCATTCTCATCCACACATACACATTCAAGCACGTGCACAGCTTCCGCTTTCTCCCCCAGAGCAGGAAGATCAGCTGCCTCTCCTGCTGCCATCGGCCTCCTGCTATCTTCGGGCGTCGGGCCGTACTGCCCGCCGAACTTCCTGTCGGGGGGGGGGGAGCGGAAGCGCAGCGCACAACATCCGTTTCCCCCCCCCCCTCGCTGAACGACCTCCTGCAGTCGATCTCCTGCCGGCGCCATTTTCCGTACGGAAAACGATTTGCGGCAGGAAATCGCTCCCGGACCCCCGCTGGACCCCCAGGAACTTTTGGCCAGCTTGGGGGGGCCTCCTGACCCCCACAAGACTTGCCAAAAGTCCAGCGGGGGTCCGGAACGACCTCCTGCGTCAAATCGTTTTGGTCTATGGCCGCCGCCATTTTGCGGCGGCCATTTTGCAAAATGGCGCCGGCTGAAGACTACACGATTTAGTGTGCCGCTTTTCCTGCTCTCCCCCTTCCCCCGATTTAGCTACGGACCGCCGCTACGGAGGTAATTTAAGGCTACGGACCCCCAGGTAATTTAAGGCATTGGGGGGGGGTGGGGGATTTAATTTAAAGGGTCGGGGTGGGTTTTAGGGGGTTTTAGTGTGCCGTGTTTTAGTGTGCCGTGTTTTAGTGTGCCGCTGGACCCCCAGGTAATTTAAGGCATTTGGGGGGGGGGGGGTTCGGGAGGGTGGGGGATTTAATTTAAAGGGTCGGGGGTGGGTTTTAGGGGGTTTTAGTGTGCCGGCTCACGATTTTAACGATTTTCACGATACTTTACACACCCAAACGGCAACAATACGATTCCCTCCCCCTCCCAGCCGAAATCGATCGTTAAGACGATCGAGGACACGATTCACATCTCTACTTCCTATACTCCAGTTGATCTTCTCTCAACCTCCTCCACCTCCAGAGGACCTCTTCTCTTAACCTCCACCCCTCTGACTCATCCCCTCTTATCTTCCAGCATATCCACTCCTTCTCACCTCCTCCAGCCTTTTTTACATTTCCCCAGCTGATTCCATCTCATCCCCAAGCTCCTTATAACCCCCAACTGATCCTCTTATCATCCCCATCCCCATCCCTTCTCTCTCATCTCCCTGCCTCATTTCCTCCCCTCTAACCCTTCTCTCACATCCCACCCAGCTGATGCCCTCTCACCCCAAGCTCCTCTCTTACATTACACAGTCAATCTTATGCCATTTTCCCTCTGTCACTTTCCACAGCCATTCCCTCTCCAGCTGATACAACCTTCATATACTTCCTACATCTGATCACTCCTTCCAAACACCCTGGCCAGGATCAGTAGCAACATTTTCCTTTGGGCTTCAAACCAAAGGAGGATGACAATTGGTGGGAAGAAAGGGTAGTCTGATAACAAGGACAGCATTTTTCTCTGGGGTACATTCAGTGGTGGGTAAGGAGAGAAGAAATGTGGCAATCTCCACTATCTTGTGCACACTCAGCCTTCCCATCTTCTCACATCTGGTCCCAAGCCTGTTAGCAATCTGAAAGCAGCAGCAGCAGCAGCAGCAGCATTAAGAACATAAGAAATTGCCATGCTGGGTCAGACCAAGGGTCCATCAAGCTCAGCATCCTGTTTCCAACAGAGGCCAAACCAGGCCAAAAGAACCTGGCAATTACCCAAACACTAAGAAGATCCCATGCTACTGATGCAATTAATAGCAGTAGCTATACCCTAAGTAAACTTGATTAATAGCCATTAATGGTCTTCTCCTCCAAGAACTTATCCAAACTTTTTTTGAACCCAGCTACACTAACTGCACTAACCATATCCACTGGCAACAAATTCCAGAGCTTTCTTGTGCATTGAGTGAAAAAGAATTTTCTCCGATTAGTCTTAAATGTGCTACTTGCTAACTTCATGGAATGCCCCCTAGTCCTTCTATTATTCGAAAATGTAAATAACTGATTCACATCTACTCATTCAAGACCTCTCATGATCTTAAAGACCTCTATCATATCCCCCCTCAGCCGTCTGTTCTCCAAGCTGAACAGCCCTAACCTCTTCAGCCTTTCCTCATAGGGGAGCTGTTCCATCCCCTTTATCATTTTGGTTGCCCTTCTCTGTACCTTTTCCATTGCAACTATATCTTTTTTGAGATGTGGTGACCAGAATTGTACACAGTATTCAAGGTGCGGTCTCACCATGGAGCGATATAGAGGCATTATGACATTTTCCGTTTTATTAACCATTCCCTTCCTAATAATTCCTAACATTCTGTTTGCTTTTTTGACTGCTGCAGCACACTGAGCTGATGATTTTAAAGTATTATCCACTATGATGCCTAGATCTTTTTCTTGGGGGATAGCTCCTAATATGGAACCTAACATCGTGTAACTTCAGCAAGGGTTATTTTTCTCTATATGCAACACCTTGCACTTGTCCACATTAAATTTTGTCTGCCATTTGGATGCCCAATCTTCCAGTCTTGCAAGGTCCTCTTGTAATGTATCACAGTCTGCTTGTGATTTAACTACTCTGAATAATTTTGTATCATCCGCAAATTTGATAACCTCACTCATCGTATTCCTTTCCAGATCATTTATATATATATATTGAAAAGCACCGGTCCGAGTACAGATCCCTGAGGCACTCCACTGTTTACCCTTTTCTACTGAGAAAATTGACCATTTAATCCTACTCTCTGGTTCCTTTCTTTTAACCAGTATATAATCCATGAAAGGACATCGCCTCCTATCCCATGACTTTTTAGTTTTCGTAGAAGCCTCTCATGAGGGACTTTGACAAAAGCCTTCTGAAAATCCAAATACACTACATCTACCGGTTCACCTTTATCCATATGTTTATTAACCCCTTCAAAAAAATGAAGCAGATTTGTTAGGCAAGATTTCCCTTGGGTAAATCCATGTTGACTGTGTTCCATTAAACCATTCCTTTCTATATGCTCTACGATTTTGATCTTGAGAATAGTTTCCACTACTTTTCCCGGCACTGAAGTCAGGCTCACTGGTCTATAGTTACCCAAATTGCCCCTGGAGACTTTTTTAAATATTGGGGTTACATTAGCCACCCTCCAGTCTTCAGGTACAATGGATGATTTTAATGATAGGTTACAAATTTTAACTAATAGATTAGAAATTTCATTTTTGAGTTTCTTCAGAACCCTAGGATGTATACCATCTGGTCCATGTGATTTGCTACTCTTTAGTTTGTCAATCTGGCCTACTACATCTTCCAGGTTCACAGTGATTTCATTCAGTTCATCTGACTCATCACCCCTGAAAACCATCTCCGGAACTGGTATCTCCCCAACATCCTCATTAGTAAACACGGAAGCAAAGAATTCATTTAGTCTGTCTGCAATGACCTAATCTTCCCTAAGAGCCCCTTTAACCCCTCGGTCATCTAATAGTCCAACCGACTCCCTCACTGGTTTCTTGCTTCGGATATATTTAAAAAAGTTTTTATTATGAGTTTTTGCCTGTATGGCCAACTTCATTTCAAATTTTCTCTTCGCCTGTCTTATCAATGTTTTACACTTAACTTGACAATGCTTATGTTTTATCCAATTTTCTTCAGATGGATCCTTCTTCCAATTTTTGAAGGATTTTTTTTTGGCTAATATAGCCTCTTTCACCTCACCTTTTAACCATGACGGTAATTGTTTTGCCTTCCTTCCACCTTTCTTAATGTGTGGAATACATATGGACTGCGCCTCTAGGATTTTTAAACAATGTCCATGCCTGTTGAACACTTTTAACCTTTGCAGCTGCACCTTTCAGTTTTTTTCTATTTTCCTCATTTTATCAAAGTTTCCCTTTTGAAAGTTTAGTGTTAGAGCTGCAGATTTACTTATTGTCCCCCTTCCAGTTATTAGTTTAAATTTGATCATGTTATGATCACTGTTGCCAAGTGGCCCCACCACCGTTACCTCTCTCACCAAATCCTGCGTTCCACTAAAAATTAAATCTAAAATAGCTCCCTCCCTTGTTGGTTCCTGAACCAATTGCTCCATGAGGCAGTCATTTATTACATCCAGGAACTTTATGTCTCTAGCAAGTCCTGATGTTACATTTACCCAGTCAATATTGGGGTAATTGAAATCTCACATCAAACGAAAAGTGCAGGGAGAGGGTCAATCCTGACAAAAGACTCCAAATGGATTTCAAAGTTGATAAAGATTTTTATTCATTTATGAGGCAACTCCACTGATTCAAATCCCAAGCAATACTTTACGGCGTCCCCCGACACTGTCCCGTGTTTCGCCTAGGGCTGCATCGGGAGGGTAACACCAACAGGGTTTCTCAATAGGAAAGCTAAAACAAATTGAACAAAACGTCAGGATGCCAGACTTAGACTCAGGCCAACGCCCGCCGGATCCAGGTATTCTTTCCAAACCCACCCGAATCACCCGCTCCTGGGGCCGGGCACAACAGCCTCAACGGACCACCCGGACCACGACTCAGACATCCGATCCATGGCTTTAGAGCATTCTTCAGTGTTTAACCTGTCATCTAGACCACTTTCAACCCTTGAACTAAAGGTATTAACCAGGGGCTTGTCATTTGTCCCTATGGTACCTATGAACTTATTTGATTATAAAGTACATATTTACCGGTTTTGTAGACTGTTGAAAATTAAGCAATTTTTTGCCGATGTCCCCTCACCCTCTGATCACTCTTTAGTTCGGCCGAAGTCAAGGTGGATCCCCCCGGGCCCTGGCGATCCGCTTCTCGTAACCTTTGAGAGGCTGGTGGACCAGGATCTGAGGGGGCTGGCCTCTGCCCGGCATTATACTCAATTTAATCTTACCAGACAGGAATCTCAAGCGTTGGTAAACCTGCAGAATGACCCCTCTATTATAGTAAAGCCAGCGGATAAGGGAGGGGGGATAGTTATACAAGACAGGGATGACTACATGTTGGAAGCTACACGTCAACTTTCTGACACTTCCTTCTATCAAGTATTATTGGAGGACCCTACCCCTCAGCTACTCCAGGAGATTAAAGTGATTGTGGAGCAGGCAGTTGACCGCCGCATTTTAACTCCTAGAGAGGCTAAATTTTTGATCACTGACCACCCCATTATTCCGGTTTTTTACACGGTACCTAAGGTTCACAAGGATCTTCAACATCCACCTGGCCGTCCTATTGTGGCTGGCATTGGTTCATTATTGGAACCCTTGTCTCAATTTGTGGATCTTTTTCTCAAGCCATTTGTACCACAGATCCGGTCTTACATAAGGGACTCAGCGCACTTTATCACACTTTTACATTCCATACCGTTTTCTATGGAACCGTTTCTGTTAGTCACCTTGGACATAGTTTCTCTCTACACTAACATTCCTCAATTTGAGGCTCTTAGAATCATTGAGAAAGTATTAAATACTCGTACAAATCCCCAGAGAATTCCAACTTCATTGTTAGTCACGCTGGCATCTTTAGCCCTCACACACAATTATTTCAGATTTCATGACAAATTTTATTTACAGGTAAAAGGCACGGCGATGGGGGCCACCATGGCCCCCAGTTTAGCCTGCCTTTTCGTGGCAGAGTTTGAAGACTCCCAGATATATCCATCAGAAGGGTTTCAGCATATTGCAACCTGGTTAAGATTCATTGACGACGTGTTCATGGTCTGGCTAGGTACAGAAATACAGTTGTTTCTGTTCATTGATTGGCTTAATGCTCAAGACTCTGATTTGCAATTTAATTTCAGTTGGCATCAATCACAGATAGCCTTTTTAGACATTACAGTTTCAGTTCACAATGCCCAATTTCTGACCACTATCCATCGTAAAGACACAGACAGAAACACACTTCTGGAGTTTCACAGCTGTCATCCTAGCCCCTTAAGAAATAACATCCCCATGGGTCAATTTTTCAGACTTCGTAGGTTATGTTCCACTCGTGAAGAATTTCTCCTTCAGGCAGAAATTATGTCAGCCCGGTTCTTGACCCGTGGATATCCTAAGCGGGTAGTTAGGCGAGCCATGAAACGGGCCTTATTTACTAACCGTGATTTGCTGTTTCTCCCACATTCTAGCTCCGATACCGCAGTTACAAACTGTATTTTGCCATTCTCAACACTTAGTCGTCAAATCACAACTATGATCCGCAAACACTGGCGTGCACTTTCCATGCAGTTGGTATTCCCTGGCCCCCTACGGTTCACGTACCGGCGGGGAAAAAATTTACGAGACAAACTTGTTCATGCAGACTTAGTGCAGCAACGGTATCCACCCAACACATTCGGACACCACCCCTGTGGCCATTGTACAGTCTGTTCATACACACAATCTACCACTTCATTCATTCATCCAACATCTCACAGAGTCTTTCCACTTCGCTTCTCCTCTGACTGCACTACCTCAGGAGTCATTTACGTGATCATTTGTCCGTGCCCTTTAATATACGTAGGCAAAACTACGAGAATGGTTAAAACACGCATTATAGAGCATTGCTCTAACATTCGGCACGCAAGAGAGAACGAACCCTTGGTAGAGTACTGGGTAAACAAATCTCATAACCTTGCTGACCTCAAGTTCAGTGTCATTGAAGTGTTCCCACGTCCTGCTCGAGGGGGCTGTTATGCAGAACAGCTAGGACGCATTGAACAGCGGTGGATATTTACCTTAGATTCAGTAACCCCCAAGGGACTTAACCGGGAGATAGAATGGTTTCTATTCACATAAGATCTCTCACAGTAAGCACTGGTCACATACTATGCTGCTAGGGCACCTCACAGGAACGGGAACCAATGAACGGGGATAAATTTCCCACGTCATTGGTTCACCTGTGAATTTGGCGCCACCGCTATCCTTGAAATACCTGACAGCGTCTAGGGTTAGTGCGCTCCCTGTCAGAATTCAGAAAACCAAGCTGTCAGGTAAGAGTTATGGTGAATGATCATTGTTTGTATTTTTAGTCGGCGTAAGTCCTATATAGCATCCTGACGTTTTGTTCAATTTGTTTTAGCTTTCCTATTGAGAAACCCTGTTGGTGTTACCCTCCCGATGCAGCCCTAGGCGAAACACGGGACCGTGTCGGGGGACGCCGTAAAGTATTGCTTGGGATTTGAATCAGTGGAGTTGCCTCATAAATGAATAAAAATCTTTATCAACTTTGAAATCCATTTGGAGTCTTTTGTCAGGATTGACCCTCTCCCTGCACTTTTCGTTTGATGTGAGATTATCTTAAAGTGCAGTCTGCTCTGATATACTTTTGGTAATTGAAATCTCCCATTATTATTGCACTGCCAAATTGGTTAGCTTCCCTGATTTCTCTTAGCATTTCATCATCTGTCTGACCATTTTGTCCAGGTGGACGGTAGTATACTCCTATCACATTTTGTCCAGGTGGACGGTAGTATACTCCTATCACTATACTCTTACCCAAGACACATGGGATTTCTACCCATATAGATTCTACTGAGCATTTAGTCTCTTGTATGATCTTTATCCTGTTGGACTCTATACCCTCCCGGACATAAAGTGCCATGGGGCCTATGAGCCAATGCAAGCCCCTAGGACCTGCAGCAGTCTGATTCCTCCTCGCTCAGAGATTCCTGTTTCTACAGAAATTCATATAATGGCAAGGTTACTGCAGAGCCTGTGAGTATGTGCAGACTCTCATGCCTCATACTGACTTTCTACTAATGCTGCTGGTACCTGAAGAGCATTAATGTGTACTGGATCCCCAAATGTACATTTAACTATTAATAATATCTAAATATGGAATGATGAATATGATGGACCATCACAGACACTGCCACTGGAGACCTTTCAATACCAGAGGCAGTAAGTTATAATTGTAGATCCATATACTGAAAATATAGAAGCCCATATTCAGAAGCATTTAACACTTGAACAGCTATCTGGCTATATTTTAGCTGGATATCTTATTATCCAGCTAAAATTTAGCTTGATAACTTAGGGGGTATTACGGGGGCATTTCAGGGAGGAGTTATTTCAGCCAGCTAAGTTATCCAGCTAAGTTATCCAGCTAATGCCAATATTAGCTGGATAATTTAGCTGGCTAATTCTGGTCGGGCCAAAGAGCTTCCCTAAAATTAGCTGGATAAAGTTTGCCAGCTAATTGTAAGATAATAGTGCAGCTGCACTATTGATTGTACCTCCAAGTTTATCCGGCTAAGAGCCTGATTCATCAAGATATTTTCCCATAGACACAGAATGGGAGAAATGCCATAGAGAATCAGGCCCTAACTTTGCTATATGGACAGTGCCTGAATATAAGAACATACGATTTGCCATACTGGGTTAGACCATAGGTTCATCAAGCTGTTTCCAACAGTGGCCAATCAGGGTCACAAGTAACTGGCAGGATCACAAAAGGTAGATAGAGTCTGAGTAGATTTGCTGAAGTCTACTTTTCCTCCAGGAACTTGTCCAAACCTTTTTAAACCCAACAACACTAACATCTTTCACCATGTCCTCTGGCAATGAATTCCAGAGCTTAATTATACGTTGAGTAAAAAAAAATATTTCCTTAGTAACTTCAATGGATGCCCCCTAGTCTTTGTACTTTTTGAAAGAGTAAACAACCGATTTGCATTCATCTGTTTCATTCCTCTCATTATTTTATAGACCAATGTCATATCTCCCCTCAACCATCTCTTCTCCAAGTTGAAGAGCCCTAAACTCTTTAGCCTTTCCTCATAGGCTAATATGAACCTCATCATTTTTTAATGCACTTAAAAACAGTCCATCTAGAAGGATCTATCAATATAACTTGAAAAATGACACAGATACTTATCTTAAACTTCCAAATGACAATAATTCCAATCCAGTAAAACAACAACCCCGACATGCAGCTGTGTATCAAAAAGTTCTGTTAGGAGGTACTTGTAAAGTCCTCTTACTCTTATCACAGCAGACGGTCCTGTAAAGTTCCCATGTTTCTTGCTGGTCTCAGTGACTATGGTGGTCCTCTATATTCATCATGTCATATTTAGATATTATTAATGATTACATTCATATTTGGGGATCCATTTTATGTTAGCTCTGATTTTTCCCTGAATAATATCAGTATAGGCTAGTTGCCTCTGATCGCCTGAAAAGCACTGTCATTTGAGGATACTTTTAACCCTAGCCGAAGGTTTTGTGATCCCATTTGGGGTCCCGACACACAGTTTAGGAAGCCTTACTCTAACCTATATCTCCCATCCATGAAATGTGTTGACTCTTGTACTGTAAGTAGCAATGATTTATTGGACCACTCTCACAACTTGTCTATGGACGAAAAAGTGCTGATGGCTCTGCATTATCTGGCTACTAGCTCCTTCCAGAGGGTGACAAGAGAAACAATTAACACAATATCGGACCCCTGCCTCAACAGCCATTAAGAAGTGTTGGCATATTGTTGCATATTCTCATACCCTGTTGCATATTCTCAATGACCTACCAGATGATTTATTGAAATTACTTAAATACTATTTTTTTAATGCATGCTGCAAAAGAAAATGATGCTCTGTTGTGTGCCTGACAGTGTCACATGATGGACAGTCTGTTTGCTATACTGTATGGCCATTTCAATGACTGTTTTTCTTTATCTCATTGGGCAAAAAAAGAGAGAGGTTCAGTTGAGAGATGCAGTGGATAGTAGGCTCACCCTTGCTAGTATATAAATGTTCTTATAATAGACCATTGGGAGACATGTCTTCAGGTTTATAAGCCAATATCAGAAGGCTCTTGAGAGGGGGTAGAGGAGGAAGAAAATAAGAAGGTGTGTTCCAGTTAAATGTATCTCAGCAGGGAACATTTTTAAATAGATAAAAGTCAAATAAAAAATATATTTTGTCAACCAAAAGAATAAAGAACATGGTAGGTGAATTCTGTCACTTTAGAACCCCTATATCTGATTATGCGGATCATTTTCAAAGGGACCCATGTGCATATGTCTGCTTTGAAAAATGATGTAACTCACACAGGTTTTTGATTACTTTCTTATGTGGGCTGTTTGATAATTACCCTTCCTACTGTTAGGTCTCGCCTGCCTTCTGTATCTCACTTTTGCAACCATGACCACTAGCTTTATGCTTAACTATGCTTACTCCATTCACCCTTAGCTATACCACCATTCGTGAGCCCAATGCTCATTTTTCTTGGATGCTAAGGAGGGTCTGGCCTAGCTAGTACTTGGATGGGAAATTACCCAGGAAGGCCAAGAGTTCTGGGCTACAGAAGGCAATGGTAAAGCCCTATAGTATCCTACCTAGTAGAATCAGGTCATGAGCACTAGCATTCATAGCAAGTAATACAAAACGCACCATACCACTTGTGTTCATATTCAAATGTTGCATGAAAGAAGAAAAGTTCCTGCCTGTAGCTTAGGTTTCCTTTTATCTGGCACTTTCACACCATCCTGCTTTTCTTTTTCCTCCACAAACTCTCTGGATTTTATTTTTTTCTAAAGAGTTTCTCCAATTCTGCCCTTTTTTGTCATTTGTACAGTGCCCCAACCTAGGCTACTGTGAAGCAAAGCACACCACTGGCACACATCTGTAATGGAGCCTTTCCTCAAAGAGCTTATGGCCAAAGCAGACACTGGCAGCACAGGGAAATACATCAACGAACCAAGGTTATAGTGTAAATCAGGGCTTAGACTCTGGTGTTCTGGCTTCTGATTTAGAGGGCTAACTGATAAGCCACCATCCTTTTGCAGCAGTTATTCTGGTTTTGTGACCTGGTTGCTTGGCTGACCTACTTATGTGAGTTGGGTGATTGGACTGAAGACAGGTTGGAGGCCTAACATGGCAGTGCTGCCATCCTCACTAACTTCAAACATCCAACTCACCCCTTTCTGTGCATCCTTCCATAAGGAGAGAAAGTAGACAGCTCTGCCGAATGTCCCAACGGAATGCACTTGGCATGAGGATGACAGTGAACATTTTTTAACCAGATGAGAAGGAGTCTGCAGGCGTTTAACCAGTTCTACTTTAAAAAATATCTGAAAAACTTAAAACTTCAGAATTCAGAGAATGGAAGCACATAAATTTCAAATACTTTTTCCCTTTGCAATGCGTGTGTGTTGGTGTGTTAGGGGCAGGGGAAAGAAGAATACTTTTTAACTTTTGGAATTTTTTTACTTCTAAAACTTGTATTTTAATTAGCACCACTGCTAATCACTGACCTAAAGAGGGAACGGTGGTGATTGAGATGTTTGTCTCAGCAGTTAGAGGGAGTTTACCCAGTTATCTTAACCATGATCCTAAAGTAAAGTTAGGTTTCCAAAACTGAGGAGGTGCTGCCATCTTCAGGACTCACACATGTTTACACCCGGGAAAGAAATGCTAGCAGGTATCCTTACTTTTATTAGAAAATGTAAATAGAAACAGGAAGGTCAGTTTTGCAACCTGATGCAGGACTTTGTCAGTCCCACGGGTGCAGCAAGGTCACAGAGCATCCCTTTGAGAATCTGGCTGGTGAAGGACATCGGACGAACATTTGTGCGCGCTGGGTTAAACAGACAAATGTACGCCCACGCGTACATCTTAAAATCCGGCCCAACGTGTGTGGGTGCGTGAGAGCGCATTGTGTGTATGAGTGAGAGAGAGCATGTGTGTATGTGTGTGAGTGAGAGAAAGAGAGGGGAAGGGTGTGTGTGCAACAATCCCCTACCTTCCTCTCTGCCTGCTGATCCCTGACAATCTCGGGGCATCTGGAAATTAAAAGTTCCCAGGTATGGAGAGTGGGGAATTTTTAAAAATCCTTACTAGTTTTAATTATTGGGTATTATTTGATGTGTCTGTTTTAAAATATTTTATGGGTGTTTGGAACATTTTTATATGAGTTTTTAACTATTTGATGTGAAGTCGGAGGGAACTTTCCTTCCGACCCCCACCACCTTCCCCTCCCTTCCTCTACCTAACCTATCCCAGCCCTACCTAAAACCCTCCCCTAACCTTTATTTTATTAAGTTGCGCGCGCCGGCCGATGGCTGGCCCGCGGTCACAGGCACAGTGCTAAATGGCCGCTGTGCCTGGAGGCTCCGTCCCCATCCCGCCCCGCCCATTCCCCGCCCCTTTTTTCAAGCCCCGGGACTTACACGTGTCCCGGGTCTTTACGCACGCTGCCGGCCTTTTGAAAATAGGCCCGGCGCGCACAGGGCTTTGAAAATCTGCCCCATTGCTTTCTCACCCACTCACATACACATACATATACACTCACTCTCACTGACTCCCTCACATAGACACAAACCACACTCTGGCTTCCTCACACACAAACGCATAACTATAAACTCACTCTCACTGGCTCCCTCACTCACATACCCCAGGCAAATTCCATTTCATTCTCACATCCTCCTCTCTCAGGCAGGCACTCGTTCATTCTCACATACACACAGAAACCCCTAGGCAGGTAGGCACAAATTAATTCTCTCTCACACAATTTGTGCGTCTCTAGTACCCTGCATTAGGCACCCAGGAAAAGTGGCTGTGCGTCTAGAACAGCCTGGCCAGAGTTCCCTCCCCACCACTGGCAGGGCTGTTCCTGATTGGTCCTTTTCACTGACATGTTACAGCGAATGGACCAATCAGCAGGAAATGAAGAAGTGAACAAATTAATATCAAGTGCCCAACACTGTCAGCAGGGGTTCCGATTGGGCCAGACCTGGGGGATGCTGCTTTCTGTGATTCCCCTTTTGAGGAACCACAAAATGTAGGATTTTTTTTTTTTGTTAAACCCTTGAGTGGGACATAATTCTGCTTTCTGTGGTTCTTCCGATTTGGTATTGAGACAATACTAATAGAAGGAATCACAGAAAACAGATTTTTTTTGGGTTTTTTGGTCAGCCCTTGAGAGCCACATGCTTTAACATCTGCTCCAGGGCAGGCATTAAATTTGCAGCATTAAAAATGGGCGCCTTGGCCACCCGGCAATGTTTTGATTTGTGGGGTAATACCTTATTGCCTCATCTACAAGGAATTTGAAGGTGATGAGTGCTATTGGTCATGTGCTCAATTGGACGTGCATTTTGGACACACTAATCCCAGTATTGCATCAGAGGTTATTTTAGTGCATCCAAAACGCACATCTGACTGCATAATAAGTGGCACGCTGATCTGAGTGCCCGATATTGCATTGGCCTGTAAATGAATAATTTGCTTCGGTGTTTACTGAGGAGGATGTTGGGGAGATACCCATTCCGGAGATGGTTTTCAAGGGTGACAGCTCAGATGAACTGACTCAAATCAAGGTGAACTGGAAGATGTAGTAGACCAGATTGACAAACTGAAGAGTAGAGATCACGTGGACCGGATGGTATACATCCTAAGGTTCTTAAAGTACTCAAAAAATACATTTCAGACCTATTACAAGTAATTTGTAACCTATCATTAAAATCATCCTTTGTACCCAAAGACTGGAAGGTGGCCAGTGTAACCCCGATATTTAAAAAGGGTTCCAGAGGTGATCTGGGAAACTATAGACCAGTGCTGGGAAAAATAGTGGAAACTATTATAAAGAATAAAATCACAAAATATATAGATAGGCACGATTTAATGGGACATAGCCAGCATGGATTTATCCAAGGGAAGTCTTGCCTCACAAATCTGCTACATTTTTTAAGGGGTGAATAAGCATGTGGATAAAGATGAACCGGTAAATGTGGTGTAATTGGATTTTCAGAAGGTGTTTGACAAAGGGCCTTATTTACCAATATCGCATTAAGGGGCGTTTCCCATGCAAATGAGGCTTTTTTTATGCAGCGGGAAAACTTCGCGTGCCACGATGTTTTCCCGGTGTGCGATAAAACACCCAAAGAATCATCGCAGTGCACGATATTTCCAGACAGCCTGTGTCAGTATCCAAGAGAGGTTTATTGCAGTTCACAATGTTGCCTGGGAGAGAGAGAGAGAGAGAGAGAGAGAGAGAGAGAGAGAGAGAGAGAGAGAGAGAGAGAGAGAGAGAGAGAGAGAGAGAGAGAGAGAGAGAGAGAGACTTGCTATAGTGTTTCTTCCCTAGACAGGTATTTGTATCCGTATGAGAGGCCCACCTAGTAACTCGAGGTGGGGATTAGGTATTAGTGTAGGGGGTTGGGGGCCACTTTCACATTCAACGTGAGACGTACGAACAGAACAGTGGTCTCTTGTGAAGATTTGATGGCCTTCGGAGTGGGGAAACTCACTCCAAGATGAGATTTGGACAATGTTCTCTCCACCTAGCTTGTTGTTGCCCAGGTAGAGTGTCCATCAAGCTACGTGGAGAGAACATTGCCCAAATCTCATCTGGAGTGAGTTTCCCCACTCCGAAGGCCATCAAATCTTCACAAGAGACCACTGTTCTGTTCGTACGTCTCACATTGAATGTGAAAGTGGCCCCCAACCCCCTACACTAATACCTAATCCCCACCTCGAGTTACTAGGTGGGCCTCTCATAGGGATACAAATACCTGTCTAGGGAGTAGGATCTATAGCAAGGTTCTCTCTCTCTCTCTCTCTCTCTCTCTCTCTCTCTCTCTCTCTCATATATATGTGTACTGATATAAGCCATTTGGAATTGTTGTGGACTACAATAAACCTTTACTGGCCTCTAGCGCCCAATGTAACGTGAATGAAAGGGTTGTAGCTATGAGCCGTGCTAACACTGCGGCTGTTTTGTGGCACATGATAACTGTTTCCCGCTTTACATATACTCCGCCCCCTGAATTGCAAATCGCGTTAACGGCTGTTAGTGTGATTTGCGAATTTATCTCCTGCGGTAACTCCTTGGAAAATGACCCCCAAAGTCTCTCATGAGAGGCTTCTAAGAAAATTAAAAAGTCACAGGATCGGAGGAGATGTTCTTTTGTGGATTTCAAACTGATGAAAAGACAGAAATCAGAAAATAGAATTAAATGGTCAGTTTTCACAGTGGAAAAAGGTAAACAGTGGAGTGCCTCAGGGATCTGTACATGTCCAGTGCTTTTTAATATATTTATAAATTATCTGGAAAAAGGTACGACGAGTGAGGTGAACAAATTTGAAGTGACCCAAAATTATTCAGAGTAGTTAAATCACAAGCAGATTGTGATAAATTGCAGGAGGACCTTGTGAGACTGGAAGATTGGGCATCCATATGGCAGATCAATTATAATGTGGACAAGTGAAAGGTGATGCATATAGGGAAAAATAACGTATGCTGTAGCTATACAATGTTAGGTTCCATTTTAGGAGCTACCACTCAGGATAAAGATCTAGGTGTCATAATTGATATTAGATTGAAATTGTCTGCTCAGTGTGCTGTGGTGGTCAAAAAAGCTAAGAGAATTTTAGGAAGGGAATGGCAAATAAAATGGAGGATACCATAATAAATCTGTTTTGCTCAATGATTAGACCGTATCTTAAATACTGTGTGCAAAAAAGATGTAGTTGCACTGGAGCAGGTACAGAGAAGGGAGATCAAAATGATAAGGGGCATGGAAAGGCTCCCCTAAGAGAAAAAGGCGAAAGAGGTTAGGCTGTTCAGCTTGGAGAAGAGAAAGCCAAGGAGGATAGAGATCTAAAAAATCATGAAAAAACTTGAATGGGTAAATGTGAAATGGTTATTTACTCTTTCAGATAATACAAGGGGGCACTCCATATATTTTATTTATTTATTTATTAGTTTTTGTATACCGGCATTCATGCAGAACATATCACGTCGGTTTACATTAATGGGCAAATATCAGTTAAAATATTTGCAATTCAAAATTGGCCATCTAAAATATTATTACATAATTTCAACATGTAATAAAATCTCTAAAATAAGTGACTAAAATCAATACTAAAATTAAAATCATTAAAAACATATAAAAAATAAAAACAAGTGGAAATCAAAATCAGATGTCATTATTGAAAGGCTTGGTTAAAAAGCCATATTTTAACTCCTTTTTTTTAAAGGCTTTAATGTCAGATTCCATCCTTAACTGCGGTGGCAGGGAATTCCATAGGTTAGGCCTGGCAATGGATAATGCTCTTTCACGGACAGTGTTCAAGTGGGCGGATTTCAGTGATGGTATTGGAAGGAAACCAGTATTAGTTGATCTTGTGATTCGTGATGGAATATGGAAATGTAGGGCTGCATTTAGCCATTCGACCTTAACATTGTAGAGTGATTTATGGATTAGAGAAAGTGCTTTATGCTGAGATCTGTAACCAATGGGCAGCCAGTGAAGATCTTTTAGTATGGGCGTAATATGTTCAGTTCTTTTGTAATAGTTAAAAGTCTGGCAGCCAAATTCTGAAGGAGCTGCAACGATCTGGTGACGTGGTAGGCAGGCCCAAAAGAAGTGTATTATAGTAGTCCAATTTAGTAAGAATAAGGGCTTGTAAAACCGTCCTAAAATCATTTGGACATAATGTTAGCCTCTTTAAAATATTCAGTTTAAATTATCCATCTCTGATTATGTTGTTAACCCATTTTTTAAGGCTCACTTCGCAGTCTAATAAGATCCCTAAATCTCTCACAACAAACGAGATGGGATAATTCTTTGTAGCTTCCAAGATTTCTAGTTCTTTCAGAGGGCTTAATATTGGGCAGATGTATAAAATTTCAGGTTTTTTTTAGCACTGAGAGAAAGACTCATTTGTATCAGGACTTTATTAATGGCGGCTAAATAAATGTCCCAGATTTTCAGAGTTGAGTGTATAGAATTTTCAATTGGTATTAAAATCTGCACGTCATCAGCGTAAATAAAATAAGTAAGATTAAGACCAGATAAAAGCTTACATAATGGACGCATATAAATATTAAAGAGTGGCAGAAGCAAAATGTACCTAGGACAAAAGATTTGGGTGTTCCCGGATCTCACCCGGGCTACCCAACTCTGGAGAAGAAAGTTCCTGGATACGGGTCAAGAAGTTAGACAGTTGGGGGCTAAACTTTCAGTTAGATATCCCTGTAAATGTACCTACCTTTGATTAATGGTTAATACGAGAATAAGGTATAGACAGGTAATGTCTAAAAATATTTTCTTAGTTTAAAAGATGTAAGAGTTATAAATGTTGTAATGACATATAAAACCTGGAAACCATTGTTCTCTTTTTTATGATTTATTGTAAAATGCATAAATAAAAAAAAAAGAGTGGCAGAAAGTGAGGATCCCTGAGGTACACCATAAAGAAGGTTAATTTGATCAGATTCAACCTTGTTCAATTTAACTTTATATGACCTGTTTTCCAAGTCGGATTTGAACCAAAGTAATGTAATACCTTGTAGGCCTATTTCAGTCTATCTAGTAGGGTCAAATGGTTCACCGTGTCAAACTCTGAGGAGATATCCAACATCACCAGGAAATAAGTTTGTCCACTATTAGTTACTCAATACGGTGTCCTGTAGTGCAACCAATAAAGTTTCTGTACTATAGTACTTTGGGAGGGGAAGAGTAAATTCTGCATTTCTAAGTGTTCTGAAAGTTGATTGTTCACAACTTTTTCTAGAATTTTGGATAAGCAAGGTAGATTTGATATAGGCCTGAGAGTGGAAGGATCAGAGAAATCTAATTTTTGTTTTTTTAGAATCGGTTTTTCTATTGCATATTTAAGTAAATTAGGAAAGAAACCTTTAGTTAAAGAAAGATTAGTAATATCGGCAATTGGTTTGGAAATTATATTAGAAATTGTTTTTAGCAATTTAATAGGGACAGAATCAATGGGATGCATTGCAGGATTCAGTGTTTTTATAATATTTTCAATTTAAGTAGTTAGCAAGTAGCACATTTAAAATAAATCAGAAACAATTCTTTTTCACTCAATGCACAATTAAGCTCTGGAATTCGTTGCCAGAGGATGTGGTTAAGGCAACTAGGAGGAAGCCGATTCAAGATGGCTAGCAGCAATAAACCGAAGAGAGGATCAATATAAAAAAGGACTTTTATTGAATCTTGCCTGACTCTGGCCGAGTTTCGCTCTTCTAGGAGCTGCCTCAGGGGTTATTAAAAACAAGTATAAAAACACACATACATAAATATATGTAAAACCAAAACAATTACATATATATATTGAAATAAAGAATAAATACATTATAAAATATAAATCACAAAAATGTACGTACATATAAAATACATGAACATTTTGAAATATAAAACAAAATGAGGTAGATCTTTAAAAAGTACGCGAGCGCGTACTTTTGTTCACGCAACCAGCGCAAACAAAAGTACGCCGGATTTTATAAGATAGCCGCACGTATCTTATAAAATCTGGGGTCGGTGCGCGCAAGGCTGCGCAAAATCGGCAGCCTGCGCGCGCCGAGCGCTCAGCCGGCCTCGGAGGGAACTTTCCTTCCGCTTCCCCCCATCTTCCCCTCCCTTCCCCTATCTAACCCACCCCCCAGCCCTACCTAAATCCCCTCCCTACCTTTGTTGTGCAAGTTACGCCTGCTTGAGGCAGGCGTAACTTGCGCGTGCCGCCTCGGCATCCCCCGGCACAGGCCGCAGTGCCGGGGGACTCGGGACCGCCCTCCTGGCCCACCCCTGAACCATTGCCACGCCCCCAGACCCACCCCAGACTGCCCCCTGACCCCCGGACACACCTCCGGCCTGCCGACATGCCCCTGGACATGCTCCCTCCCGCCCCTTTTACGAAGCCCTGGGACCTACGCGCATCCTGGGGCTTTGCGCATGCCGGCAGCCTATGCAAAATAGGCACGCCGGCGCGTGCAGGGCTTTTAAAATCTACCCCAATGTGTGTATGCAAATATATTAAAAAGTAAAGTTATATGTATGTGTGTAAAAAATATATCATAATGGCAGATATAAAAAATATATATTTCTGAATGTAGTAATGAAAGGAGGGGATAGAAGAAAAGTACTTTAAAAAATGATTCCAGTTAATAAGACAACAGGTAATAAATATATTCTATAAGAAACAACTTCGTGTTATAATTAAATCAAGAAAAAATCACAAGTTATTAACAAAAACAAAAACATAACTAACTGTGAAATAAGAGTGTGATTTAGCTAATGCAACGCTCTCAATAACGGTTGTATTCTGGTGTGAATGTATATACAGAAAACTTTATTTAACTACCTTAATAACCACATCTGTTGACTCCTCCATGAGCACATTACTTTTGAAAATTATGAGTTATTAAATGTAGGATCTTTTCATACGTTGTAAATTGATTCTGAAAAGTATACTTATTGTTTGAAGCCATGCTGTGAAAAGGAAGATATCAAAAAGTGAGTGTAGAAATCGTCTATCCAGCTGGAACAATCAATTTTAGCTAAGCATGCTCTACTGCTTAGTGTGAATACGGACTACGGCACGAGTTAGTGCTGGTGACAAGATAGAGAAATTAAGAATATATTATTTATATAGCATACTTGTTTAAATATGCAATTTGTTAATATACCATTTGATAAATGCAATGCATGCACGGGTAGATAATGTTAGCGATAAGATCAACGAAAATGTCTAACAAAAACAAGGTATAAGGAAAATGGGTTAATTGCAAAAATGCCCAATTGTATATAAAAAATGTAATGTATAAAAAATTATATATACTCAACCTAGTATAGCGATAGCCTCAACATCAATACTTTTGTTTATTATCAGCAGCCAAACTGCGGCATGCCGTGGAGTACGATAGTGACTGTCTGGAGGTGTCTCAGTAAGGGGTATTTAAATGAAATCTCGTGGGTAGTTTTGTTAAAAGCCCGCCAAAAAAAACTAGTTTACCAAAGTGAGTTATTTAACTAACAGGACTGATACCACATATATCTATTGTGTTAGGATAACAAAAAAGAATAATAAAAATTTAAAATAGTGATTATTGTATGATGACCGCGCAAAGACTACCAGATAAAACTACTTAAACATAACTTTTTACTTCTAGTGCCATAGCTCTTTGCTTTTAGTGCCATTATCTAAATACAAAGACAGTATTTTTTACTAAACTAAGAATGGAGTTAGGATATAAAAAAATTAGTATAGAAATGTTTTACACGGCTGGAACAATCATTTTTAGCTAAATATTACTGTTTAGTGTGGATGCAGACTACGGCATGAATAGCGCTGATGAAAAAATAGTAAAATAAAAAATAAACAACCACTGAAACACAGTAAAATAAAAACTCCTAATATATTATTTATAATTGTTAATGATAAAAAATCGTCAATCATGACTCACAAAAACAAAGTATGAAGACAATAGGTTGATTGCAAACAATGCCCAGTGGTATATACAAAAGCTTTACCTAGTGTTGCGATAGCCTCATCATCAATATTTGTGCTTATTGTCAGCAGCCTAACTGCGGTGTGCCATGGAGTATGATAGTGACTGTCCAGAGGTGTCTCAGGAGGGGGTATTTAAATGGAATCTCATGGTAGTTGAATTAAAAGCCCGCCAAAAAAAACAAATGCAAAAAGTTTGAAAGTTAGGTCCAGATAAATTATTTAACTATAGGACTCATATCTCACATACCTAATGTGTTAGGATGACGGAAAAAATAAGAAAAATAAGAAAAATTGTAATTACTATATATTGAACACGCAAGGTCTATCTGATAACCCTACTAATCATAGCTCTTTTCTTTTAGTACCAATACCTAAATATAGAGATAGTGATTTAATTGAAACAAGAATGAAGTTATCCCACAATATTGTTGTCTGATGATAATTTTAAAAAGTGTACAATGAATGGTAAACAATATGTCTACTGACTGAGGATAGAGTAACTAGGGGACAAACTGATTCAATTATTATCAAATCAAATATGGTACATATAGAATGTAAAAAATGACTGTAACAGTTGTGTAAAATGAATAAAAAATAAATATAACATAATAAATTAAATGGTGAAATGAAAGAGCTTGAATTGCTAAAAACACCCTCGTAAAAAATAAATACTAAAAAGGAAAAAAAGGAAAAGAATGAAAAATAAAATTAATAATATTAAAAATATTATTTAAAAATGCATTATGCAAAAATATTATAAAAACTGTACATTGGAATATGTTCTAACACCAAGTTGTTTACAAATACACACTGAGATCTGTATCACAATTAAGACCAAAAGGGGTAATAGCATTAAAATAAAATATGAACTTTTGTTCAAGTCTCAATAAAGTGTTATCAAAATCCCCTCCTCTCCAACTCTTAAATGTTTCTGGACAACACAGAACTTGAAGTCATCAAATGTGTGACCCATTTGAACTGAGTGTGCAATTAAAGGTTTTCCTTCACTACGTCTAATGATTGCACTTCTGTGTTCGATGATCCTTTTCATAATTGTCTAATTGTTTTGCCTACATAAAATTTGTTACAAGGACAAATTGTCACATAAATGTTACAAGGTCAAATTGCCTACATAAAATTTGTTACAAGGACAAATTGCCACCTATACTTTTGCAATTGGTTGAACCCTGCAATTTGAAAACCCTACCAATGGTGCCAATGGATAAAATCTGCACTTTACGATTAACTGAACAAACACTACAATTGCTACAAGGACTGTGTCCTATAGATCTTTTTGTCGGTTTGTCAATAGATAAAGCTGATGGTGACAAATATTCTTTTAAATTTTTTTCACGTTTATTTGGCACCATAACCTCTTTGCCTTGAAAGACTGGGACTATTTGTAATATGTGCCAATGTTTTTTAATAATTTTAATTATGTCATGGGACACACCCATGAATGTAAGTGGACAAATTATTCTATCCTTCTCGACTGACTTTATGCGAGGTTTTGTTAATAACTTATGATTTTTTCTTTATTTAATTATAACACCAAGTTGTTTCTTATAGAATATAGGGGTAGATTTTATAAATCTGCACCCGCACGTACTTTTGTTCACGCACCAGGCGCAAACAAGAATACACGGGATTTTAATAGATAGGCGCGTAGCCGCGCGTATCCATTAAAATCCGGGGTCGGCGCATGCAAGACTGCCCAAAATCGGCAGCCTGCAAGCGCCAAGCCACGCAGCCTGCCTCCGTTCCCTCCACCCCCTGCACCTTCCCCTCCCTTCCCCTACCTAACCCACCCCCCCAGCCCTATCTAACCCCCCCCCCCCCACTTTGTTGCACAAGTTACGCCTGCTCGAGGTATACACCCCAGAGTTCTGAAGGAACTAAAAAATGAAATTTCAGACCTGTTAGTAAAAATGTGTAACCTATTATTAAAATCATCCATTGTACCTGAAGACTGGAGGATAGCTAATGTAACCCCAATATTTAAAAAGGGCTCCATGGGCAATCCGGGAAACTACAGACCGGTTAGCCTGACTTCAGTGCCAGGAAAAATAGTGGAAAGTGTTCTAAACATCAACATCACAGAACATATAGAAAGACATGGTTTAATGGAACAAAGTCAGCATGGCTTTACCCAAGGCAAGTCTTGCCTCACAAATCTGCTTCACTTTTTTGAAGGAGTTAATAAACATGTGGATAAAGGTGAACCAGTAGATATAGTATACTTGGATTTTCAGAAGGCGTTTGACAAAGTTCCTCATGAGAGGCTTCTAGGAAAAGTAAAAAGTCATGGGATAGGTGGCGATGTCCTTTCGTGGATTACAAACTGACTAAAAGACAGGAAACAGAGAATAGGATTAATAGTCTGTTTTCACAGTGGAAAATGGTAAATAGTAGAGTGTCTCAGGAATCTGTACTTGGACTGGTGCTTTTTAATATATTTATAAATGATCTGGAAAGAAATACGATGAGTGAGATAATCAAATTTGCAGATGACACAAAATTGTTCAGAGTAGTTAAATCACAAGCGGATTGTGATAAATTGCAGGAAGACCTTGTGAGACTGGAAAATTTGGCATCCAAATGGCAGATGAAATTTAATGTGGATAAGTGCAAGGTGATGCATATAGGGAAAAAAAACCCATGCTATAATTACACAATGTTGGGTTCCATATTAGGTGCTACAACCCAAGAAAGAGATCTAGGCGTCATAGTGGATAACACATTGAAATCATTGGTTCAGTGTGCTGCGGCAGTCAAAAAAGCAAACAGAATGCTGGAAATTATTAGAAAGGGAATGGTGAATAAAATGGAAAATATCATGTCTCTGTATCGCTCCATGGTGAGACCGCACCTTGAATAGTGTGTACAATTCTGGTCGCCGCATCTCAAAAAAGATTTAATTGCGATGGAGAAGGTACAGGGAAGGACTACCTAAATGATAAGGGGAATGGAACAGCTCCCCTATGAGGAAAGACTAAAGAGGTTAGGACTTTTCAGCTTGGAGAAGAGACGGCTAAGGGGGGATATGATAGAGATGTTTAAAATCATGAGAGGTCTAGAACGGGTAGATGTGAATCGGTTATTTACTCTTTCGGATAATAGAAAGACTAGGGGGCACTCCATGAAGTTAGCATGGGGCACATTTAAAACAAATCGAAGAAAGTTCTTTTTTACTCAATGCACAATTAAACTCTGGAATTTGTTGCCAGAGGATGTGGTTAGTGCAGTTAGTATAGCTGTGTTTAAAAATGGATTGGATAAGTTCTTGGAGGAGAAGTCCATTACCTGCTATTAAGTTCACTTAGAGAATAGCCACTGCCATTAGCAATGGTAACATGGAATAGACTTAGTTTTTGGGTACTTGCCAGGTTCTTATGGCCTGGATTGGCCACTGTTGGAAACAGTATGCTGGGCTTCATGGACCCTTGGTCTGACCCAGTATGGCATTTTCTTATGTTCATCGGTATATAAAAGTTAAAAATAAATAAATAAATAATATTTACAGGCCTCTGTCTCTCTTATGCTCAGGACTCAGACACTAGGGGTGTGCATTCGTTCCCTACGAATTGGTAATCCAGAACGTATAGGGCCATATTAATTGTATTCATGGGAAAGCGAAACGTATCACGATTCCCCACGAATACAATGAATCTTCACCGAATTATTCAGCCGTCTAAAGGAGCCAATTTAAACAAACCCCCCCACCCTCCTGACCCCCTCCAAGATTTACCAAAACTCCCTGGTGGTCCAGCGAGGGGTCCAGGAGCCATCTCCTGCACTCACAACCTCGGCTGCCGGTATTCAAAATGGCGCCGATAGCCTTTGACCTACTATGTCACAGGGGCTACCGGTGCCATTGTTCAGCCCCTGTCACATGGTAGGAGCAATGGATGGCCGGCGCCATCTTGAGCGACCTCCTGCACTCGGGCCGTCGGCTGCCAGTATTCAAAATGGTGCCGATAGCCTTTGCCCTCACTATGTCACAGGGGCTGACGGTCGGTGGGGGGGTTGTAGTTAATTTAATTTTAGCCAGGAAATGAATAAGAATTAACGTATCAGGGGCCCCCCTTGCCGAATGCAACGTATCTGCCCCCCAACGAATACGAATCCTGAATGCAACGTATAACGTCCCTCTGCACATCCCTATCAGACACCTCTCGCCAGTCCTTGAGCTTATTAATCTGGAGTTCACACTGTTTCCTTTGGCCATTGGCAGCCCTGCCTGGGAGTCAGTTGGTTCTGGTTCTTCTCATGTCAGCGTCTTCTTCCTGCATCCTGCACATACCTCCATATCTTCCTGTACCCTCTCTCAGAAGAAAAAATCTAGATCTTCTCACTAAATGCTCTGGACCCAACTACCTTGGGTCTCTCTGCAGGGGTGTGCCTGGGTCACGCCATTAATTAACTACTGGATTACTATATATATAAATCTACTGGAGCATTTTTTTTTAATTATTTCACATCTAAACCTTAATGTGCAATTAGAAATTTAGTCAAATAACTTTAAATGCAGATTCTAGTCTGGCCAGGTGGCTCAGTGGCAGTGCTACACACTGCCAAGCAGAGGATCTCTGTTCAGCTCGCAGGCCAAGAATCTGCTGTCTGGGCTGACCAGGCCTGGGGATGCAATGGAGCAGCATTAACATCCCCTGTGTGAGAGAGAGAGAACCAGTCATCAATTAACAGTGCCATCTAGTGGCCATATACATGAATCACAATTATATGCCTTAGAAGCTGTGATTCATTACCTCTGGCCAAGATCCATCATCACATTGATGGCTAAACTAAAGAGTAAAAAAGATTTAAAAAAGAAAAAATGCCCAGGTAGTTGAGTGACCCATCATGGTTCAAGGTCCCAGTCCCAGTTCCAAATAAACCGGAAGTATAAAGGGGTAGGAGAAAACAACACAGTCCGAAGAAAAGGCAGGTTTTCCCATTTTCTTATAATCATTTTCTTATATGGATGCATTAATAGTTTTGGGTTTTTTTTTTTACATAACTATCTTTTTGTGGGAAAACAATGCCATCCAGTGGTTGCTTACATTCACTACATTAATTGATTACATTCACCACCAGAGACTGTAACTTTTGAACAGGCACGTGGACACATATGAGTGCGCGTTTGTTGACCTTCCCCCAGGGATTCAGCCATTTTATAACATACATGCATAAAATACCCTGAATGCACACATATGTGAGAGCAATTTTAAGTGGGCACATGCCCATGTGCGCAAATGTCGCTTCTACCTCGTAAGTGGGGGGATTTTAATAGACACTCGCTCCTACACCATTACCAGTTTATCCAGTTCAGACCCAGTCCACCTAGGTAAGGGATAGGACTTCCAAACCCCCTAGTTTAATAGCCTCCCTTCTCGCCTGTTATCCCCAACCTTTAAAACCCCACCGATCTATTTATCTTTATTTTATTACTTAATTGTCCTTCATAGCAGAAGTAAAATTATGTGGCAAGGGACCCCGGCATGAGCCTGTGCATGTATGCGCAAATTTGAAGTTGAAATCCAGGAATGCCCATGCCCCACTCAGACCATGCCTACGCCTCACCCCTGTTTTGGAACTTTACATTTGTTCACATATATATATACTAGTTAATAATACATTGTAATTTTCAAATGATTCAGACTAATCTATTGTCTAAGCATGCTACATTCGTTTATTTGTTAAACTCCGTTATTTTAAATCTTAGTTATGTATAACTTATTATACTAATTGTTTGCTTTCGCTCTCTACTCTCCCATCCTGTAAACCCCTTGTTCTTTGTAACTTTATTTATTTATTTATTCTCATAGTTAATTGGTTACCCCTTGTTTCAATGTAAACCGGTACGATAAGACACCAGTCTTGAGTATCGGTATATCAAAAGTATTTAAATAAATAAAATAAAATAATTCTGCATCATGTTTGAGGTTTTTAGAGCTGTGTGTGTCTAGGAGAGTCTGTGTGTTAGAGCATGTATGTGTATGTGTGTATATGGGAGTGAGAGTGTACGTTTATGTGTGAGAGAGGGAGCTATGTGCAGGAGTGTGTGTAAGAGAAAGAGGAAGTCTATGTGAGGGAGAGGGGGACCAGATCACTGGGGGCGGGGGGAGGGACAGAGATGTGAACCTGGAGGGGTACCAAAGGAATTATCCATCCTGGGTGCCAAATACTTTAGGTATTTCACTAGCAAAGAGAATACTAAATTGTGAAGATGTGAAGGCAGAACCCAGACATCAATTGTGGTCTTTGACACTGCAGAAAAAAGCAAATTGCACAGATTACTTGGTACTTATAGCTGCCTTCACATTCTTTATTTCTATGTTATTACACCTCATTTGAATCTCTTCAAAAGAATTTATGTGCTCCAATTCCATAGGGAAAAGGATTAATATAGAACCGCCCACATAAATCTCACATTTATGGTGGAAACAAGCATTTTTTATCAATAGCGCAGCCACGGGTGAGCCTGAGTGGGCATGCCTCACCTAATTTGGGCTCAAGCTCACCCAGTCAGCATTGCCCAGTGGCCCAAGAAGAGAGACCCTGTCACAGGGCTGCCAAAGAGAGATCCTGTCACAGGGTTGTCTCAGACAGGCCTGGCGTGGCTGGGTATGCGTATGCACATCCATGGGAACAGTGACTGAAGAGCAGAGGCCTGTGAGGCCATACATGGCTAAAAATAGGAGGAGGTCTGCAGTCGAAGAAAGAAGAGAGGCCCGCGAGGCTGCCAGTGGATCCTATCCCCTCGGCGGCTGAAGAAAGAAGAGGTCCAAGAGTCCACCAGTGAACCCCATCTCATCGTCAGCTGAGAAGAGGAGGAGGTCTGGGAAGCCACCAGTGGACCCTATCCCACTGGCAATCAAAGAAAGATGAGAATCTCACTGGGGGGGGGGGGGGGGAGCCCAATCTCCTGCTCTTCTATGTGTGTTGGTTCTGTAACATTCAAAATACGTGCAGCTCTATGAAAATTTCACAATGCACAAGATCAGCACATAGGAAGTGCCAGCCCTATGAGTTTTAAATATTGCAGGGCTGGCACAGGAGGAAGAGAAGTAGCAGAATGGGCTTCCCCTTCTGATCCAAATGGGGAACCGGCATGAGTTTTCTGTTTGTGTGTGTTCAAATGAATGGACGTCTGTCTGGTTTGTGTGTATATGTGTGTGTGAGTGAATGGGAGCCTGCCTGTGTGTATGTTGAATGGAAGCCTGCCTGGGTATATGTATGTGTGTGTGTGTGTGTGTGTGTGTGTGTGTGAATGGGTGCCTGCCTGGAGAGAGAAAGAGTGTGTGTGTGTGTGTGTGTGTGTGTTGTGTGTGTGAATGAGAGCATGCCTGGGGTGTATGTGTGTGATTGAGAGTCTGATTGGGGTGTGAAAGCCTGTGTGTGTGGGAGTGAGAGTTTGTGTGTGTGAGAGAGAGGAAATGTGGGCGTGGGAGCCTGTGTGTGTGTGTGAGGGAGTGTGAGGGAGCATATGTGTGGGAGAGTAGGAGCCTATGTGTGAGAGACAACATGTGAGAGTGGAAGCCTGTGTGTGTGCATGTTTGTGGGAGTGGCAACCTGCATGTGAGAACATGTGAGACAATTTGTGTGTATATGTGTGTGTGGTATAAGAGGTTAAGAGCCTGTATGTTTGTGTGGGAATGTGAACCTGCATGTGAGGGAGCATACAATAGTGGGAGTCTGTATGTGTCTGTGGGGGGAATGGGAGCTAGTGTGTGAGAGACAGCATGTGAGAGTGTGAATCTGTATGTATGGGAATGGGAGACTGTGTGTGAAAGAGAACTTGTTGAGAGTAAGAGCCAGTGTGTGGTGGGGGCAGGGGAAATGGGAGACTGTGTGAGAGAGATAACATGGGAGAGTAAAAATGAGAGCCTGTGTGTATGTGTTTGTGAGAATGGGAGCCTGAGTGTAAGAGCATGTGAAAGTGAGAGCCTGTGAATGTGTGAGGAAGAGGGAGCCTGCGTGTTATGGGAGTGAGAATCTGCATGTGTATAGGGATTTGTAGCTGGTGCTTCCAATGTCCAGGATTTGATACAATCCACTTACTAAAGTCACACATTCAGCACTTTGTAAGACCAACAGGTTTTTTTTTGCAATTTCAAATGTCCCTCTTTGATGAGTTGATGACCACTGATGTAAACTTCTGACAGTTTCCTAGCCTTTGGCTAATTAACAGTTCAGCTTGTGATTGCTCTCTAACTCACCATCTGCCTTAACTGGTCTCTCCTCTCTTCCTTAACTCACAGAAAAGAAAAGTAGCAGGACACTTAGGATAATAGACAATAAGGTGAAAGATCAGCCGAACAGAGGAAACCAGGACTTCTGCTAGAAGTCAGCAGAATACAAAGTGAGAAATATGAGAAAAAACAGATTACACGATCTACCTAATAAGAAATTATTAACTATTAGTATCTATATAAAAAAGGAATATATAAGAACTAGACCAAAAGGAAAGATATGCTGGCCATTAACTTTCACTGCTTATCTGCTATTATAACACCAGAATCTGAATATACCTTTTTACAAGTTCTAATTTTGTATTGCACCTGTTGCAAATCTTAGGTTATTATGATTATTATTATTATAGCTGTTTTATTATTATGATATTCTCTACATTTTTTGAAAGAAGATTCATAAAAATATACATTGATATTTATTATGTGATTAGATCTGATGTTTCTATTACATGTTCTTTGTTTACTTTTTACATGATATTGTGTATTTACAGTATAAACTGTAATACATATAAAATAAATTAATATAGATTAATAAGGCATTTTTAATGTTGGCAAGTGCTTGAAATAATAGAATTAAAAAATTTTAGGGCATCACTCATGATGCATGATGGCTGTTGCAAACTAATTAGAAATCCATTGTCAACTGCACTCTAAGGCATTATTTATCGATATGAGAATAAATAGTAGGGCCACCTATATATCTGCTGTGCATCCATGATAACCTTGGGCCAACACTCACCCAAAAAAATAGTTTCTGGCTATGCCAGTGTTTTTATATTTTTATGGAAGTTACTAGGGATGTGTATTTGTTTGAAATGAATGGTACATCCAAAAGAAAACTTACCTTGCATAATACCCCAAAATATTCAGCTACTTTTGGTTCATTAATATATAAGTGGTCTCCTAGTCCCTCTGACCCATTTACCCTCTGTCAATATGCTAGAGCTCAGATCTACTTAGCCTTCTTGACCCCCTACTAGGGAAGAAACCCTTATGAATTATCTTAAATCAGCCCCCCCCCCCCCCTTCAAAATCTCTTCCACTAATTTGATGTGAGACTACCCTAGTAAGCACCTCCTTGATTATCTCAAGGTCCCACCCCACACCTAATACAACAAAAGTAACCACTCTGTTAGGCACAAAAAAAATAAGATTTTACCCAGATTTATGAATAAAGCTTACTAACAATAAACAAAATATATTTCTTAATAGCAGACAAGATGGATCATCACACATCTTTATAACTTTTTCAGCAATCCAAGTCTGATTTAAAACCTTGTCACTGGCCACAACAATTCACCATATAATATTTTCAGTGACTCCAAGTTTAAAATCAAACTAACCTCTGAAACCCATAAGACAATTTTTGGCATTCTGTTACCCTAAATTTGTGACTGCCTTTTAAATGTGTGATCAGCTCTGTTTTAAAATAGGAAAGCAATTACAGATCCCACCCTTCATGGAAATTTCTCACCCACAAGCTGGAAACTGGGAATTGCCAGCAGCCACCTGTCTCTTCCCAAATGTCCTGAAGATCTCTCATAAGGGTCTTTCTCTCTTTCTCTCTGCAACCAAACATAATGAGGCTGCTAAGAATGCTGCAGCATTTGCGTGTGCATTGTTGTTTGTCTTTGTGCTGTGAATCTCTTTTACAGCCAGTTAGTAACTGCACTGGTATTTATTTATTTATTTATTTATTTAGCATTTTTATGTACCGACGTTCTCGATACAAATATCAAATCAGGTCGGTTTACATAAGTATATATGTATATATATATATATATATAATACATGGTATTACAATAAATTATTACTGCCATTGTACACAGCTGTTTGTGTGTAAGTGAAGTTCTTTCAAGAATGAGTAAATATTTTCCCAGCAACTGTCTCCCAGTTGGTTATATTTTTTCAAATCAATCAGCGAAAATCATGCTGTGTGACATCATGCCGGCATTGCTAATGCAAGATATTGAAAACTTTTCCCCAGGGGTGGCTCAAGGCAATCTGCTGTCTGAGGCGAGGGATGAGCTGCCATCCCCCTCCCACTCCATCCCCTCTCTGCCCCCTCCCCTGCCCCTTGCCCCCATCTCATACTCAAAAACACTCACACCCTCTCATACACAGGCACTCACTCTCACAGGACCTATCTCTTGCTCTTTCATATACATTTCAGATCTCTTCTTCAGCAGCTGGCTGCAGAGCAGGGATGTTTCACCTGCCGCTGGCTCTGGGAAGGCATAGCAGGGCCTTCTTCTTCTGCCACCAGTCCAGGGAAAGGCTGGCAGCATGGCTAACAAACAAACAACAATGCCTCACTTTTGTTGGTGGGGAATAGGAACCCCACCAGCACGTTACTTTTGTGCATCGCTGGAAGACCACAGCAATGGCACCCCTCTCCTTGTTAGCACCCGGGGCGGACTGCCCCCTCGACACCCCCCCCCCCCCTTAGTATGCCTCTGAGATGGAGATGATCCCAGCTGTGCAGGGGGGGAATTCTGCTGTTGTTTTGGTGGCAGGGTGAGGCGGCCGCTAGAAGGATTTGGGGGGACAATGACAGTTTTTGTCATTCCAAAGTTTGCCACCTGAAGCGGCAGTCTCACCCTGCCTAATTTTAGAACCGCCCCTGCTTTTCCTAGTTCAGAAAAGGTTATTTGCCAATGTCCAAAATACAATTCACTTACACATTCAGCACTTTTGTTGAAGGTGTGGATCCTTGGACTGAGGTAAAGTTGGTGCAACCTGCAGGGATGAGCGCTGCAGGTTTCCACTGTTGGCTGGTGGAGTTATATGAGACAGAGGCCCAGTTAGAGCTTCGTCTGTACCAGCCCATGTTCCCATTAGGTTGAGTCCTTGGGTGCCGGATCCAGCAGGTCTTAGGTGGGGGACTCTATTCAAGAAAAGAAGATCCATCAAAGAGGCTGGGATGAGCAGGCAAACTGAAGGCAGGACTGGGTCAAGGCAGGCAGCATTCAAGGATGGTCAGAAGGCAGTCCAGTCTGTGGTCAGTTGCAGGCAGAGTTCAAATGAAGTCCAAGAATCAGACTAAGGTCAATACCAGGAAATCCATCCAAGAGAAGGTGGGATGGCTACACAGGGCAGGAAGGCACAGGGAAATCAGGTGGAGAGGCAGGGAGATGTGGAACTAAAGAACTAAAGAAGACCTGAAGATGAAGACTTCTGGAACTGAGGACAAGATGAAGGCCAGGAACTGAAGACTGTGAAGACCAGGAACTGAAGACAACAAAGACCAGGAACTGGGAATGCAGGAGGAGCTTTGAGGCAACTTACACTACAAACTGTAGGAGAATTAAGAACATAAGAACATAAGAAAATGCCATACTGGGTCAGACCAAGGGTCCATCAAGCCCAGCATCCTGTTTCCAACAGTGGCCAATCCAGGCCATTAGAACCTGGCAAGTACCCAAAAACTAAGTCTATTCCATGTAACCATTGCTAATGGCAGTGGCTATTCTCTAAGTGAACTTAATAGCAGGTAATGGACTTCTCCTCCAAGAACTTATCCAATCCTTTTTTAAACACAGCTATACTAACTGCGCGAACCACATTCTCTGGCAACAAATTCCAGAGTTTAATTGTGCGAAGGTGAGAATTGAAAGAACAATTTGCTTCATCATAGTATCATACTATGATAATTTCGAGACACTGAGTCCTGTGTTTAGAATGGCAATAGTCTAATTTTTCTTAAATCATTATTATTGCCCCTGATTGGCCATATTGAGCTTAATTGACCTCACCTTATTGAGAGTTTGATCATTCCCCTGTAGACCAACTCCAGACATATAGTGAATTCAGTAATACATTTAAAGGATGCTAATTAGACACATTCCTACTCCCATAGTAACCTAAAACTTAACTAGGAACTGAACAAATCTGAGATGAAGGCAGCAGTCCAGCAGCAAGAAGGGGGCTTCCCAGTCGTTTGCATCAAGTGTCATATGTATGATTTTTTACCTGTACATGTGCGTGCGATGCAAAGAGCTCCTGTCTCTCAGAGAATGAGTCCGATCTCTGGAGGCTAGAGTGGCAGAACTGGAGGAGCTGAGCCAGACAGAAAGGTATATAGATGAGACCTTCAGGGACATAGTAACCAAGTCCCAACTTCAGACTGGCAGCCTTGGTGCTGCCTTGGAGGAAGAAGGTCTCATGATTGGAGAGCATCAACCTGATACAGCAGGAAAGGATCCTGTAGCAAGGACCTGCTTTCGAGGTGATGTATTGTCCTTTCGCACCGAGGATATCTCCCCAAGGCCTACTGCCCAGGAGGGAAGGGTTAGGTTGGCCATCATAGTTGGTGATTCGATTAATAGGAATGTAGACAGCCAGGTGGCTGGTGGGTGTGAGGATTGCCTGGTAACATGCCTACCTGGTGCAAAGGTGTCAGACCTCATGCATCACTTAGATAGGATTTTAGTCAGTGCTGGGGAGGAGCCAGCTGTCATGGTACATGTGGGCACCAACAACATAGGAAAATGCAGGAGGGAGGTTCTGGAAGCCAAATTTAGGCTCTTAGGTAGAAAGCTGAAATCCAGAACCTCCAGGGTAGCATTCTCTGAAATGCTCCCTGTTCCATGCGCAGGTCCCCACAGGCAAGCAGAGCTCCGGAGATTCAATGCACGGAAGAGACGTTGGTGCAAGGAAGAGGGATTCAGTTTTGTAAGGAACTGGGGAACCTTTAGGGGAAGGGGAGTCTATTCCAAAGGGATGGGCTCCACCTTAACCAGGGTGGAACCAGCCTGCTGGCGCTATTAGAAAGGAGATAGAGCAGCTTTTAAACTAGAACAAAGGAAAAAGCTGACCGTCGCTCAGCAGCACATGGTTCAGAGGAAGGTATCTTTAAAGGATACTAATGATGCATTAGAATTAGGGCATCCCAACAGTGAGGTTCCAATAATAAGAAAAGTAGTCCAAATGCCTGCAACTAAAAACTCACCTGAACCAAAAAATTCTAACTTATCTTTATCAATTAAAAAGCAGAATGAAAATACAAACAAAAAACACACTTTGAAATGTTTGTATGCTAATGCCAAAAGTCTAAGAAGTAAGATGGGAGAATTAGAATGTATAGCAGTGAATGATAAAAAAATACAATTGGTTTCACTTTCATATCATTTCAATTAGCCACATCTTAAATCAAGTCCATGAACTTTTATAATTTTATATGTAGGACCCATACGCAAGGAGTTTGTCTATCAATCAAACTCACAGTTGGTCATAGGTCACATTACTTTATTTTTAACTCCAATATTTTTTGGTATTCACTTCATTTTCTATTAAAATCACTTGCAATAAATATTGCTGAGCAATGTTAATAATAGATATCTCATGGGAAAATCCAAAAATGTCAGTAATGTGAGTGCAAAAAAGTCACCTCTTCTGTATATTTTCAAAGTGAAACAATATGCATCTCATAGAAGACAATGTTCCAATTCAATATCCCGACGCGATCGCGTTTCAAACCCACAGGTCCTGCTTCAAGGGAATTGTCCACTCCAACCTTTACTGTTTTCCATCTCCAAATCAGATCTTCCCTTCGTTCCCACAGCACAAAAATGGCTTATTCCATCTCTTTTTCCTGCAGGCTGAGTTCAGACTCGCAATTTCAAAAACATGGCAAACCCACGGCGCCTTTTATCCTTCCTCTAGAAATGATGCGTCGTCTCAGAGAGTCCTCAATAAGGTCGCCTCTACTCCGCCATGACGATACTCGAAAGTAGTGCAGCATCTCAACCAGTCTTCATCCAGGTTGTCTCATTACATCATTCACAATTCTCCAATTCCAACCAAGCTGATCCACCCACCGGTGCATGCGATTTCTATTACATCCGATGTATCCTGTTTTAAGACCTAATTTCCAACCTACTCATCTCGTTATTGCCCAATCACACACAGTGAAATCTCACAATATTCTTCGCATCCAAATGCAATTTAGTGATTCTGCCACCGAGTCCAATCTTCCATCACTAACGCCCTCATTTTTAGTCTGTATTAATGCCAATCCCCCAAGATATAAACCTTGGACATCAAATTGACGAATACCAATTGATTATTTCATTCAGACCTTGAGGGTGTACTCAGTGTAATGTGAAAATCCAAAAATGTTCCCGTTTATTTAGACGTGCTTGAATATCTCCTCCTCTAATCCCCTGTTGTAATTGTTCCAAAACTGACCATTTAAGGTCCGTGAAGCTGTGATTGGCCTGCAGACAATGTTGTACCAAAGGCGCTGTCAATTTTGAAGTTTTGATACAGCTTCTATGTTCAATTAATCTGGTCTGAATTTTTCTCTTAGTCCTCCCTATATATACCAAATCACAGGGGCATTGTATCACATATATAATGCATTCAGAGTCACAAGTAGTTGATGCTACCAAATCCACTGTACTGTCTAAATTTGAAGACTTCCACTGATGTCCGGTCATAGTTTGGGCACACATTTTGCACTTCCCCCTACTGTGGTGTCCCCCAACTCTTGATGTTAACGGTGTTGAGTCAAATGCAGATCTAACAACAAGGTCCCTGATATTATGTGCTCTCGGGTATGCAAATCTAAGCACAATCTGAAACACTTTATGTAGTGCCAATACTTGCCAATGAGACCTTACAATATTATTTTTTTTTGTATTTAGTGTAGCTTTTAACATAGGTGTTTTATCAGTAATATTTTTAAAGTGATTTATTTTAGTTAACGTATGAGTAATTCTATTAAGTAATATTTTTTTTTCTTTTTAATGTTTATGTTTGATATATTTTGAAATATGGAGTTTAAATATTTTACTAGGTGTAGGCAAAATTATACAAGATGTATAATGGGTTTATTATAATTGTTTTATGTTGAATTTTGCCTCAGCAAATTCTGTTATTGTAAACGGACATGAAATTAATTTGAATGTCGGTATATAAAGCTGATTAAATAAAATAAATAAATAACTACTTCATTTGTATATGCAGAATATTTCATCACACGTCAAATTTTGACAAAATGGTGTCTGTTTATATTGAAGTAGCAGATCCCTATTCGCAAACAGAGCTCGTTTGAAGGCCTTTTTTTTTATCACCAATTTAGGATATCCCTTTTGGGAGAATCATACTCAAATCGGATGCTTGTTGACGAAATTCCACTTCACTTGAACAGATCCTTCATAGCCGCAAAAATTGAGAAATCGGCAATCCATCTTTCAGTTTTCTAGGATGGTAGCTGGAATAACGTAAAAAATGATTCCGATCAGTCTCCTTCCTATACAAAGTTGTACCAACTTTATGACCTTCACGTACCAACAATCTAAAAAAGCAATAGAATGTTGATGATATTGCGCGGTGAACTGTAAATGTGAATTCTGTTCATTCAACCACTGTAAAAAAATCTCTAGATCTTCTTTGGAGGAAGTCCAAATACACAGTACATCGTCAATATATCATTTCCACAACATAATATTATTGAACCACTTAGATGGATACAGATGCTGTTTTTCAAAATGGGCAACATAAATGTTAGCAATGTCAGGGGCTACTGTGTCTGTAAAAAAAAACGTGTCATTGAACTTGAAAAAGGTTTTATAAAGCACCAACTTTAAAAGCTCTAAGAGAAAACTTGTAGGAACCTTATGTGGGCGAGGTCGAGACTGAAAAATTCCACATACTAACTCAAACACTCCTTGCGGAATGTTTGTGTATAAAGAAGAAATGTCCAACATGACAAACCAACAATGTTCTGGTAAAGCCGGTAAATCTTGTAAAAGACGTAGCATATGACAGGTGTCTTACAGAAATGATGGGGCCCCATCGTTTCTTCAAGACACCTCTCATCGAAAAAACTGAATTCTTGCACCTGGAAAGAAAAAATATAAACATAATTCAAACACCAATAATACTTTGATTATTTTAAAGTATTATTGGTGTTTGAATTATGTTTATATTTTTTCTTTCCAGGTGCAAGATTTGGTTTTTTCGATGTTAATCACTAGCTCCATTTGGTTTAATAGCTGTTTGATTATGTCCAGATTAATGTTGGCTAAAATTAATTTTTTTTTAATTGTGTCATCAATGGGTAAAATTATTTATATGTCATCTGCACATATGTAGTGTACGATTCCAAGACCTGCAAGTAAATGGCATAATTGTAAAAGGTAAATGTTGAAAAGTGTTGCGGACAGTGCCGACCCCTGTGGTACTCCTGTTTGTAAATTTACTTTCTCTGACATAGGGCCTTATTTTCTAAGGCTATCGCCTTAGAAAAAGGTAGCCAGAGAAAAGGTAAGGAGCCTTTTTGCTGCCTATTTTGCGTCCAATAACTACACCTTTTATGGTGTAGTTATTCGGCGCGATGCCAGCAGCGATCGCACCGTGGTGGTGCGATCGCTGCCGGCTAGCACAGGACTGCCCCCCGTTTCCCCCCCCCCCCCCACCCCCTGTGACCACCGGATTTTCTAAGTTCTGTGAACGTAGAAAATACAGCCCATAGTGTTTTTAATCTGCACCTGAAAAAATCTGTTACTTAAATAAGAGATGAACCAAGCTATGTTTTATTCTGCAGCCTATTTCTTCTAGTCTTCTGATTAGTATTTTATGGTTCACAGTATCGAAGGCTGATGATAGATCTAATAGGATAAGAATGTAGTGTGTTCCATTATCGAAACCTCTTAAACCCCCCCCAATATTTTCTCACTCATAGAAAAATATGAGACATGGAAATAACTATGGCAGAATTGTTTGGCAATATAAATTTGAAAACGGGTTACCAGTTGAATTTTATCAAACATTTATCGATCAATCTGCCACAAAATATATGCAAAGCAATCAGGATTTTGTAATGTTAGGAAAGGTTGAGGGATCTTTCACTGAAGCATTGATTATTGTACTTCAAAAAACCTGGTAAAGATAAGAGGTTTCCCCAGAATTATAGACCCATATCTTTAATGAACTGAGACCCCTGCTCAAATAGAGATTTTGGTTTTATTTTTGACCAAGGTCTAAGTTTAAAACCTCAGGAAGCAACAGTCATTCATTCAGGCTTTTTAAGCTTTGTATTTATTTATTTATTTGTTTTTATATACCGGTGTTTAATTTACATATCACATCAGTTTACATACAACTTAATGGTGCAGGAAGTCAAGCGTTTCCTTTTGTTTGATACAGGGAGCATCTATAACAGTAACATGGGTAATGGGTTACACAAATCGTCAAGGAGTGGATATTATATGTTATAGGAGAGCATCATGGCTATTGGAGGGTTAAATAATTATTTACAGGTGTAGTTATTATAGGAGCGGTTAGGCTCAGGAATTTTCTTGTTTATTATAAAAATTATGTCTGTGACATATAGGCAGTTAGCTAATAGATCAGCGGAGTAGATATTGCATGAAATGAAAGTTATTATTGATGAGCGGTTAGACAGGAGATTGCAGCGTAGGATATAGAAATAGATGATGATTATGTGGTATCAGTGAGGTTTCTCCATGACTGCAGGGGTTAGGGCCTGGTTTGGGGTTCATATTTGTTGATGGAAAGGCTTTGCGGAATAGCCATGTTTTAAGATTTTTCTTGAACGATTGGGTGGATGGATCTGTTCTTAATCCTGTGGGGAGTTTGTTCCATAGGATGGGACCGGCAATTGATAGCATACATTCCCTTGTTGATATTTTATTTATTTTATTTATTTAAGGTTTTTATATACCAGCATTCATGAAATGATCACATCATGCTGGTTTACAAATAAACAGGGGTGCAATAAATACATCAAAAACAGAAATAACGTGTCGAAGAAAGCAGTTACAATTAACAAGGCCTATTGAACTGGGATCAGAGGAAATAAAGATAGTTTAGCAGAGACTAAATTATATACAAGGAGAAGAGGTATAGCTGCTGTGTTGGAAATGTTGATGGCGAGGTGTATTAATTTAAGTCCGGGAAAGCTTGCATAAACAGCCAAGTCTTGAGTCTTTTTCTAAAGGATAGGAGGCAAGGCTCCTGTCTGAGATCGGGAGGGATGGAGTTCCATAACAGTGAGCCAGCTGTGGAGAGGGCTTGATCTCTTAAGGTAATGTGACTAGTGGTTTTAGTAGGGGGTACATGGAGGGATCCTCTGTATGTGTCTCTGGTAGGTCTTGTGGAGTTGTGTAAGCGGAGAGGAAATTGTAGGTCAATTGTGGTGTGTTGATGGATGATTTTGTATATCAAGGATATGGATTTGTAGATGATTCTGAAGTGAATTGGTAACCAATGAAGGTCTTTTAGAATTGGGGAAATATGGTCTCTTTTCCTGGTGTTTGTTAGTAAATGGGCTGCTGTGTTTTGTACCATTTGGAGCGGTTTGGTGTAGGAGGAAGGGAGACCAAGTAGGATAGCGTTACAGTAATCTAACTTTGAGAAAATAATTGCTTGGAGGATCGACTGAGTAGCTTTTGGGGACGTTGTTTGTAGAAGACCAGAGTTTGAGGAGCGAAGATTCTGTGAGGGAGTGTGGAGGTGAAGGGGGGTGATCAGCCAGTTGGATTTGTCGTTGTGGAGAATTTTGTGTATGAAGGTTAGAGACTTGTACTGTATTCTCTGAGGAATGGGTAGCCAGTGTAATTCTTTGAGGATGGATGTGATGTGGTCCGATCTTCTGCTATTTGTGAGAGCTCTGGCCGCAGCATTTTGGAGTAGTTGGATAGGTTTAAGGGTGGAAGCTGGGAGACCTAGTAGTAGGGCATTGCAATAGTCAAGTTTAGAAAAGAGAAGAGCCTGTAGAACTGTTCAAAAGTCTTGTGGGTATAGAAGTGGCTTGAGTTTTCTTAGGATTTGGAGTTTGTGGAATCCATCTCTTAGCATGTTGTTAATGTGTTTCTTGAAGTTTAAGTGGTTGTCTAGAACGACGCCAAGGTGTTTTACTGTGGAGGGTGTTTGGTTTGTAAGTTGGTCTGTGGAGCGGTCAGTGAAGGGAGGAGGGGTGGGTTTGTTAGATATGTATAGGATTTCTGTTTTATTGTGATTGAGAGTGAGGGATAGTTGAAAGAGTAGGTGTTTTATTGAAGTTAGGTGAGAGTTCCATAGCTTTAGGGTGTGTTCAATCGAGTCTTTAATTGGGAGTAGAATTTGCACATCGTCGGCATATACATAGTGAAGCAGTCCTATTTCATTTAGGAGTTTGCACAGTGGGGTCATGTAAATGTTAAACAGTGTGGAGGAAAGGGAGGAGCCTTGCGGTACTCCTTGGGGGAGGGGGATTTGCTTGGATTCAGTGTTGTTGAATTTGACTTTGTATGACCTGTTAGATAGGTAGGATTTAAACCAGATGAGTGTTGTGCCTTGAAGTCCGATTTCTTTTAGTCTGTGTAGTAGTGTTTTGTGATTGATGGTATCAAATGCCGCAGATATGTCAAGGAGGATGAGTAAATAAGAGGTGTCACAGTCCAGTCCTCTGAGGATAGTGTCTGAGAGGGAAAGTAGTAGTGTTTCGGTGCTGAGAGATGTTCTGAAACCGTGTTGGGCAGGGAAGAGTATATTGTGGGTGTCCAGGTGCTCGGAGAGTTAACGATTCACAATTTTTTCGAGGATCTTGGCTATGAAGGGTAGATTCGAGATTGGTCTGAAGCGCATTTTAGATTATCAGGGAAAATGCCTTGATCAAATAATAGGTTGACTAAGCTTGCTATTGGTTTGGCTATGTGATTCGGTATTTGTTTATGGAATTTTATAGGAATTGGGTCAATGGGATGAAATGCGGGATTGATGTTTTGTATGTTAACGTTTCTAAAATATGTTCTTCCTCAGGAGGATTTCTGTTCTGTTGTATTGTCAACAGTTGATTACTATAACTCGCTATACATCGGCTTACCTAAATATTGTTTGCAGTCATTACAGGTTTTGCAAAATGCGACCGCTTGTCTGGTGGTGACATATGATAGGCAATGGTCATATTACTCAAGTGTTACAGCAGCTTCACTTCTTGCCTTCAGAGCAATGTGTAAAATTTAAATTACTGTTCATGGTGCTAATCCATCCTTTATTACAGAAATGTTAGTGTCCTATGAGCCAAGACATGCTTTAAGACCTTCTAGTAAACCTTTGCTCATTGTGCCATCATTTTGAGAATACTGGTTGCAAGTTACCAGAAAGAGAGCTTTTTTTGTAATTGGTCCTATTCTTCAGAATGAACTTCCCATTGGTTCATGTGATATTTATTTATTTGTTTATTTAAAATTTATAAACCGTCTATCATTATTACTAGGCGGTTTGCATAAAAACATTCATAATCAAATACATTAAACATACCAGAAAATAAAACCATATAGGCAGCAAAACCCATTATAAAAGAAACATATAGGAAATACAATGACATATAAGAATGGAAATAAAAAATGAAATGAAATAAAATAAAAATGACATAGGAATAACATCAGCATAAACTCTAAAGCCATGTCTGGTAAACAATGAAAACCTGCAGTTTATGTAGTAACAATGTAGTGACTCTCATAAGTTAAAAGTTTGTTCCAATAAAAAGGCATTAGTGGATTATAAATTGTTCCAGAAGCAGCTGAAGGCATTTTTATTTTAACTGTGCTCACTTGTTATGTTATGTATTTTATCACTATTGCTATTTTATGTTGCATGCTTTATTGTACTCTGCTTAGCAGGAGGCATTCTTTATAAGCAGATTATAAATGACTGTAAATAAATAATAGAGCCAGAGCCTTCATAATATTCTAGTGAACCCTTGTTGAGGGGTAGTAATTACAAGTCCTGGTAAATCAGTCCATGGAAGTCTGTATGCCATAAGCCCATGCATGATAGTTGGAATCGTACAGGGAGATTATCCAGTTCCAGAAAGCAAGGTGACGAGTGAATATCTCACCAGGCTAGCTCCTGAACCAGCATGGAAAATTGCAGGAACTCCAGCACTCTCCTATGCCAAGCTCGCTTAATGCCCCTAGGATGCCAGTGCAGGACATCCAGCTGCATCTCCTCCTTCCAAGACCCCCTTCTGGTGTCTGCATTTCTGTACTTGAGTGAATATTTCTTTGCCATGCCATGTCCTAAAAGGGATTTAGGACCATTTAGCTGGAAAGGCCTTAATATTTCCGGGATGCCCAAATAATTGGAACCTAAAAGCTCATGGAAGCAGGTACTCAGCAGAATGCTAAAGTTACCAGTGAAGTGCCTGTGAGGTTTTTTTTTTATCTCTTATTGCCTCAGAGTATGAGGAGTCTACGCATCAAGAGTGTAATATTCAAACCCATTTCCACGGTAAAAGCAGTGCTTTATTTGCAGAAACAGGCTTTTTTTTACATAATTGCCCACCTGATATGACGGTAAAGGAATGCATATACTTTGAAGAGGCGTTCTTCTGGGCACACATTAGCAGATGGAAATGCATTCGAGTAATCTTGGTGGGATCATTTTCAAAGGAAAGATATGAGGGTGCCTGCAGACTTTGTCAATGTGCACAGTTACACAATTACCTCTTTGAGAGGGCAAATTTTGAAAAGTCACAGCAAAATCCTGAAAAAACCACAGATTTAAATACATCTTACAAAATGGGGATGGGGAAAGAAATGCAATTTTTTTTAAATTTATAACAACCAAAAGACATATATTGTGGCCATATTATTAAGGAGAATTGCTAATTATTCTAAGGAGACCTTTCTTAATTCTGTGCCTAAGGGAAAAGTCTTTAGGGGTAGATTTTAAAAGAAGCGCGATCAGCCTACTTTTGCTTGCGCATCAGACTCAAGCAAAAGTACGCTGGATTTTAGTAGATACGCGCGGAGCCGCGCGTATCCACTAAAATCCTGGATCGGCGCGCGCAAGGCTATCGATTTTGTATAGCCTGCGCGCGCCGAGCCGCGCTGCCTCCCCCCGTTCCCTCCAAGGCCGCTCCGAAATCGGAGCGGCCTTGGAGGGAACTTTCCTTTGCCCTCCCCTCACCTTCCCCTCCCTTCCCCTACCTAACCCACCCGCCCGGCCCTGTCTACACCCACCCCTTACCTTTGTCGGGGGATTTACGCCTCCCGGAGGGAGACGTAAATCCCCGCGCGCCAGCGGGCCTGCTGCGCGCCGGGCCGCGACCTGGGGGCGGGTACGGAGGGCGCGGCCACGCCCCCGGGCCGTAGCCACGCCCCGTACCCGCCCCCAAAACGCTGCCGACACGCCCCCGGAATGCCGCGACGACCGGGCCCGCCCCCCGACACGCCCCCGACACGCCCCCCTCCGAGAACCCCGGGACTTACGCGAGTCCCGGGGCTCTGCGCGCGCCGGGAGGCCTATGTAAAATAGGCTTCCCGGCGCGCAGGGCCCTGCTCGCCTAAATCCGCCCGGTTTTGGGCGGATTTAGGCGAGCAGGGCTCTGAAAATCTACCCCTTATTGAACAAGGCACATTGGGGCGGATTTTCAGAGCCCTGCTCGCGTAAATCCGCCCGGATTTACGCGAGCAGGGCCCTGCGCGCCGGTGCACCTATTTTACATAGGCCCACCGGCGCGCGCAGAGCCCCGGGACTCGCGTGAGTCCCGGGGTTCTCCGAGGGGGGGCGTGTCGGGGGCGTGTCGGGGGGGCGGTCCCTGTCGGCGCGCCGTTTTGGGGGCGTGTCGGCAGCGTTTTGGGGGCGGGTACGGGGGGCGTGGCTACGGCCCTGGGCGGTCCGGGGGCGTGGCCGCGCCCTCCGTACCCGCCCCCAGGTCGCGGCCCGGCGCGGAGGAGGCCCGCTGGCGCGCGGGGATTTACGCCTCCCTCTGGGAGGCGTAAATCCCCCAACAAAGGTAAGGGGGGGGGGGTTAGACAGGGCCGGGCGGGTGGGTTAGGTAGAGGAAGGGAGGGGAAGGTTAGGGGAGGGTGTTAGAGGATTCCCTCCGAGGCCGCTCCGATTTCGGAGCGGCCTCGGAGGGAACGGGGGTAGGCCGCGCGGCTCGGCACGCGCCGGCTATACAAAATTGATAGCCTTGCGTGCGCCGACCCAGGTTTTTTAGTAGATACGCGCGGCTCCGCGCGTATCTACTAAAATCCAGCTTACTTTTGTTTGCGCCTGGAGCGCAAACAAAAGTAAGCTATTTGCGGAGTTTTGAAGATCCGCCCCATTATATTTATCATAACTGGGATCATTAGATGATGCGAGGTGAAAATCAATGACATTTATACCTGAATCTTTAGTTATCTGTTGCAATTTTGCATCCAACATTTTGTACATCCTACTCTTTAGACCAGTGGTTCTCAACAAGTGTGTCAGGACACACTAGAGTATCACTAAGTCCCGGGAGGTGTGTCGCAGAGCCAGCAGAAAACTGATCTTTCCTCATCAGTCTGGGCAGGAGTTGGCTGACTTCTTTTTTATTGGGTATGACAGGATGCTGCTCTTGCTTCCTTCTTCTCTTCCTGGTCCAGTGAGAGGTTGTTCCCTGCTCCTTCACTCAGATCACACACAGTATCACCAATTTCTATTCATATGGGCCTGGCAGAACCCCAGTCTTATCTTCCTCTGCCTGGCTTGGCATTGAGGCTGCTAATGCTCTCTTCACTCCATGGGGCCTGGATGTGAAAGCAGGAGCATAAGGGAGAAAGATGTGTGCTCCATAGATCCGCTGCTGCTGCTGCCGCATCTTCCTCTCCTCAATGCTTCTTGCCCTCATCTGCTGCTGATAAAGAGGGAGGGAGACACTGGCTTGGACTGAAGTCTTTTCTGCTGGGAGCCAGGAGGAGGGGGGAAATGTACTGGACAGGAAGGCATGGGAAGAGAGGGAAGGAAGGGGTGAGGGAAAAGGAGGCTGGGGTTGCTGATAGGGAGAGGCAGAGGAGGGAGGGGTTGGGGGCTGCCAGACAGGGAAGAAATGGAAGTGGAGAGATGGAGGTGTAGGGCAGCTGGGTTGGGGGAGAGGGGAATGGGGAGTGGGGGATACTGACCAGGAAGGGATAGAAAGAGGTGGTCAGAGATATGCTGGGTAGGGAAGAGGAGAGGGAAGAGCAGAAAGTTGAGCAGGGGAGAGAGGGAGCACGGGGAAGAGGATGTGGAGTGGGGGTGTCAGGAATGTTGGGCAGGGATATGAGCATGTGAAGGGATGATTGAGTAGTTGGGAGAAGTGAGGGGTGATGGGGGCATGGAGGGGAGTGACAGGGTTCAAGGGCCATACTAAGTCAGTTTTGAGAATCTGCAGTTTTCTCTTTGAACTTTGCTTAGCTCTTTGCTTAGTTTCTAGTCTCCAGTTTTGCACTGCATGCAGGTGGTGGTCTTGGGCTTTCCATTCCAGGTTTTGTTTCCACATTTGTAATTTGTGCTATTTTATTCTATATTTGGTGAAGGCAGGCCTGTCTGTGTTCTGTGTGTGTGTGTGACTGAGATGAGGTACTTTACTAGAGGTTTGTATCAGCCTTATTCGTTGTATTTTCTCAATATGATATTGCACTGGTGGTGAACTGCTGCCTTTTCATGGGTAGGGCTATTGCTGTTTCATTTCTTGGAGTTAGTGCTGCCTAAGGTATGATAGACATGTACAGAGTTGGGTTTGTTTGAATTAATTTACAATGCACCTTATAATAGAGGAAGTTTGTGATGCTGTTATTAAGATGAGACCGGAATCAGAATATCTTATTTTGTATGATGAGTTGTACAGGGGAGTGTCTTAGTACTGCTCTGTACCCATTGTTAGGAAGCGGGTTACTCCTGTGGATGCAGAGCATATGCTTATATTTAGTCCCATCATGGTCATATGTTCAGTGTGTCACCCATGTGAGTATCATCTTGCAGGTGTGTCCTGATAGAAAAAAGGTTGAGAACCACTGCCTTAGACTGAAAGTATGCTGATGGTTTTGCTACATACTATCAATGAACACTAGGTGGCAGTGCAGCCTGACATAAGCCACCCATCAGCAAATTCATAGTCACTTGGAGCCCTTTGGTAAATTATTATCTAGCTCAGTTACTGATATTCCATTTAAGCTATGCTAAACATGGAACAACCCTTAAAACAATACAAATGAAATGCAGTCTGAAACGTCCTCTTTACTATTGCCTGAGAGCAAACAGCTCAATCTTATGGATAATTAGTTCTTCTGAACCAGTAACTAAATGTCTGTGCAATTGTGCATGCCCTCTTCTCAGCAGTTAACCTCCTCAAGCAGTAATTCCAAGACAAAGTCCAAAATACTCATATTTTGTAGGAGCCAGCCCTCCATAGAAGAGTAGTTAATGAAAAATGTACATTCTGGTCCTCCTCTGGAACTTGAGACTGCTTTATAACTTACTTTATTAGCGGTTTGATGGTCCAATTAAATGTAAAGTTTCTTTGACAGTTTCACAGACCTGCCAAATTTAAACAGTCAGGCCTCTCTCTCTCACTCGCATTCTCTCTCTAGAATAATTTCACTGCACACACACAAAGCAAATCCTCCACTTTCCTCACTATGGCTAAGGCTCAGATCACCCAAGTCAATACCAATATAAACTCTGGTCAGGGCGGCTGGGACACACCACTATAAGTAACTAGCGTTGCACTTCAGGGCAATTTTCAAAGGGCAGGATTTTCAAAGCGCCTACGCGTGCATGTTATAAAATCGGGCGTACATGTGTGCGCGCCAGGTAGCGTGCGCACATGTACGCCCGCGCATACATTTCAAAATCTAGCCCAAAGCGCGGTCTCCCCTTGAATATTAGTTGCAAAAATCTCCATGAGTGTCTTTTACTCATGAACTTTGCAGCCATGCAGGCTTTCTGAAATTTGTCCCTAAACGTACACTACCAGCTTGTGAACTGTGGCAAATTATGACATAGTTCCAAGCCGCTGGGGGGATGGGAGTAGGGTGGAGGAAGGGTTACCATGGAAAGCCATGACCTGGTTCACCGTAGCCAAAAGCAATTCAATCAAGCAAAATTTGGCTTGGCTGTAATTTGTGCCTCTGATGTCATCGAACACTGTGAAAGCAGCCGTGTGAAACCACATGACACGAAGTACGTTTGATGGGTCAGAGAGAATCAATTGCAACTGTATTTCACCTTGGGAGAAGAGCTTAGGGAGCAATTTTCTGCTACGCATGGGGGTAACCTGCAAGGAGCAGCAATAACAGAAGGAATGGGATTACTAACCTTAACCAATAAGCCTTGATGGTTTTGATGCAACGGCAACATCACCTTCCACTTTGACGGCAAAAGGGGGGGGGGGGGGGCAATCGATAAGGAATTGGATTCAGATGACAACCAACATGGGCCCTGACTTTTAAGGTCTGGGGTACTGATATGCAGACATAAGGGAAAAAGCACAGGACTGCTTCTCTGGCTAAGTCCATAATCAAAGCACGTCAAGCAGCACTGTCTGAATTTTCAAGAAGGCTCCTCAGCCAGTAAAACTGTTGCAAGCAGGACACTTTTTATGGGTTAACATAAGGCTTGGGAGTAACTGCACGGAGCGGCAGTTGCTACTCTAAGAGAAACATGGGGATAATATGCACGGCATGGCAGATGCTACCATAAGAAGCTTGCTGGCCAGATCTGATGGACCATTTGGTCCTTTTCTGCCGTCATTACTATGTTAATATGTTACTAGGTAATTTTCAAAGGCTTATGAGGGGGTTCATGTTTGTAAAATATGTGCATCAGCAGGCCGAAATTTGTGAAATATCCCTAACAATAAGATTTTCAGAAGTCAGAGAAGGAATTTTCTCCATTATGGGGCCGACGTGTAATTTATTGCCTGTTTTGCTGTGCAAAGAAGTGTGCCTAAAAGCCTTAGAAAAAATGTAAAAACTCACCTCTTTAAAGAGGTTTTCAATGCTCTTTTGTAATGTTCATTATTTATTAAGTAATCTTTTATTGTATTTTAAGTTGTTTTATGAGATTATTTAATGTTTTGCTTCTATGCGGAAGTTGATTATGTATGGTTTTCTTTGTAAGCTGCCTAGACCCTTGGATACAGTGTCATATATATATTTTGAAAATAAAATAACTAAAGAAATAAAGTGACACAAAAAGGGTGTTTCGAGGGAGTTGCTAGGGCGTTCCAGAATGAGATTTGGGAGTACGTTCACATTGATGTGTTTTATAAATGGAGTATGCACATAGATCATCAAACATGCATGTAAACAATTAACACCTGCTATTCAAGCCCATGAATTTAAACCTCCCTTGTCTTTTGGGACCTGGTGCTTTGGGGGGGGGGGGGGGGGGTGAGTGCTGGAGAATATTTGCAGTTGATTTTGTTGGAAATCCTTGTGCCTGTTAGGAATTATCTTCTTGTGTGCAGTTTTTGTGCTTTTTCAATGTTTTATTGGGTATTTGTCAGTTTCTCTAGTGTATGAATGCCTGCATTTGGAGACTGTGTGTGTGGCTGCTCTTTGAGAGGGTGGGTACCTGCTAGAGTTGTCATGGATGAAGGTGTGCTGGTGGTGAGTGAAGTTGTTACTGGTGATGATTTGAAGTGCTGCAATGAGTGCTATAAATGTGTGGATTTTGTGGAATATACATTAATGGAGGGAGAGAAAACAAATGAGGAGGTACCCATGGAGAGGATTATATAGACCAAAGATCCATTTTTTAGACTTGTCTGAAGAGGAAGTGATTCACAGATTCAGGTTTAATAATGAAACCATTGACTGCTTCTGCCAGCAGCTGGAAGGGGGATCTCCAACCTTCCACACAGAGAGGTCACAACTTGCAGAACACCTCAAAGTCACTACAGCCCTGGCTTTATTGGCCTCCGGCAGCTTCCAGACCTCTCTCAGGGTCACTGTGGTAATAAGCCAGCCAGTCACTTTGCTCTCTATTTCTCAGCATTTTCCTCAGGAGAATAAATCAATCTATTACTTTTTCTGATGATGGACAGCACCAACAGCTAACCATGACAGTGTTTTATGACATTGCTCATAAGCAATCTTGGGAATACAGAGATCTTATTCCTGTCAAGATTTGCAAGTTCAGAGGTATCTTCATGTATTCAGTTGGGGGGTATTAAGATACCGATTTCTACCTAGGTCCATAATCTCGGTGTGATATTTGACTCAGCATTATCCTTCAAGCAACAGGTAAATACAGATATTAATAATGAGTTCTATAAATCATAATTCCAAAAACACATGGCTATTCCATAGACATTTTGGCAGTATGTTATCACAGATACCTTAGTGGGGTTGCAACTCATTATTATTGGTTCAAGATGATGGGTTTTTTTTGTTCCCACTGCCTTTTCTCTTCTTCAGCCATAAGGAAGGGCTGGTTTCTTCCACATGTCCATATACCCTAATTCTTATCGAATGGGCACACAAATACATAGCACAAAAGTCCATGGCAGTACAATACACCATCACTTTTACCAGAGCATTGCTCATAACCCACAGTGGCTCTGGACCTCTATACACAAAACTCCACAACCACCCCCTTCCATGTTGGTTTTCCCAAAAACCTCACCGGCAAGGACATCTTGTGGCAATACTTCAGTACAACCCATCTCTTTACCTAAGCTTTTTTCCCCCCTCTTGGAGCATCCTGCTCTGCATCTTTTGTGTAGTTCCTGGGGAGGAGGACAACACTACTCCACACTCTGGCCACTGTCTTCTCCGCTTCACCACTATGGTAAGCTTCTCTGGGGGAGGAGGAACCTTCTCCTTTCCATCTGTGCTCAGTTCCCCGGACCCCACACATCAAAAATACTACAGGGCAGTTCCCCACTAGGTTAACTCACCTGCACTTCTCCTTTTGGCTGTTGGGTACTTCCCCTTGTAGGAAAGAATTCACTCCTTGCTCCTCTGGTACTTCTATGCTCCAGTTTAACCATGAAGGGGAATAGACTCCACTCTACTTCTTCTGGGCCTTGGGCCTCTCCCCTTGAGGGCAAAAGCCCTGCAAGGTCCCACTCCCCTTGGAGGGTGCTGAACCTTCCAGCCCACAGGTTTGGTACTCCAACTGATTACATGGCTACAGGTCCCTGATCCCCACCCTATACGGAAGAGGGTAGAGGAAGAAAGGGCAAAACCCACCAAATCCTTTCCCCTTTATACTGCCTCATCTCTAGAGTCAACCAATAAGATAATCCCAAACTGTTTGTTAAGGGAACATACACATTTTTTCCAATAGAACCGTAATCAAATTTACATTGCGACCCATTCCCTTAAAATGTCATCCAATGTTCATTTCATGGTACTACATAATAACTATTTAACCCCTACTTTAACATTCAGAACATGATGATGCAGAGTCTCCCCCCACCCAGATGGGTTGGTACATCCCACCCCTTAATAAAATAATTAACCCTAGGGCGTTGCCACAAGAGTATGCTTCCTACATATATAATGCAGACAAATTAGTAGTGAGGATGAAGGAAAGAGAGCCAACAAGATGCAATTTGAAATGAAGATACTGCCCCTAAAACAGAATAGCAAAACATGGGACCATGTTGGGCCTTTTAGTCTATTGAAATTATGGGAAATATTGCTTTATTAATTTTGAAAATGAATTATAAGTGAAAAATTTCAAATACATCATCATATATCTAAGAATGCAAAAATGAGGATTTTTTTAAAAATATGATTAGAAGTGGACAATGGCTAGAAAAAGCAGAGTTGCTTACCTGTAACAGGTGTTGTCAACCTCTCAACTTCAAGGCTGTGAGTGACAGGACCTGGAGGTTGGGATGCTGCAGCCTGCCCTGATTTTGCATGATGAAATCTGGGGAAGTCCCCAGACAACTCCTGAAGGAGTGGAAACCACACCTGTCTCGGCCAATGAGCAGCTATGAGGATCTTAGTCCCTTTGTCCTCACAAAGCTTCAAGTGAGTCTCTCTGTCCTCACAAAGCTTCAAGAGAGTCTTTGCCATTAATGAAATCATAGGATATGCATACATAAAACCGTTGCCCCAATAATTGGTAAGGGCGTCTGAGGCTGGTTTGCCATCTTACCTGGACAGAGAGCAAAATGCAGACACCTTCCAGTTGCAAGGGGACGCAAATAGATCTGTCTGGGCTCCCCCAGAGGCGGAAAATACGATTCACTACCCTCTGGTCCAAGGACCACTCATGAGGTCTGAAGGCGTGACTTAGCTTGTCCGGCATCACGTTCTCTGTACTGCCCAGGTACATGGCCCTAAGCACCATCCCATGGGCCAGGGCCCAGGACCAGATCTGGACTGCTTCCTGACAAAGGAGGTATGATCTTGTGCCTCTCTGCTTGTTGACTTACCACATTGTTACTTGGTTGTTGGTCTGGATCAGGATAATTTTATTGGACAGCTAATCTCTGAAAACCCAAAGTGTATACCTGATCGCTCATAGCTCTAGGAAGTTGATTTGACAAGAACATTCCTCAGCGGACCACAGTCCCTGGGTGCTGAGCCAATCTACATGAGTTCCCCACCCCAAGGTAGATGCATCCGTGGTTAGCACAATTTGAGTAGGGAGACTCTGAAAGAAAATCCCCCATTCCATATTGGAGAGAACCCACCATCAAGAAAAAGAGTCCTGGAGAGAAGGGATGACTTGGATGTAATCCTGGAGGTTCTGAGTGACTTGGTACCACTGCATCCTTAGAGTCCATTGGGCTCTGCACATGCATGCCAAGGGAGTGAAATGGATGGTTGCAGCCATGTGACCCAACAGTCTCAACTTGTGCCAAGCTGATACCTGCTGGCTCTGTTGCACCTCTGTCGCAATGCTTACCAGAGCAACAGCCCTCTGGCATGGCAGAAAGGCCCTGGCTTGAGCCATGTCTAGCAGCTGGCTCTGTTGCACCTCTGTCACAATGCTTACCAGAGCAACAGCCCTCTGGCATGGCAGAAAGGCCCTGGCTTGAGCCATGTCTAGCATGAAGAAGAGACAGCTGAGGGGGGATGTGATAGAGATCTAGAATGGGTAAATGTGAATCGGTTATTTACTCTTTCGGATAATAGAAGGACTAGGAGGCACTCCATGAAGTTAGCAAGTAGCACATTTAAAACTAATCGGAGAAAATTCTTTTTCACTCAACGCATAATTAAGCTCTGGAATTTTTTTTCCAGAGGATGTGGTTAGTGCAGTTAGTACTGGGTTTAAAAAAGGTTTGGGTAAGTTCTTGGAGGAGAAGTCCATTAACTGCTATTAATCAAGTTGTCTTAGAGAATGGCCACTGCTATTACTGGCATCAGTAACATGGGATCTACTTATTGTTTGGGTACTTGCCAGGTACTTGCCTTGGTCTGACCCAGTATGGCAATTTCTTATGTTTTTATAATGAAGTTCAATTGAGGTGACGGACTGAGATGAGAATGAACCCTGGTGACTCCAAGCGCCGAAAAGCGTAATATAAAAATCTTTTTTTTTAGAATCGTGTTCAAGGTCCTCAAGTCTAGGATGGACAGAGTGCTCCTGTTTTCTTTGGAATCAGGAAATACCTGGAGAAGAATCCCTGCCCTCTTTGCCCTGGTGGTACAGGCTCAACTGCTCTGGTCATTAAGGGGAAAAAAGCACCACTTGTAGCACCTCTTGATGCACTACTGGCCCCCAAAATGGGCACGGATGGCAATTTGGTGGGACCTCCAATAGATTTAATTGGTACCCTTGGTGGATGATGGAAAAAATCCACTGTGATGGAATACCCGATACGATGGTATATAAAACTTAATAAACTAGAAACTACACTGTGTCACCGGTTCATAAAGAACCACAGCCTGCCCCCAACCAGAGGGTCCATCATCCCAGGTACGGATAACTGGATTATGCTCTCTTCGACCCAATCAAAACTCCGTCCCTGGAGTTGACTGAGAAGCTGGCCGGGACTTGGGAGATCTCTGCTGCCTGGAACGGCTGCAGGAGCTCTGATAGTGTGTATGCAGGGGAGGTTCTGTAATGAGGCAGGGTGAGGCAGCTGCTTCAGGTGGCAAGATTTTGAGGCAGCAAAATTGCCCTCTGAAACCTTCCTGACATAGTCGCCTCACCCTTCAATCAGGCAGACTCTTAATCCTGGGGGAATTCTGTGCTACTGTGGAGTGCAGAATTACCCCCATAAGCAGAAATTCCAGTTGTTGCATAGAATTAGGAGCAGGCACCACCATGCTGAAAGCAGACCCCATCCCATTTGTGGCAAAGAGCAAGGAGGTCCTGGTGTGCCATGTTGCGGCGAAGAGCAAGGAGGCCCTGGCATACCATGTGACGGTGAAGAGCAAGGAGGTCCCGGCATGCCGCGTATCAGCAAAAAGCATGGAGGTTCCAGCTTGTAGCATCACAGAGAAGAGAAAGGAGGTCCTGGCTTGCTGCACAGCGGCGAAGAGGAAGGAGGTTCTGACATGCCATGTGGCAGTGAAGAGGAAGGAGGCCACTGCATGCCACGTCGTGGTGAAGATGGAGATGCAAGTCCCAGCATGCCGTGAGCAGAACAGGCCCTGGAGATTCTATGTGTAGTGGTTGTGTGAGAGACTTAGAGGCTGTGTGTAGAGGTATGTATTTAAGACTGCAAGTCAGTGCATGTGTGTGTGTATGGGAGAGCATGAATGAGGGTGAGGGAGTGTGTGTGTGTGTGCCAGAGAGAGGGAGTCTTTGTGAGGAGATTGTGTGAAGGAATGTGTATGTGTGTGAGAGAATGGGAGCTGGTGTGCTTGAAAAGGGAGTGTGTGATTGTGAGGGAGTGAGGGGGTTTGTTTCTGAGAGGAGCCGCCTGTGTGAAGGGATATGTGTGTCTGTATGTGTGAGAGAGAGGGATTGGTAGCCTGTATGAGGGGGTACATATGTGCACAAGAGAGAAGGAGCCTGTGTGTGTGTGTGTGTGTGTGTGTGAAAAGAGAGAGAGGGAGCCTCTGTGTGTGTGTGTGAGTGAGAGAGAGAGAGGGATCCAATGTGCAGGGGTGTGTGTATGAAAGAGAAAGATAGGTAGCCTATAGCCTATGTGAGAGTGCATGCATGAGAGAGAAAGGGAGCCTATGTTGGGAGGGGAGGGGGGGTGTGAGAGAGAGAGAGAGAGAGAGAGGAAGCCTGTTTGAGGGAGTGCTTATGTGCTCGAGAGAGAGGGACAGAGAGAGCCTGTGTGAGGGGCAGTACTGAGAGAGGGGTCAAACTCTGGAAGTGGAGATAAAGTGGAAGGGATTGAACCTAGCGAGGAGGGGAGAGATAGTGGAGGGTAAAGGAGTTTGGGGGCCTGAGAAGGCAAAGTGAAAGGAGACTGTCCAGTGTTTCCCCTGCAGCTGGCAGCAGAAGAGAATTTGCTGTGTCACCAGAGAAAAGGTCCATGGAGATGGAGATGCAAGTCCCGGCATGCCATTAGCAGAACAGGCCCTGGAGATACTATGTGTAGTGGTTGTGTGAGAGACTGAGAGGCTGTGTGTAGAGGTATGTATTTAAGACTGCAAGCCAGTGCATGTGTGTGTGAAAAAGATTTGCCCTGTGAGAGTAACTTTGTGAGTGTGTATGAGAGGGTGTGTATATGCATATGAGAGGGTGGGGGGTGTATGTATGTGTGTGTGTGTGTATATTAAAGGATGAGTGTGTGAGCGAGAGGGAGGGTGGGTGTGGGTGGATGTCTTTATGAGAGGGTGTGTGTCAATGAGAGAGGGAGGGTGAGAGTATCTGTATGAGAGGATGTGAGGGGGTAAGTGTGCATTTTTCCTGGCACTGACATCAATCTCATTGATCTGCAGTTTCCGGGATCACCCTTGGAACCCTTTCCAAAAAGTGATGTTATGTTGCCCACCCTCCAATCTTCAGGTGCCATAGCTGATTTTAATGATTGTTTACAGATTACTAATAGTAGGCCTTCAATTTTATTTTTCAGTTCTTTCAGCACTCTGGGATGTACAGCATCTGGTCTTGGTGATTTAATACTCTTTAGTTTGTCAGTTTTTCCTATTACATCTTCCAGGTTAACTGAGATTTGTTTCAGTTCACTTCTGGCTTGGATATCTGAGTCACAAAACCAAAAATCAGCAAGAAATCTCACTCTATAAATATCAAAAAATAAAAGAGAGAGACAGAGGTCTAATGAAAGACAAATCAATCAAATAATGCTTATAAATGTTTCTGATAAATAATCTGGTATCAGAAACAGGTATGAATGCAGGAAATAATCTCTTTGTCTCTTGCCCACAAATGGCTACAGGCAATTCAGAGACATCACATAAGTCACATCATTTATCCGAAAATAATTATTTTAAGTGATACTGTGATCTACTACCAAGCTTGTGACAAGAAAATCAAAAATCAAACTATATACATGTCCAATACTAATAAACTTATTAAAACTTAGCTTTTACAGATGACTGCAGCTCAATGAAGACAAAATATCAGTCTTGCTCATAACAGTAGTGTCATTCGTGAGTAATGTCTAACCTGACATGGACCACATTTTGACAAAATAATTAACTGCTTCAAGGGTTCACTACAAAATACAAAGTTGATTATTTCAATCAGCAAAGCTAAAAGCTAGACGGCAGCATGCAAAGTTCTGACTAAAGCAATATATACACAATATTCAAAAAATGGTGGTGCTTCTAAATTTGCTGCCAGTTCACAGCCAATCTCCATTGACTCCAATAAAATTGACAAGTTCAACAGAACCAATCAGAAATACACGCTGTCAAAAGTCTGCATCTTAAAAAAAACAGTCTACTCAACTTCTTTGTTCAGACTTTTATGTTGAACTGTTTGTAATTTGTAGATCCATTTCTGTTCAGTGTACAATAAAATAGTATCAATGTTGTTTCCTTGTGATCTTAAACTAAAATGTTGTACAGAATAGGGAAGATCCTCAAACCTATGAGATTGTTGAATGCAATGTTGAATGAGAAGTGTCTCGAATCTCCAACGTGTTAAAGCACTATGATGTTCTATTATACATGTGCGTAACTTTTGCTTAGTTTTATCCATGTATATTAGCTTACAGGGGCATCAAATGAGATTTTTGCACAATCATTGATAAATCACAAGTAGTATGATGTTTCATTTTGAACTGAGACACTTTAACTAACGGTATTGTATCTCCTGAGTGTGAAAACTGATATAAAGAACAGTTCCCACATGCATAATGACTTACTATAATGTTAGGCATAGATGGAGAGTGTTCATGATATTCAGAATGTACAATAGAGTCCGGTATGTTCTTGCCTCAACAGAGAGCAAAAAGTGGAGGCTCTGAAAAGACCACAAATAATTTTAAAATATCTCAATGATGGCATATACTCTTCTGAATGCGAAAAGTCTGCAGAGTGTATGGCAGTATACAAACAGGATGATCAACATGGTCTTGTTGCACTAGCTGAAGTAACAATGATCTATTAGCCCAAAAGGCTCTTGTATATGCTCTCTGTATGACTTTACATGGGTAACCTCGTGTTAGAAAATTACGCCGCATATATTCAGTTCTACTTTTAAATTCTTCAATAGTAGAACAAAGTCTTTGAAGTCGCAAAAACTGGCACAAAGGTAAAGTATTTCTGAGTGGTTGAGGATGACAGCTTTGATATGATAGTAATGAATTTCTATCTGTAGGTTTCCTATATATAAAAAAAACAATGCTGTTCTGTTGTAAATGTATAGTAATATCCAAAAATAGTAGTGAAGTTTGACTGATAGTACCCATGAATTGCAAGTGTGGATCACACTGATTAAGCTATAACATAAACTGAGAAAAAGTGGCCTCACCTCCTGTCCATAACATCAGTATGTCATCAATATATTGTCACCAACCAGATACAAGGAGAGAGGAGACACAATGTACTCTATAACTCCATAAACTGTAATCTCATAATCTTTAATCCCATCAAATGACAATATCATAGATCTTAAGCTCTATTAAACTTTAATCTGCAGCCTCTCGCCACGCAATGGGCCGCAGGCTGTATTCAGCCTTTAGAGCGTGTTGATTTTAATCATCTATTGTCATTTGTCATTAATATCTAACCTCAAATACTTTATACATTTTTTTAAAAGGGGTACACACGTAGGATACGCGCGTAACCCCTGAAAAGCTGCCCCTTCCACCCTCTACGCGCGCCGCGCCTATGTTGCATAAGCTCGACGGTGCGCGCAAGCCACGGGACGCGAGTAAGTCCCGGGGCTTTCCTGGGGGGGCGTGTTGGGGGCGTGTCGGGGCGTGTCATGGAGGCGCATCATCCGGGTGCGGGGTCTCGGGCGTGGTTCTGGCCTGGGGGTGTTTCGAGGGCGCGGCCGAGGCCTCCGAAACTGCTCCCGGGCCGGGGAATTGCGCGCTGGCAGCCGGCCAACGTTCATAATAAAGGTAGAGAGGGTTTAGATAGGGCTGGGGGGTGGGTTAGGTAGGGGAAGGTGGGGGGAGGCAGAGGGAACGAGCAGTGCGCGCAGGGCTCGGTGCGCGCAAGGTGCACCAATGTTCACCCCCTTGCGTGCGCCAACCCCGGATTTTAAAAGATAGGCGTGGCTACGCGCATATCTATTAAAATCTGGCGTACTCTTGTTTGCGCGGATGTGCGAACAAAAGTACGCACTCGTGTATTTTTTTAAAATCTGCCCCTTAATCTGTCTGCTATAGTTATTTGTTCATTTATTTATTTGTTCAACTTTATATACCGACTTTCAAATACATATCAAGGCGGTTTACAAACATGGAATCTGCAGTAGCAAATTCAATATAAAATAAAAATAGACAACTTATCTAAATTTTGCATTCTTTCAATAACATTAATTTAAAATTATAATAAAATAAAACAATAAAAACATTTTTTAAAATACTTAAACATTTAAAATAAATCTATAGTACATAAACCTATCCACCTACGTTCCCTAAGTAAAATTACCAGTTCTCCCCTAACTGTAATCCTCATTTCCATATTATAAAGTACCTCCATTGCTTCTGCTGAAATATCCTAGTGACATATCAAATAGTTTGGCTAAATGCCTGCTGGAATAGCCAGGTCTTTATCTGCTTCTTAAAGTTATTGATGTTATCTTCTAGACGAATATCAACTGGGAGTGAATTCCACAGCTTGGGACCCGCCAGGGAGAGTGATCTCTCTCTCACTGAACCCAGATGCGCTAGCTTGGGAGATGGAATTGTCAGTAATGCTTGTCCCAGTGATCTCAAGTTTCGGGCTGGTACATGCATACGTAGGGAAGCATTCAACCATTCGGAATTGGAACCATAAATGGCTTTATGGATTAGTGTAAGACACTTGTATTGAATACGATATTGTACAGGAAGCCAGTGTAGCTTCATCAATACGGGGGAGATATGATCGCATCTATGTGTGTTGGACAAAAGTCGGGCCGCAGCATTCTGCAATAATTGCAGAGGGCGGATAGTAGATAATGGAACTCCAAGGAACAACGCATTACAATAATCGATTTTCGGTAGTATTAAGGCCTGTAATACAGTTCTAAAATCGTTTGTATGTAATAATGGCTTCAATTTTCTTAATACTCTTAGTTTATAGAAGCCATCCTTTATAATTGCCCTTATTGAAGCTTTCATGTTTAATTCAGAGTACAAGATAAGGCCCAAATCTCTAACATCGTAAAGGATCTTATGGTTCGATGAAAGAGTAGAAATCTCCACTTTTATTTTTTCCGTAACCTTATTAGAAATAAACAGAATTTCTGTTTTTGAGTTGTTTAGAGCTAGGGACATATGCGTCAAGAGCTGGTTTATCGACTTTAAATAGATGTCCCATAGTTTTAACGTAGCTGCTAAAGATTCTTTTATCGGAATCAAAATTTGGACATCGTCAGCGAACACATAATGAACCAAACCCAGACCTGCCAAAAATCTACATAGAGGGGCCATGTAGACATTAAACAGGGTTGGTGAAAGCGAGGAACCCTGAGGGACTCCCGTTTGAAGGTCTACTGTCTTAGATACTGTTGTTCCTAGTTTAACTACATACGATCTGTTGGTAAGAAAAGATTTAAACCAAGCCAGAGTTTTATCTGCGAGCCCAATTTCCTGAAGTCTTAGGATAAGTGCTTCGTGACTGACCGTGTCAAATGCCGCTGATATATCCAACAAAATTAACAGGTAGATGTTTTGATCAAAGCCTCTTTGAATAGTGTCACACAATGAAATCAAAAGAGTCTCGGTGTTGTGGGCTTTCCTAAAACCATATTGTGCAGGGAACAATATTTGATGTTCTAGTATTGTCCTCCCTTAGTGACCCTTTTATCCCTTGATCATATGGTCCAACTGACTCCCTCTCAAGATTTTTTGCTTCAAATATACCTGAAAAAGATTTTATTGTGAGTTTTTGCTTCCACAGGAAGCTTTTTTTCAAATCCTGTCTTTGCCTTCCTTATCAGTGCTTTTCTGTTTCCTTCATTCAGATCCTTTTTCTTTTTTTTTTGAAAGATATTTTGTCTAGAATGGCCTCTCTCACCTCTCTTTGCAGCCATACCAGCAGTCATTTATCCTTCCTTCCACCTTTTTTAATGTGTTGAATACATCTGATCTGGGCTTCCAAAATGATATTTTTAAATAATGCCTATATCTGATGTAAATTCTTAAAGATGAATTTTAAAAGCCCGGAGCAGGCATCAGTTGGAGGATACATGCACAAGTCGTGCTCACGTATGCTGACTGAATTTTAAAAGACGCCCAGGTGTGTGCGTTATCTCCTGCTGTGCACACATCTGAAAAGTTTTCAAAAAGAGGTGGAGTGTGGACCTGGTCTGGGTGGAGCATGGGCATTTCAGGTGTGCGGCCAAGAGATGTGCATGTAAGTCCTTACACACCTGGGCACACACCCAGATCCCCTGACGCGTAATTTTACTTCTGCTAGGGACAATGTATAAAAAAATAAAAAACCTGAGGGGTTTTAAGGGTCTGGGGGAACTGGGGAGAGTGTAAGCTATTCAACCAGGGGGCTTTGGAGGACCTAGCTGTTAACTGGGCGAACTGGTGGATGAACTGGAGAAACTGGCAATGGCGTGGACGCTCGCCCCTTTTAAAATTCTCCAACTTACACAATAGAAATTGGATTCACATGTGCTCATGGTCAGGCTATTTTATAACATGGGCGCATATACATCTGCAAAGTTATAAAATGGCCGTGGATCTGGGCATGTGCCGACACACATGCGCCAAAGTGTGCCCACGCACTGGTTTGAAAGTTACCCTCCCTACCTTTGCGTTTGCTCCTTTCATTTTTTTCCTAACCAGGTTTCTCATTTTATCACAGTCTCCTTTTGAAAGTTAAACTCTATCGCAGTACATTTCCCTAGTGTCCTCACTCCGTTTATCAAGTCAAATTTGATCATGTTATGATCACTCTTGCCAATTAGACCCAACACCATTACTTATTGCACCAAATCATTAGGGTCTAAAATAGCAACCTCTCTTGTCAGATCTTGTATCAGCCGCACCAACAAGCAGTCATTTATGCCATCTAGGAACTGTACCTCCTTAGCATGTCCTGATGTGACATTTCCCAGTAAATACTGGGATAATTGAAATCACCCATTATTATTGTGTTGATGATTTTGCTGGATAACTTAATTTCTTCATCTGTCTGTTCATTCTGGCCAGGTGCACAGTAGTATACCCCTCCCCCATCCCCCCCCCCTGCTGATCTATTCCCCTTTTCACATGGATTTTCTATCCATAAAGATTCTGTAGTGCATTGTGCTTTCTGCAGAGCTTTTATCCTCTTTGACCCTATGCCCCCTTTAACATATAGCGCCACCAGTACCAATTTGATCTATTCTATCATTGCAATTTGTATCACAGTGTCTCACGGAATTTCCTCCTTGCATCAGGTTTTTGAGATCAAAATTATATCTACCCCTTCCATCTTAGTATTTGACCTCTAGCATTTGTATACGGACATTTCAAAGTATGTTTTTTTGTTTGTAAACAATCTGCTCATCAGTTGATGGGTGATTTGAAATATTTCTACTCTGTCTGGTCTTTACTTAAAGTCACCTGGGCTATTTTAGTATTTATTGTAATGCCCTATTTTCCCTGTTTTCTTAGTATCCTTCAAAGATACATCATTCCAAACCTTGTGCTTCTGAGAGATTGTCAGCTTTCCTCCATCATCAAGTTTAAAAGCTGCTCTATTATTTAAGGTTAGTGCCAGCAGCCTGGTTCCACGCTGGTTAAGGTGGAGCCCATCCATCGGCATAGGCTCCCCATCCCTAGAATGTTCCCCATTTCCTAACAAACCCAAAACCTTCTTCCCTGCACCATCATCTCATCCATGCATTAAGACTCTGGAGTTCAGCCCGCCTCTGGGATCCTGCACATGCAGGGCCGATGGAAGCACTAGGCGAACTAGGCGATTGCCTAGGGTGCCACAGGTTAGGGGGTGAACCAGCAGCCACCTACTGCTTCCATCGGACCTGCTCAGAATTATGAAAACATTTTGTCCCGATTCCCGACACTGGTGGCAGCTGCAGGACGTAGGCAACTGGACCTCCCTCTTCTAGCCCTCGAGGACCGTGTTGGGTTTGTGGCATATTGTGGACTCTTGGTCGACGTGGCGATGACTCCTCCCATGGGGAGGGGCCCCGTGGGGAACCACAGTGATAGGCTAGACTCTACTAAGCAGACACTGAGGGAAGAAAGCTTTATTGTACTGCTGATGTAAGTAGAATCTTGCTTCAAGGAAGTGATAGTACTGAAGGCCAGCGATATCACAGTAAGCTCAGTCTCTATAGATGATGGTCTCACTCAGATGTAGCAAGGTTGGGTAGTGTTCCGTAGCGCGGGATAAGCCAAACCTGCAGGGTGGAATAAGGAGAGCGATACTCACAGAGTGGTAGTGCTGGTAACTTCCTTGGTGGAAGAATGGAGAGAGGGACCCTGATGTAAGTAGAATCTTGCTTCAAGGAAGTGATAGTACTGAAGGCCAGCGATATCACAGTAAGCTTAGTCTCTATAGATGATGGTCTCACTCAGATGTAGCAAGGTTGGGTAGTGTTCCGCAGCGCGGGATAAGCCAAACCTGCAGGGTGGAATAAGGAGAGCGATACTCACAGAGTGGTAGTGCTGGTAACTTCCTTGGTGGAAGAATGGAGAGAGGGACCCGAGGTCCGAGGTGCAGGATACCCTTAGCTGGATAGGCCCTCGAGGAGCGAGTACCTAGGTTAGGTAGTTGTAGGTTAGATAGTTGTAGGTTAGCTAGTTGAAACCCGAAGGGCAGATAGAAGTGAGAGGCCCCCAAGGAGCGGGTACCCAGAGCTTCCAAAGGAGCGAGTTACCCTGGAGGGTAGAAAGGAATCCAAGTGGTCAGAGTAGCAAAACCGAAGTCCTTGTAACTCATTGGGCCTTAGCGGAATGGAGGTTTAAATATGCGGAGGTACTGACGTCATGCGGTGGCCTGTTCTGTTTTCCTGATAGGTTTATTGATATTTTAGATTCTGGTGTAATATTTGTGGTATTCTTTTTCATAGATGGGGTTGTTATTGTTTGAGTGTTGGCAGATAGTACTGTGTTGATAGGGGAAGACCATGCCGAAACATATCACAATAGGTATGATGCCATATGAATTCCAAGATGCAAAGTTTTCTTGTTGGCATCACAACTGTGCATAAAATTATTACAATGTGTAAATTAATTTTACCTCAGAATGTCATTTGTCAGGTAAAATTGTTGCGCTGGAAGTGGACTCTTGGCCCGAGGTGGGTCCCCACCGTCAGGAGGCGGAGCTGGCTGAGAGACGGAGGTTGACTGGACCTTCGCCAATACCAGCCCACGTTCCCCGCAAGTTGAGCCCTTGGGTGCTGGGGCCGGCTGGTGTTAGGCAGGCAATCATCAGACGACTCCCAGTAGAAGAGGTGGTAGTCAGCCAAGGACCAGCAGAGGTAATAGGAAGGCCAAAGCAGGTCCGGACGAGGCAGGGATCCAGAGACCCGAACACCAAAAAGAACCAGAGATGAAGACAGCTGGCACCCGAGTAATAGTAGGCCGGAGCCTGAAAGGCCAAGTCCAGGAAGATAGCAGAAGATATAGTAGAGCGCAGGCTGGTATCAGGGCAGGCAGCAGATGTGTTAGGGCGGTCAAACGAGTGAGGGTCAAAGCCAGAAGTCAGTTCAAGTGTAGTTGAAAGCGTAGCAAGGGTCAAACCAGAAGTCAGTCCTGAGCATGGTCCAGATGTAGCGAGAGTCAAAGCCAGATGTCAGTCCAACAAGGCAAGGAAGGGACCAGGTATGGATCAGGAACAGGAACCAGGAACGGAGTCAGGTACGTAGACAAGATCAAGCAATGAGCACACAACAAGTGTGGAGACCTGTTGGCCAAGGCAAGGTACTAGTGGCGGGCCATGCCTTAAATAGCAGGGCCTGACAGAGTCATCATCCGGGGCCGCAGGTTGAATTCCTGCCGTGGCCCCTTTAAAACCCGGCAAGGCGCGCGTGTGCCTAGAGGACAGCATGGCACTGGACGGTGGCATCTCCCCGCGGCACACGTGGGGAGACCCGCCAAGAGGCAGAGAGGTCCACAGAGGAGCCGGGGACGGCAGAGGAGGCTCGGGAGCATAGGCGGCTGCCCACAGCTGCAAGAGAGGATGGACCAGGACCGGGAGCTAGGCGCCGAGGGTAAGTGGGCCCGGACACGGGCCTGCCGCAGATGGGACACGCAACAAAATTATGTTGTTATAAATGCACAATTTAAAATTGTGTATGGGGAGGTGGGGGGAGGGGGTGCCAGGCTGTAAGGTTTGCCTAGGGTGCCTAATACCCTTGTACTGACCTTGTGTACATGGACAGGGACCACTTCTGAGAATGCAACTCTGTAGGTTCTGGATTTCAGTTTCCTACCTAAGATCCTAAATTTATCCTTCAGAACATCCCTTTACACTTTCCTCTGTCATTGGTACACACATAAGCTATGCACTGTCTAAAATCTTATCTGTGTGGTGCATGAAGTCTGCTACCTTCACATCAGGCAGGGAAGTTTGTAAGCGATCCTTATACCCACCAGATATCTATCTATCTACATTTCTAAGGAATGAATCACAATCATCCTAATCTTTTCTTCCTGGGCAGGTGGCCCTGGAGTCACATCCTCGGTACAAAAGGATAAGGCATCACTAAGAAGGCAGGCTCTAGTACAGGAACACTTCCTGCCACACCGAGTTGATGGTCTCCTGCTAAGTGACCTTGTTCCTCCAAAAGCAGCATAACAGCTGCTTGTATGAAGTTGGGACTGCGCTACTATGTTCCTGAAGGTCTCCTCTGAATACCTCTCTGTCTGCCTCAGCTCCTTCAGATCTGCCCCTCCCCCTGGCCTCCAGAGATTGGACTTGGTCTCTGAGAGCCAGGAATACTTTGCACTGGCTGTACACATTCAACACCCCACCAACAGGTAGAAAATTATACTTGTGGTGCTCAGTGCAAAAGATTAGAAAGCCCCCAATTCACTGCTGGACTTCCACCTCCATCTTAACTTTGTTAAGTTGCTAAAATTTTAAAGTTGATTATGAAGAAGCTATGTTTCTCAGTTTAAGGGGTTTTACATTATTTGATGTCTTTTAGAATCTAAGAGGATAAGTTTCAGAGCTGCTTGAACATGCCCATATTCACATACATATGGGGGCATGCAAAGTTGCTACAGTATTTTATAACCTGCGTGCAAAAGATATGTGCAGGTTATAAAATATGAGTACATATGCATGCAAACATGCTCACGTATGTAAGAACAATGAGCTGCGTAAGTTTGGAATTATCTAGATAAGTTCCGATTTAAGTCTGAAAAGGGAGACTTGGTTCATCTAAGAAGCACTTTTCAGACTTTTCCGACTATGTAAGATTTATTTATTTTATTTATTTAACTTTTTTATATACCAACATTCAAGACGGTGGTCCCATCATGCTGGTTCACAAGAAACAGGGGTGCAATTATAATAAACTTTACCATTTAAACAATAGTGCAGAAAAGCAGTTACATATAACAAGGAAAACAATAACTTGGAAAGAGAAGGGAAATGAAGATCAGATAGTTATATATATGTATAAATAACATTGTAAGAGGTGGTTATTAACGCTAATACTAGTGGAGCGTGTTGAATGAAGGGAGTTAGATGGAGTTGGAGTTAGGAAAGGCTTGCGTGAACAGCCACGTTTTGAGTCTTTTCTTGAATGTTGAGATGTTGGGTTCCATTCTAAGATCCGGGGGATGGAGTTCCATAATGTTGGAGCAGCTGTGGAGAATGCACGATCTCTAAGCGTGATGTGTCTGGTAGTCTTGGCTGGAGGTACTTGAAGTGATCCTTTGTAAGCATCTCTTGTCGGTCTTGTGGAATGGTGTAATCAGAGGGGGATATGGAGATCGATTGGGGCTAATTGATGGATGTTTTTGAAAATGGTGAGAATGGCCTTGTAGATTATTCTGAAGTGGATGGGCAGCCAATGGAGGTCCATCAAGATAGGTGTTATGTGTTCTCTTCTCCTAGTGTTGGTGAGTATACGGGCGGAGGCGTTTTGGACCATTTGTAATGGTTTGGTGTGTGATGAAGGGAGACCAAGCATGATGGTGTTACAATAGTCCAGCTTTGCGAAAATGATTGATTGTAGAATCGTTCTGAAGTCATGTGTGTGGAATAGAGGTCGTATTCTTTTCAGCACTTGGAGCTTATAAAAGCAGTCTCTGGTGGTTTTGTTGATGTTAGCTTTCAGGTTTAGGTGATTGTCAATTTGAACTCCTAGATCTCTCACTTGTGTAGTGTTTGGTACGGTAGGATGGGTGTATGTGATGGAGCTGTTTTCTGGTGTGATGAGTAGAAGTTCCGTTTTTGATGAATTTAGTATCAGGTTGAGACTTGTAAGAAGTTGTTTGATATTTTGGAGGCAGGATTCCCAGTGCAACAGTGTTTTTGCGAGCGACTCTTCGATGGGGATCAGGACCTGGATATCGTCAGCGTAGAGGAAGTGTTTGAGATTGAGGTCAGTGAGAAGTTTACATAAGGGTAACAGATAAATGTTAAACAAGGTAGGAGACAGGGATGAGCCCTGAGGGACTCCTACTGATGCGGGGTGTAGAGAGGATTCTTTATTATGAATCTTAACCTTATAACCTCTGTTGCTGAGGAAGGTTCTGAACCATGATAGGGCTGTGCCTGAGATACCTATGGCTGATAGTTGGTTGATGAGAAGGGAGTGATTGACCGTATCAAATGCAGACGAGAGGTCGAGTAGTATCAGAAGGAAGGCTTGTCCTTTGTCTAAGCCTAGGATGATGTGGTCAGTCATAGAGATGAGGAGGGCTTCCGTGCTTAGGGTTTTACGGAATCCGTATTGTGATGGAAATAGAAGGTTGTTATCTTCAATGTGGTTTGAGAGTCGTGAGTTTACCAATTTTTCCATTATCTTGGCTATGAATGGGAGGTTAGCTATCGGTCTAAAATTGTTAGGATCGTTTGGGTCGAGATTTGGTTTTTTGAGAAGGGATTTGAGTGAGGCAAGTTTGAGGTTGTCCGGGTAGAATCCTTGTGTGAGGGAGCAATTTATGATGTCTGCCAGGGTTTTGGAGATGGATTCTGGAATTGCTAGTAGTAGTTTGGCTGGGATGTGATCCGAAGGATGAGAAGATGGTTTCATTTTCCTTAGAATTCCTTGTATCTCAGCGGATGAAGTTGTGTCAAGTTCTTCTAACCGAGTGTAGTTGATTGAGGGTTGAGATAGCTGAATAAGTCTAAAAAAAGTGCTATTTAGCCAGGTAAGTCTTAAAATGCTACTTGTCTGGCTACGTCAGATAGCCAGAAAAGTCTAAAAAGTGCTAAATCAGTCAGATAAGTAGTGCTTTTAGACTTATCCTGCTAAGTCGTTCTTTCTTTTTTTAGACTTTATCTGGCTGTCTTACATAGCCAGATAAGTTTAAATGGACAAGTAGCACTTTTCAGACTTAAAGGCCACATTTTCCAAACGTATTGCACGCGGTAAGGGACGTTTCGCATGCGAAACGTCCCTTTTCGTGTGCGATACCAAAATGGGGGCGGAGTCGGCCCCGGAAGAGGAGGAGTCGGGGCATCACCGGGGCCGACTGCGCAACGACGGCGCGCACAGCGAAAAGGTAAGTGCCTTTTCGCTGCCTATTTCGCTCCCAATAGCTACACCTCCTGTGGTGGCGCTATTGGGTGCGAAACCGTCAGTGATCGCACCGCAACGGTGCGATCGCTGCCGGCTAGCGCAGGCCTGCCCCCCATTTCGGCCCCCCGCCCCTCATCTTCTAAAGTATCACAGGCCTGCGATGCTTTAGAAAATGAGGCCCTTATTCAGCTAAGTTGTGCCTGCCTGCTACTTAGCTGGATAAGTGTGCGCAAATGATACACCCACGTATTTTTACGTCAAATGTTAATCTGATGTGTGAGTAGATTTTATACGCATTATTTAGATGTATATATCACCTGTAAGTCAGTTTTTACACGCATAAGTCAGGGGATTTTCTAACATGCACACGGCAATGAGCTAACCAGTTTTACCAATTAGTCTACCAATTCACCCAGTCCATCTGCAGTTCATGAAGACCCTCCTGGCTCTTCAGTCTGAAGTCCCCCAATTTCACCCAGACCCTCCACCCAGTCAGTTTTTCACTTTTAAGATGTTAACAATCACTTACTCAAGGTATTGAGCAGGAGTAAATATGTGCAAGTAAGGGGTCATATTTGCATTCATAAATTGCTTATAAAATAGCAACTTACTCGGGTAAATGTTGGCCCCTTCCCAGAATACCCCTGGCCGGCCCATTTTTCACATGTACAAGTTTTCTCATGGACCTCAATTTACGCTTGTATGTAGAGGTTTTTAAAAAAAGCATATACTCTTGTATATTCTATTTTACACACATATGTGCTGTTTTTTTTACACATGCAACCTTCGAAAATCCACCTTTAAAGTTTTTAAATTGGTAACTAGGTGACTTATGTTAGTTTGCGTATGACCAGCAAGAAAACTAAAATTAGTCAATCACTAAAATCAGAATCGCTAATTGACTCCTTTGTTGAAGCCTATCCTCCTAATGGGGGGAGAGCTATGTATTTAAAAGAAAAAGAGCCTTGGGTGAGTAATTGCCTAGAACCAGTGATCTCACCTTTTCAGGTAAAGTAAGTGACCTTTTGCAAACTCACAAGTCAAACACTTAACAAAAATACTAATTTAAACAAACTCACGAAATTAGTTCAAAGCCTGTTACCTCTAAACTCTAACAATTCTTAACACTTGCAAACAAGTACTAGTCTTAAAAACTCGCACAATAAACACAGCCTGTAATAGTTTAACCCTTTGATATGACTGTCCTTTTTTCCACTTTCTTAAAAGTGGAAGCTAGCATGAGAAGATTATATAGTCCAGCAAAAAAAAAAATGTTTGTGTGAATCAATCTAATATAATGCTTATTTTCCACCAATTTTGGAGGCAGTTGATTGCACATACAGTGCATAGCAGCAATCAGACCACTTGCTGGGTTAGCTATGGAGATTGCAATAGCTTTCACTCCCTCATCATGCAGGTGGTCTACAGTGCCACAGGTGTCCTAACTGAGGTTCCCAGGCTCCTTGCATGAGAGGAATTATTTGGAAAGGAATGGAGAACAAAACTGAGAATATCATAATGCCTTTGTATGGATCCATGGTGCGAACGCAGCTTGAGTATTATGTGCAGTTCTGGTCTCAAAGAAGATACAGAAGACAGAGAAAAAAATACAGAGACGTATGAGAAAAATGATAAAGGGGATGGAAAATCTCCCTTATGGAGAAAGGCTAAACAGATTAAATCTCTTTAGTTTTAAATAGAGACATGTGAGAGCAGGCATTAAGTTCTTATTAAACATTACTGCTTAGGTGCCTACATATTAAATAAAAAGAACACTGTGCTTTTGTGGGAAAAGTTTTTATTTTTGTCTTGGCTAGGAAGAAGTACAAATGTTTTCTAACACACCAGCTGTTGTCAGAACCCACAAGCTGATGGTGAACGCTGAGGCAGATAACGGATGGGCAGCATGATGGATGCGGCAGGAACAGGGAAGTCAGTGGGGGGCCTGAGCTATCAGCAGGAGCATGCACTCAATTAGGACATAGACAGCTTCTGCATGAGGAGCCTAACATAATGAAAGCAGTAATGAGGTTTATAATCAGGCGCTGAGTGATTCTGCTATCTAGTCACATAAACCTCTCTGGCTAACTAGCAGGGTGTATTCAGTGGCGCAGCAGTACGGCTGGATATATCTTAAAGTTAGCTGGATAAGTATATCCTACTAACTTTAGGACAGCCCTAGGACACAAAGAGTTAGCTGGAACGTCCCAATCTTAACCAGCTAAATATAGCTGGGTAAGCCATTTAGACGGATAACTATTACATCATCTGTCTAAATGGCTTTTGAATATGGGCCTCAATAGGCTTAAGTGTGCAATTAATAGGAGAGTTCTAGGCTATTAGAAAGATACTGTGGGCTCCATGAATCAATCATGCATTTACATTTTGAAATGCGGAAGCATAAGGAAGGATAATAAGTGGCTTGCAGGACAGAGAATCAAGGCACAGGGTGGAAATAAAAGATGTGCAGGAAAAATTGGAGCAACAGAAAGAAAATGGTACGGATCTTGAAGACAAGTCCAGATGCTACAACTTACTGGTTGTGAGGCTCCCTGAGGGGCAAAAATGCTCAAGTTTGGTACTAGATCCCAATTAAAAGAGACACTTAGCAAGTGGAAAGTGATTCCTTCCTTGCAAATGACAGGGCACATAGATCTCATGGTTTCAGAAAAGCAGACTTTCCCACAAGCGATCCTTATTAAAATGCATAGATTTCAAGAGAGGATGGCTGGGCAAGATTAAACTGAGGAGATGCATTTAAAAATCAGCAGTTCTTGAAGGTTAAACAAAAAGAAGGAAAGTTACCTTGCCTGAAGTTAAAAAAGCTCCTCATCCACCTGAATATATTCAACAGAATTTAGAGTGGGCAGCCTGGGACACGCAACTCCCCTGACGAGGCGGTATCTGCATCGCATTGCAGAATATTTACAAAGGACAGAGCTGTTCTACCACTGCTGTACTGGTAGACATTAGACAATGGGAGACTACTTATGCCCTGGAGAGTGGCTCATCCCAAGAAATCACCTGGCTGCATAGTCAGCTCTTGTGTTACTTGATCCACACTGACGACGAAGGAGGCTCTCGCAGCTGACGCTCTGCACCTAAATCTCATTCTGAAAATGAAAGTGTGCCTGATGAGGAATGGCCAGGCTTGCCCATCAGGAGGAGGGGGAATGTGGAGGTGCCTGGCGATAAGAACATAAGAACATGCCATACTGGGTCAGACCAAGGATCCATCAAGCCCAGCATCCTGCCTCCAACAGTGGCCAATCCAGGCCATAAGAACCTGGCAAGTTCCCAAAAACTAAGTCTATTCCATGCTACTGTTGCTAGTATTAGCGGTGGTTATTATCTAAGTCAACAATTAATAGCAGCCAGGTAATGGACTCTTCTGGATATGGAGGTGGCTCCTCTCCAGGCCTCACCGAACAATCAGTCAGCTGAAAAATCATTTCAGAAAATGTTTGATGTATTAAGCATACTCAGTAAAGGTGAACTTTTGATAAGAGATCACTTTTGCACATTCCACCTGTTAAAAATAGCATGCTATGCAGTAGGGCCTTAGATGTCAATTTTCCAAAAGCCCTTTCACCTGAATAAATAGCCATAAATACCAGCCCGTAAAATTTGGGCTGAAAATTGCATGCACTTAGTCCCTTAAAAGATTGGTCTCACTGTTTTCAAAGGGAAAAAGAAGTCACAGACAAAGCAGGTGCAAATCTATGTGTGTACTTTCTCCCTTAAGCTATTTTGAAAGGGAAAGTACATATGCAATTTTGCTCCAAGAGCTGGTGCATGGTCCATGGGAAAAAGGTTGCCACAGACTTTGCAACTACCCTTGCACACATCTGAAAATTGCCCCCTCGGAGGGTAATTGTCAGAGGCATTTCCTTAGGTAAAAAAGGTGCTTCCCCTGGGCAAACTCATCTGCTGATTTCTGGGTGAACATATGCACTTACCCGGACTGAGCAGAGGCCTTGCCAGCAGCAGGGGCTGAGGAGGGGGCTTTTGTGTTTCCATGCATGCTTGTGCATTTTTGAAAGCAATGGAAGTACATTTTCCTGAAAAGTATCCGCTCACAAGTGCAATTGTGCCTGTGAGGATTTTTTTTTTTGGGGGGGTGGAATAATTTTCAAAGTGAATTCATCCTCAAAGGGCAATTTTATAACAGACTGCCTAAGTTTGAAATCAGATATGAGCATATGTTACACCAGTTTTCACCAGTGAACGTATGCATAGCAGTTCACTTTGAAAACTATCTCACCAAAACTACGTATTGTTGAAAATGCAAAAGTATGCATGTAAATGCAATCCCCTCTCCTACCCCTTCCCCAGGGAATTGAGCCGCTGCTCAGTCTGGGTAAATTCACCCGTAGGCATGGCATATGCTACATATCAGGCAGGCAGTTTTGTAAAAGGCCTTTTACCTGCTTTGCCTGTTGAAATGCATTTGAAAATGACCCTCCCTGTTAAAGACAGTCCCCATCACATTAATGTGCACAGCTAATATTAGCCCTTATCCACACTGTAAATATGACTGGGGCAGCAAGTTGCCCCTTTCTCTTTGGTGATGTATGGACTTCAGCTGCCCCAGTTGGTAGGTGATGAATCAACAGAGCGCACTGCTGTCCCTTGGACATTAAAGGATTAAGTGGAGCTAACAGCGAGAGCAACAAAGAAAAAAGGGAAGCTGTCATCTCCTGTTCACACACACACACACACACCCCAGCTTTGCTGGAGCTGAAGGTAAGGAGCTGACCAATGGGGCATGTCCTTATTACTTGGACCAATGGGATCAGAGTTCACTGCTCTTTTTATATAAGCTTGAAAAAGGTAATTGGCATAGAGGCATTCCATCTAGGGTAGATGCAATAATCCTTCCCAGTGATCAGGGCAGACTTGTAGACAGTAGCTCGATTTCTCTTGGCAACCCAGGAAATCTCCCATGAAGCCTGGAATTAGCTCATGAGTTCAGGATTTGTCTTGCTGGTGTCCTAGGATGAGGAAATAAAAACCTCCCCCACTTCCCTGGTTCCTAGAAACCACATGTAGTTGGACCGCATTTGTGCTGTCAAAATCATCCAGAGTAGCTAAGATGTAGGGTTCAAGTACAGAGGGAGGCAAGGGAAAGTTATCTTCCTGGGCCTGTGGTGTGGTCAATATTCCTTAAGTTCTAAGGTTCACACTCCAGCTGCATGATGCTTAAAAAATACAGAAAGACCAAAAACAGGAGCAAGGAAGTGAAAATAAACAAAGTGGTCCAATAGCAGTCAGCCTACTCACTGTCTATTCAGCAAGTGCAAGGCAACAAAAAATAACCCAAAGAGAGTCAAATCGGTGTTCGAAATAACAGAAAATATAGATAGACATGGTTTAATGGAACAAGGGTGCTTCACTTGGCTGTTGTTTTATATTCTGTTTTATATCTTGTTTTATATTTTGTTTTACATTTTATTATTGCTATGTTCTAAAACTCTTAAACATGCTAGTAATGCATTTTATTCTGTTTTGCTTTCACTTTAACAAATTTTAAATATGTACTTCTATATTTTTGTATTTTCTTATGTGTTTATGATTAATTGTACACCATGTAGATTGTCCCACAGACTGACGGTATATAAAATAAATAAATAAATAAACACAGTCAGCATGGATTTACCCAAAGGAGGTTTTTTCCATTCAAATCTAATCAAATTTCCCACCTGTTTGATGTAATTTCCAACTTTGGTTCTATGTAAACCGACGTGATATGTACTAGTACATGAATATCGGTATATAAAAGCCTTTAAATAAATACATAAATAAATCTACATTTTTTTGAAGGGGTTAAAAAATATGTGGATAAAGGTGTCCTGGTAGATGTGGTATATTTGGATTTTCAGAAGGTGTTTGGCAAAGTCCCTCATGAGAGGCTTTTAAGAAAACAAAAAAGTCATGGGATAGGAGGCAATGTCCTTTAGTGAATTGCAAATTGGTTAAAAGACAGGAAACAGAGAGTAGGATTAAATGGTCAGTTTTCTCAGTGGAAAAAGGTAAACATTGGAGTGCCTCATGGATCTGTATTTGCACCGGTGCTTTTTAATAGACTTATAAACAATTTGGAAAGGGGAATGAAGAGTGAGGTGATCAGATTTGCAGATGACACAAAATTATTCAGAGTAGTTAAGTCCCAAGCGGACTGTGATAAATTCCAGTAGGACCTTGCGAAACAGAAAGACTGGGTGTTCAAACGGCAGATGAAATGTAATGTGGACAAGTGCAAGGTGATACATATATGGATAAATAACCCATGCTATAGTTATATGATTTTAGGTTCCATATTAGGAGCTACCACCCACGAAAAAGATCTGAGCATCATAGTGGATAATACATTAAAGATATCAGCTCAGTGTGCTATGGAGGTCAAAAAAGCAAACAGAATGTTAGGAATTATTAAGAAGGGAATGGTGAATAAAACAGAAAAAGTCATAATGCCATGTGTTGGTCCATGGTGAGACTGCACCTTGAATGCTGTGTGCAATTCTGGTCACCGCATCTCAAAAAAGATATAGTTGCACTGGAGAAGGTTCAGAGAAGAGCGACCAAAATGATAAATGACATAGAACGGCTCCTTATGAGGAAAGACTAAAGAGGTTAGGCCTAGATTTTCTATCTTCGCCCGGCTACCTGAATCGCGCGGTACCGGGGGGTGAAGGGCGAAGCTGGAGGCAGGCCTGAAAAAGCTGGCAGCGATCGCACCTCTGCGGTGCGGTCGCTGCCGGCTTTCGCACCCAATAGCTCCACCGTGAAAGGTGGTGCTATTGGGTGCGATACTGGCGGCGATAAGGATTCTTACCTTTTTCCGTCAGCGACGTCGTCGCAGAGTCTGCCCCGAGGCCACCCCGACTCCTCCCCTTCCAGTGCAGACTCTGCCCCTACAAGGTTTTGACCTCTAATGCTGTGCCTGTCCATCTACTGTCCAGGCCTTACGTCCCTACAAGGGCCTGACCTCTAACGCTCTGCCTGTCTGTCCAGGCCTTATGTCCCTAGAAGGGCTTGACCTCTAATGCTGTGCCTGTCCATCCACTGTCCAGGCCTTACGTCCCTACAAGGGCTTGACTTCTAACGCTGTGCATATCCGTCCACTGTCCAGGCCTTATGTTCCTACAAGGGCCTGACCTCTAACGCTGTGCCTGTCTGTCGAGGCCTTACGTCCCTACAAGGGCTTGACCTTTAATGCTGTGCCTGTCCGTCCAGTCCTTACATCCGTACAAGGGCTTGACCTCTAATGCTGTGCCTGCCCTTCCAGGCCTTACGACCCTACAAGGGCTTGACCTCAAATGCTACGCCTGTCCGTCCACTGTCCAGGTCTTATGTCCCTACAAGGGCCTGACCTCTAACATTGTGCCTGTCTGTCCAGCTGGGAGCTTGGATATTTCATATGCTCAATAGTATTCATGCCCTTCATAGTATGGGCCATTTCCCCTAATGTTTCTTAGGTATCAACACTAATCTTTCTAGTGCTATAGAAAACTGGTGGTAGTTGTACTCTAGCTCATCCTCTGTGTTCCCATAGTTTACAGAGGCACTGTAGGGTACAAATTCAACATAGGTTGATATTATAGATTTGGACTTGAGTAGCAGTTTTCTTATTTCTCAGAGCTGTTCAAGTTCCTTTGTCATCAGCTGAAGTGCATAAGTATGTTTAATAGCTTGTGGGTATTCACTAGATGCCAACAGAACTACCACACTCTAGGGGCCAACCCATTCTAGGGAGCCCATTCCTTAGCAAAGGAAAGTTAACTCTCCCTGGGTGTAGCCAGCCTATCTCTTAGCACCCTCTGACCCATGTTGAACTGCTGTTCACATGGAAACCTCCTCCACGTCGACTCGCCACGCTTGAAGACTCGTGCTCCACTCTATTTATTTATTTATTTATTTTTCTATACCAGTGTTCGATTTTACATATTACATCGGTTTACATTCAACAAATGAAAGCAGGAAATTGGACGTTTCCTTTGTCTAATACATTGAACATTTGTAACATGGAAATGGTTAACAAGGGAGAGGAATGCAACATGGAGATGGTTAACAAGAGAGAGGAAACTCTCCATAGGATCACATGCACCCTGTGGTGCATGTACTGTTTGCCACATAATGATAAATGCTTCAGCTCTTCATTTTGACAGATTGAATTTTACTTTCATTTTGAAACAAAATACAGATTGCCGTTCAATAATCGCTTACTCCAGGCTGAGCAACGATGGATCCATCGTCTGGGCAATGTTGATCCAGACGGTTTGAATTCTACAATTGAATATCAAGTTTTTCTCTGATTACAGTTACCATAGCAATCTGACGCTACTGACGATGGATCCATCGTTGCTCAGCCTGGAGTAAGCGATTATTGAAGTCACCTCCACGCCAGCTTGGCACAAGTTGTTCGAGTACACAGACCCTTAAGTCATCTCAGGAATGTGATTTCTGCATACAATGCGATGTAAGGGGACGCAGTTAAACGGCCCATGGTGATACATGAGCGGTGTTCGATGAGGCGGGTCTTAAGAGCCCGCTTAATTTTTCCCACATACCAAAGGTTGCACGGGCATTGAATTAAATAGATCACTCCTGTGGAACGGCAATCTGTAATTTGTTTCAAAATGAAAGTAAAATTCAATCTGTCAAAATGAAGAGCTGAAGCATTTATCATTATGTGGGAAACAGTACACGCACTTCAATAATCACTTACTCCAGGCTGAGCAACGATGGATCCATCATCTGGGCACTGTTGACCCAGACGGTTTGAATTCTACAAATGAATATCAAGTTTTTCTCTGATTACAGTTACCATAGCAATCTGATGTCATTACGACACTACGTGGTTCTGAAGCACAGGTTATTTAAAGGTCTCATCAGGGCAGGGCAGTCTCTGTCCCGTCATTTTCACAATTATCAAGACCGGGTGTCTTTAAGAAATAAGGTTGGCCACGCTGCTATCATCAAAGATAAGTATTGTGTGCACTCTTTGACAAGTTATTAAGTCTGTTTTCCCCCTTGTCTTTTAGAATGTTGTGTTTACATTGAGTCTCCTGAAGAAGCAATTATCTGGTTGTGAAACACCAGCCGCTGTCGGGTCTTAAACAACAATTGCGGGTACAGACGGACTATTTAAAACTATTATATCTAATCTGCTTTAAAGCATCGGTAGGTGCTCCTATAAACTTTTACCACATATGAGGATAAGACCGGATGGCTCTGCTGCATGCATTGTCGTTGTCAGGCTTGCTGATGCGGTTTCCTTTCCAAAAAATTTTTTTGCAAATAATATTGCATTTACGGTGTTGGCAATCCACTATCAACATATAGAGTCCTTTTGTTGTTGTTTTGCCCTTATCAAAACCACAGGGATCTGACTACCTCAGCTCTGCCAGCCTGTCTTGCCCCTATTAAAACCACAGGGGCCAGACTACCTCCACTCTGCCAGCCTGTCTTGCCCCTATCAACTTTCTGCCACTCTGCCTTGCTGCCATACACCAGACGACTCACTCTACTCCTTGTGGTGTTCTTGCCACTATCATGGTTCCTCAGTGTGTTGGTGCTAGTCTTTCTGCTGTTTTGTCCCTTTATCGGCACCTTTTTCTGACACTCTTTCTGCTTGCTATGTTCCCCCTTCATTGTGCTGTAGGATGTTGATGCCAATTGTCTTGCCACTTTGCCTGTTGTGCTGCCTTTGAGGGTTCATGTAACTGTTATAGGTGCTCTCTTTTGAAGCTGTGGTGTGTTTTTGACACTCTTGCTGCTGCTTTGCACTTCTGTTAAAGCACTCTTGCCACTCCTGGTACCCCTTTGCCCCTTTATTTATTTATTTATTTATTTAGTGTTTTTATATACCGATAATCGTTTGGAACATCTAATCGGTTTACAGCAAACAGTAATTCAGCAACAGGCTTTACAAATAAATTAGCGAACAACAAGATAGAAACAAGGGATGTATATAACTTGGTGGTCAATGTAACTAAAAGCTATGAGGGGGGAAATTTTTTTTTTTAGATTTGTCGTTAGAAAATAAAAACATATATACACATTAGACTTGACAATCAAGATAATATACATATACATAAGTTTTGAATGGAATGAGAGTTCAATGGAATTTCGCTTAGGTTAGAATGTCATTATATAAAAGGTAAATTGTACATACATACCAAGGATGAGAGAGAGAAATGAGATTGGTGGGAGAGGGAGACTAAGAATGGGTGGAAGGAGGAGAGGGGGGAAGAAGTCCGGAGGGGAAGGAAGAAGGAAGGACAGTTCAGGTGAAGGTTTGCTTGAAGAGCCATGTTTTGAGGTTCTGTTTAAATTTCTTGTAGCATGGTTCTTGATGCAGGGTGTGGGGCATGCTATTCCATAGGGAAGAGCCAGCAGTAGAGAGAGTATGGTTGGAAGTGGACTTCAGTTTCATAAGTTTGTGCGAAGGGGTGTGTAAGGTGGCCACATGTTGTTTTCTGGAGGGTCTGCCAGAATTGTGGAAATAGAGGTGTTCGTTGAACAATTGCATGTCCTTGATGTGGAGAGATTTATGAATTATGGTGAGTGTTTTAAATTGTATCCAGGATGCTACAGGTAACCAGTGCAAGTGTTTGAGTACAGGAGTGATGTGGTCATTTTTATGAACATTTGTGAGGATACGGGCAGCCGCATTTTGAAGTATCTGAAAGGGTTTTTGCGGTATTAAGGTCGAGGAAGTTGTCGGTGAGCAGCGAGTTGATAGAGGGCAGGGCTGATTCCAGGTCTTGATGGCATTGGGCAGTGTGTCCATGATGAGTATGAGGATCTGAATGTCATAAGCATATATGAAATGTGGAAGACCGAGTTCAGACAGGAGACGGCATAAGGGCAGAAGGTATATGTTGAATAAGGTAGAAGAGAGAGAGGAGCTTTGGGGGATGCCTTGGACCAAATTAAATGGTTGAGATTCGTTGTTCCCGATTTTTACTCTGTATTGTCGATTGCTGAGGAAGGACTGAAACCAGCAGAGGGCGGAGCCTGAAATGCCAATTTCATGTAGGCATTTTATTAGTATATTGTGATTGACTGTGTCAAAGGCGGAAGAGATATCAAGTAGAGCAAGGATGTAGGATTGACCATTGTCTAGGGCTTTTAATATGTAGTCGGCCAGGGAGATGAGGACAGTCTCGGTACTATGGTGTTTACGGAAACCATATTGAGAGGGGAAGAGGATGTGGTTCTCATTAAGGTAGTCGGTAAGTTGTCGGTTGATGATTTTCTCTAAGATTTTGGATAAAAAAGGGAGGTTTGAAATGGGGCGAAAATTGAGGGTTTTTTTAGAATGGGTTTTATAATGGCTTGTTTAAGTTGGTCAGGGACTGTGCCAAGCGATATAGATCTATTTATAATGAGGGAGATAGGTTTGGCAATTGTGTTAGGAATGGAGAGGAGGGTTTTAGTGGGAATGTTATCAGACGGGTGTACTGCTGGTTTGATTTTCTTAAGTATGGATTCAACTTCCTTTTCAGTGGTGTTCATAAAGAACGAGAGGTTAGGAGAGGATTTTGATGCTTGGGGGTTAGTAGGGGTGGAAGGATTTTTGTCTAAAATCTGTGAAGGGAGAGTGTTAGTGGGTGAGTGTGATGCCGGGAAGCATGACATAACATTGAAGACTTTATCGTGGAAATAGAGAGCTAGGTTTTCGCAATTGGCTTGGTCATCTGAATCGGGGTTCGTGGTGGGGGAGTGATTTGGTTAAGGAAAACACAAATTCGAAGAGGGCTCGAGCATTAAATTGGTATTGGTGGATTCTTAGCGCATAGTAGTCTCTTTTAGTTTTGTCAATGGCCTGTCTGTAGGAGTGGAGGTAGCTTCTGAATTTTGCATGTTGGGGTGGTGTTGGATCTTGGCGCCAGTTTTTTTCAATTTTACAGAGGGTGAGTTTCATGTTTTTAAGTTCTGGTGTATACCATGGCTTCTTTTTGTGTTTTGCTGGGATGATTTCATGGGTCAGTGTAGGGCAGAGTTGGTTGGCCACTGTGCCAGTTAGTTTGGACCAAGAGGTGATAGCGGAATCTGCATTGGTGAGATCTAGGTTGGAGAATTCTTTAGTGAGGGCTGGAATGAGGTCATCGCTTTTACATGGTCTGCGGAAGCAGATGGTTTTTTTGGGGGGTGTGGGAATGCTGGATTTTTTTAGGGAGCAAGTGGTTTCGATACGGTAGTGATCAGACCAGGGTATAAGTGTGCATGTGGGGGGTCTGAGTGGAAAAGGGCATTAGTGAAATGCCCTTTTCCAGTTCATGTGTGGTTAATCACAGCCTTGTGTGTGGGATTGGTGACCGTTTGACAGAAACCAAGAGCCTTCATAGAAACAATTATGGTGTGGCAGGAGACAGATAGTGGGATGGAGTCAATGTAGAGATTAAAGTCTCCAAGAATGATGGCAGGAATGTTTATGTTAATGTTTTGGAGACGTATTCAATTAAGGAGGAGGGGTTTTTTTTCCAGGGTGCCTGGTGGTGCATAAATTAGGCAGATTTGGAGGTTGGGGGATTTAAATAATCCGATCTCCAAATTTTGAGGGCAAGGAGTAGGGAGGTGGGATAATTTTAGGCTTCTTTTTGCGGCTAGGAGAAGGCCACCTCCACATTTCTTAGGTCGTGGGGAGTTGGTTGAGCAAAACCGTGAAGAGACTTTTAGCCATGTCTCAGTAATGGCACAGATATCTGGAAGATCATCTGAGAGTAGTATGTCATTAAGCAATAGTTTTTTTAACTATGGATTGGGCATTTAGGAGGAGGATGGTAAAGGTGGTGAGGCCAATTAGTTGGGTGAAGGGGGAGGTGATGATGGGGAGTAATGATCTATGGGGTTGTGGAGGCGATATAGGCTTCGGGCGGGTATAAGGAGAGTGGTGTTTGAGGATGGGAATGGGATAGAAATGCATGATGAAGGTGCAAAGGGCAAGATAGCAGAAGGGTGCAAGGGAATGATAGTGTTGGTGGGGAGCGTGGCAGAGATGTTGATAGGCAAGTAAAGGGGAACAAAGGGACGTATATTGAGATGTCGGAAACGAGGAACAAGTCGGGGATCAGTGGCAGGAAAAGTGGAGAGAAGCAGGGTATTGGGGATAATGGCTTCGAATTGGTGATGGACAGAGTGGCAAGGGGTGAAGGCGAAGGCGCAGGTAAGGTAGGTCAGAGTTCTGTGAGAGGTATCGGGGGGAGAGAAGGGGGGGTGTATAGTGGTTAGCTGTTAGTGGAGGGGTACCTGCTGGGAGCAGGAAGAAGACAGACAGCAACCCAGCAGAGCGTAAAAGACGCATAAGGAAGCGACACTAAGGGGTGCACAAAGGGGCAGGCCCCTTGGTAGCACTCCTTAGGCATGCAATGCATGGCACACGATGCCTGAGATCGCGGCGCCCTTTAAAGCCCCAGGTACACTGAGGATGATGTCGGCAGGTCGGTCATTGGTGGGGGCGGTCCCCTCGGGTAGAGCAGGCAGTCTAGCCGATGGAGGAGAGGGCCTCATGTGTTCATGGTGGTTTCATTGTGGCGGGCGGCCGGTCGGTGGGTGCTCCAGACCCCAATGGGTCAGTGCCGTCTGCACGGAGCACCGAAGAGGCAGGAGGCAGCGAGCTGGCAGAAAAGGCAGGATGCCTGAGATAGCGGAGCCCTTTAAAGCCCCAGGTACGCTGAGGATGATGTTGGCAGATCGGTCATTGGTGGGGGCGGTCCCCTCGGGTAGAGCCGGTGGTTTAGCCGGTGGTGGAGAGGGCCTTGTACGTTCGCGGCGGTTTTGTTGCAGTAGGCGGCTGGTGGGTGCTCCAGACCCCGATGGGTCAGCACCGTCCACATGGAGCACCGAAGAGGCAGGAGGCAGCGAGCTATTCATGCCACTTTGGTTCCACTTTGCCACAGTCTAAGTACCTTGGAGCTCTTTTCTTATTCTGATGATTGCTCCCCAGAAGTTTCATCAGAATTGATAAGAAAACCCCAATTCTGCAGCCAAAAATAGGCTGCAAATACTTCCCCCATTGACTTTAATGGGAAAACGGAAAACAAATAAAACTAATCAACGAATTGGTTTTTCTCCCTATGAAACTAATGCAACGAATTTGGGTCCCGGCGAAATGAAAGCCAAATTGAAACAAATTTTTTCCTTCTGCATATCCCTAGTTTGGACATTTCAATATGTTGTATTATTAATGAGAGAGATGCTGGTTGCGCTCATGTACATTTGTATATATTTCTCGTATTATCATCCCCTGCCCTATTAACCCACCTGTTAATGTTATTATTGTAAAGCCTGTTGCTAAGTTATTATTATTATTATTGTAAAGCTTGTTGCTAAGTTATGTTACACTGTGAACCGAGGTGATGTTTTGCAGACGTGCCTCGGTATATAAGAAACCCTTAAATAAAAAATAAAAAAAAAATGTGACTGCAGATGATTGACAGGCTTGCACTTTAAATACCAGTCCATGACTAGTTTCCAGTTGCAATGCTGGAAAAGAACGCCATTTTGAAGATTATTAGGGTATAGACCACACAATAAGTATCTGCTCTCTGTGTACATGTCTGAGTACAAAATGTATCATATTAAGCTGATGCCAACAACGAGAAGTTTTGTATTTTTAGATTTTCTTATTTGTATATTCTTAATTTTTACAGATGCATTATTTAGCCCTTGAGAAAGGACGTAGTTCCAAAACACGGTTCCATGTCGGGCTTTGGCTATGGAGAAGATCTAGCAGAAATGCACCACTGTGATGGAGACGACTGGATTTTAATGGCGGCTTCTGTATTGAAATGATCAGTGCAATGTGCAACGCAATTCTCAGATAAGTTTTTGGTTCATGTGTGGTTAATCACAGCAATTTTTTACAAAATATTATGGACAAAAATTAAGGACAATTTCTTTGTTTCAAAAAATTATGTTGCTAAACACAAGGAAGTTCATTGGGATTGGTCACACATTATAATGACCGATGATTATAAAGAAGGCTGAGTCTTAAAGTGTTATGCTAACGATGAAGCCTAGTATGATGGTCATTTAAACTTTCTTAAAGTGATATGCGTCTTGGATTGCTCATTTGAAAAGGGGTTATAGTTGGTATTATTTAAATCTTTAGTAATTAAAATTAATATTCAAGAGTTGTGTAAAAGGTAGCTGGTGGATCAGGTCCTGGCTGGCTTGTGGCACTAAAGGACCAGAGTTACCTATCCCCATTTTAAATCTTGGCACACCACTTCAAAAAGGTTGCCTACCCCTGGTGTAGGGAGAGGGTAGAGAAGATAGGTAATGAGGAGCTGCAGAATGAATGCATTTATAGGCGCATAAGAGGATCGTGAACTGTGTGTGGAAGTAGCCAGAGAGCCAATGCAATGACTTGTTTGAGGAGTGATATCCTACAAGCCATCTTGACTTCTATCCTACCTACTGAGGTTGTGGCTGAAAATTTGCCTAAAGTTCATTGATTATAATGTAATTCGATATCTGACCACTGATCGGCATATTGGAAATCAACACCATAAAGTATGTACAGCTCTGAAAGGCATAACATATGCTGCATTCTGTGTACCGAATGTCTTTTGGAATGTTCCTGAGAAAAAAAAAGAAAATTCATTTTGGTACTGACGAGATAGAATGAACTTGGAAAAATACAGCCTGGTGTTACGGGCTGCTGTTGTCAGACAGGGGCCTCTGTAGTAGTCCTCAGATTCTTTGTCTCCGTGCCCAAAAGGTTATATACAGAAACAGCCCCTCTGTCTCATGCAGCAACCTGCCTGAAAGTACATTTACAAAGGAAGCCAAGGTGAGATGCCCTTCATTCAATAACAAGAAGTGCTAGGGGCTTATTTCTAGGGCTCTGTAGATCCTAAAGAGAAGGAGCACTGTGAAATGGATGTATAGCACTTAACAGTGGTTTCTACAAGAAGAAAAGACCCCTGTGTTCCAGCATTGTGCAAGAGCTCTGTCTTACACAAAACAAAACCTGCGCTGTGACTGATTTGCAGTTGCTTTGTTGTTTATAGTTCTCGAGTCCCACAGTGAACCTTTACTAGGTATTAGTTTGGTAAATCATGCTGATGCTGACAAAAATGTGCAACTTTTTGCAACTTCAGCCTTTCTGTCTTATTTAGCAGGTGTTACATTGTTACCTTTTTTTTCCCCCATTGCATTTGTTCAAATTAAATGGTACAATGTTGGTAGGAGTCACCCAAAAAACCAAAAGGCTGTGAATCCTTGTATAATAAGGGTAGCTGCTCTACAATCCGCCCACAGCTTCAATGATGGAAAATATGCTTGAAGCATGATCACTCCAGCAATACAAAGCTATAGGTTTCCACAACTGCAGCTCTGGCCAGCCCTTCATGAGTTCAAAGGAAGGGATTTGGGGGTGGGGGGAGGGGGAGAGATGGCAGAGGACAAATGGGTTCAAGGAAGGAATATTTGTATGCTACTTTAATTTCATTTCTATCATTATTGAAGTGCAATTAAATAGTAGAGCATATGAAGTGGACATTAAAGAACCCTTGCCTCCGAATGGGAATATTTAACAGCATGTCAATATTGGAAGCCAAGAGCTAGTCCAAACGAAAATATTTTCTTGTTGACTATAGACCTATAAGAGAAGAATGGAAGGAATCCGCTTATGATAAGTTCAACCCTGTTGCACTCCTGCTCTCCTGCCATTCTCCTCCCTAGTTCTGTCAGCAGTGTCGCAGCCCCTGGGATCTCTTCTGCAGCTGATGATATCTACCCCTCCCCCTCTTTTCTGTTCTTCACAATTAGTACCAACAATGCCTCCATCCGCCCCTTCCCAGCAAGAGTACTGGGAGCTCTGCTTAAGGAGAAAAATGTATAAGATATACAACCACCTGAATACTTTGCAAGGATAGGCAGATTTGTTACCTGTAGACCACCAAAGCCTAAAAGTAAACCAAAATATTTACTGACATTATATAAAAAGCATCTGAATAATAGTAGCAAACACAAATAAGCAAATCATTGTCAGATTCAAATAATGTTACTGGCATGACAATTTTACATGTGTTGCCAAAGTAATATACAGAATAGTTAAAATAAAAGGGTAGGAAAAATGGCAAACTGGCATCACTTTATATATTTTACAACAAATTTAAGTTGCAATATTTTATTCTGACCACTAGAGGTCAACGGCAATGTGAACCAAATAATACTAAGGCATCTGCTATCCTATAGAGCAGTGGTTTCTAACCCTGTCCCCAGCCAGTCGGGTTTTCAGGATATCCACAATGAATATGCATGAGAGAAAATGTGCATGTTATGGAGGCGGTGCGTGCAATACTGGGGGATCCCCTCTGTGGATTCTAACAGAAGTAGAGTGTGTTAGTGAATGCTCTCCAAGGGGCCCTGTTCAAGCAACAAGTTAAGGAACCCATGAGAGGTGAAGCAATACTTGATTTAGTGCTCACTAACGAAAGCAATGTATCAAATATCCGGGTGGGAGCTCACCTCGATACCAGTGATCATAAAATGATATGGTTTGATATCGAAAACAAGATATGGAGAAGTCACACAAAGACCCGATTTCTGAATTTCCAAAATACAGACTTTGTTGAAATGGTGAATTACCTAGAGAAACAATTAAAGACTGGGAGGAAAAGGAAAAGGAGGGGGTAGAACAGCAGTGGGCCAATCTAAAAGGAATAATCAAAAAGGCAGCAAATATATATGGGAATAGCTAGGAAAAAGAAAGGTGGACGAAGCCATGGGGCCGGACAACATCCACCCCAGGATACTGAAGGAACTCAGGGATGTGCTGGCTAGTCCTCTGTGCATCCTATTCAACAGATCACTAGACATGGGTGGTTAGCCTAGAGATTGGAGAAGAGCAACGGTGGTACCGCTACACAAAAGTGGGAGTAAAGAGGAGATGGGAGAATACAGGTGGGTTAGCCTTACCTCAATGGTGAGCAAATTAATGGAGACGCTGTTGAAAGAAAGGATAGCAAACTATCTACAATCCTTTTGGATTGTAGATAGTTTGCTATCTACAATCCATCTATCTACGGATCTATCTACAATCCATCTATCTACAATCCATCTATCTACGATCTATCTACAATCAATGTAGATTGATCCGAGACAACATGGATACACCAGGGGAAGAATGTGTCAGACAAATCTGATTGACTTTGATTGGGTGACCAGAGAAATGGATCAGGGAAGAGCGCAAGACGTGATTTACTTGGACTTTAGCAAAGCTTTTGATACGGTCCTGCACAGAAGACTTGTGAACAAAATGAGAAGTTTAGGGCTGAGTGACAAGATGGTGGTTTGGATTCCAAACTGGTTGTCAGATAAAAGACAACATGTGATGGTCAATGGAACCTGCTTGGAAGAGAGAAGGCTATTAAGTGTTGTCCTGCAGGGTTCGGTGTTGGGACTGATTTTTTTCAATATCTTTGTGAGCGACATTGCTGAAAGGATTGAGTCTATTCACAGATAACCCTAAGATCTGCAACAGAGTGGACACTCTGGAAGATGTGAACAAAATGAAAAGAGATCTAAAGAAGCTAGAGGAGTGCTTCGTAACATGGCAGCTAAAATTCAATACTAAGAAGTGCAGAGTCATGCATTTGGGGACCGGTAACCCTAAGGAACTTTATGTGCTGGGGGCGAAGGGCTGATGTTCACAGAGCAAGAAAGGGACATGGCGGTGATAATGTCTAATGATCTGAAGATGGTAAAACAATGTGACAAGGTGATAGCCAAGGCCAGAAGAATGCTGGGATGCATAGAAAGAGGAATATACTGTAAAAAAAAAAAAAAAAAAGGAGGTGATAATTCCCTTGTACAGGTCATTGGTGAGGCCTCACTAGAGTACTGTGTACAGTTCTGGAGACTGTATCTCAAGAGGGACAGGGATAGATTGGAGGCAGTCCAGAGAAAGATGACCAGAATGGTAGGGGGTCTCCATCATAAGTCTTACAAGGAGAGGTTGAAAGTCCTAAATACGTAAACCTTGGTGGAGAGATGGAAAAAGGCAGACATAATACTTCAGATACTTAAAAGGTGTAAATGATGCACAATTAAGAGCAAACCTCTTCTGTTGGAAAGAAATAAGGATAACTAGAGGTCATGACATGAAACTCCAGGGAGGATGATTCAAACTGAATGTCAGAAAATATTTCTTCACAGAGAGGGTAGTGGACGCATGAGTTCCCTACCGGAGGAAGTGGTGAGTACCAGGACGATAAAGGATTTCAAAAGGGCATGGGATAAACACTGTGCATCCCTTAAGGAGAGAGAAAGAAAATGAGGAAAGTGACACATTAGAAACAAGATCCTTCATACTGTTAAAGAAAATCATACGTAAATAACTAAAAAATCTCCATGAATCAAAGAGAATGTGAACTTGCTGGGCGGACTGGATGAACCGTTATGTCCTTTTCTGCCATCATTTCTATGTTTAGAATTCAGATGTATAGGAGCTCATGTTTTTGATCTTGTCAGTCCCCTGCTCTTCTGCCCAGCAGCTCCTCAAAATGAAATTGCTCTTCCTCTTTCAACTCCCCTGTCCCCTTTCTCACTTAGGCTAAGCAGGCAGGACAATTCTGTTATTGGCTAACCTGCCCCTGTCAATCATGGTGATTGATTCAATCAGCATAGCTATTTCTCTCTCATTTATAGACTTTTTTTTCCTGTTCCAACCTTTCAGTGCAGGGCTGATAGCAAACTAGTTAAAAGTATTCCCTCAGGCTATTTCCAGCTCCCCCCCCCCCCCCCCCGTAGTTCAGCAAACACAGGAGTGAAAAACAAAGCAGCAAGATCTTCCCAACCTGAGCAGCTCTGAAAGGTGTTGCAGAAGTGATACAGAATTCTGGGAAAAATGAATCTGCAAATAGTCATTTTATATAGAAATAGAGTAGATTTTTACATAGGATTTAAAGATCCGGTCACATATTAGGACAGAATTTGAAACTCACTTTAAAATAATTCAGGGTTTCTTTTTTATCCTTTCTGTTCAACCACAAACATTTCCAGTCTCTGCTAATTTGTAAGTTTATTTATGCCAGAATGTCATCTCAAATTGCGCAGGATGTGCGGTGGACGGCAGGAATCAGTGATGTCTGAAAGAATTACTGTTGAAAAGCTCAAACAGAGATCAGCACAGTGATGTCTGGAAAAGTACAATTGCTTAAAATGTCCTGTTGACCATTTAAGGGCTAGCAATGAACTGGGCCAATGCATTTTAATGCAACCCTGTTTTTGAAGGGGACATATTCTTCCAGGGCACCTTTCTGTGGGGGGAAGCTTGTGCTTGTGGCACGAGCTGTGAGGTGAATCCCTTTTCTGTGTGCAGCTATGTGGTGTGGTGCTAAGGATAGCTGGGACAAAGAAGGCAGGACCCAGGTCTGGGTGTTCAAACGATAAAAGTTTACTGGTTTTCCTAAAACATAATCAAGTTCAAGGTGAAATAAGTGGCTTTACAGATTGGTGTCCTTCTCCTCTCTGTGTAAGTGCTGGCCTGGGAATTCCTAACTCTCCTGGAATAAGAGATTCATGATCCCCTACTCTGGAGGGATCCTAGCCTGTGCGGGGAATTCCCTTAAAAGTTTTTACAGTCCTACCTGAGCTCCAGGCATCTTCACACTGATTCCCAGCTTGCTCCTGTGTCTCAGGGGTAAAGATCCTGTGGAGGGTCTTCTCCGCTGCTCTTCTGTCTCCCTGCTTGTTTTATTCAACCTCTCAGAAGGAAAGGTCTTGATTTGAAAAGGTTAGGTTGCCTGGCCAATCTCCGAATGAGAAGAGGGGTGACAAAAAGATCCCCTCTCAACCAAAAGAGAATGTTTTGCTAAAATGTCCAAAACCTTCTGGGATATTGCTGTTACTTCAGCTCTTCTCTGTTCTGGAAGAATGCTCGTAGATCCTCGGTGACCTGGCTCCTGGATCCAAATGTAACCTTCACCAAGAGCATTAGGCTGCAACCCATCAAAACAATCCTTAAAGTAGTAAAACATCCTAATAAAGTCTCTTTCTCAAACTGGAGGCAGATTCAACCTGGCAGGGAGTGCGCAGAAAGGAATAGTCCCCATAACATGTACTGAATGAAGGCTGTAGGCCTCACCGAAAAGAACCCACTCAAAAGAGAGCTCCTCTCTCCACAAAATCTGATCTAGCCCTAGTCCCAGTTATAAACAAGGTATACCCATTCAGCTGCCTCTAGGGAAGGTGTTACCAAATGATATTCCCTCTCGCTGGTTATCATCTGTAGGGATTAGGTGACATCTAGTGGCCAGTCAGTAGGAGTGCCACATCCTCCTCTTCCCAAAAGACCAAATTTTTGGAACATGGACTCATCATGTACACAGAATAACAACTTTTGGATACATTACAGAACACTGTAACATTAAGACATGTTAAGATATGTCAATACATGACCTCACCACAAGGGGGTACCATCCCATGTGGAGTCTATGGCCAGCATAGACTGGAGAACCAGCGTCTTACTGTAAGCATGACACATACGATTTACAACATTTACTCATCTTCACCTTGCTAGTTCTTCAACAGGAAGAACCATTTTAAATGTATGATTCTCAAAACAGGCTCCTGGGGGTAGAACATTAACTAGAAGGTCATCACCAGGCTGGTGCAAGGGGATTAGGCACCCTAGGCAAACCTTATGCCTTGCACTCGCCTCCACGGTTACACTACCACCCCCTGATCGCACCGCCACCCCCACGGTCTCGGCCCCGACTCCAACCTCATTCGCAATCGTGCCTGCCGAGTGTGAGCTTCTCTGGGCAGCGAGCAAGTTGGGCGCTGATCGCGGCCCACTGAATCTCCACTCCTCTTTGCCGCTGCTCATGGCCCCACATGGCTGAACCAGCCTTCAGCCCCCCTAATAGTTGGCAGCCTAAGCGCAGGCCTAGTTTGCCTAATAGGATGCACCGGCCCTGGTCGTCACCCTTCATATATTAAAACCAACATGGTCTCCTCTTGGGAGACCCAGATGGAACTGGCATTCTTGTCTACTTCCAAGTATAAGGTGGAGAACAATGGGTCTCATTGCTCCTTCCACCAATTGGCTGTAAGGCCCACCGAGGATCAAGGAAGGATCAGTCCCATCCTCGGCAACACCATACACCAACCAGCAGGTAACCATTGGAGAAAATGTAACAATTACTTGTGGTAATCCCAGTGGTGATATCCAACCATTTAGCAATAAACCACAAACATTTCCATACAATATACTTGTACACTCTCTAGATCTTCCCGAAGGAAGGTCTCTGCTTCCATGTCCAAGGCTCCATTTTCTCACACATAGCCTGTGAAAGGAAAAATTACTCTTCAATAGGAACACAGGCCACAGGAACAGGACATCTGCACATCCACCTAAAATGGAAAAATAAGTTAAACCGATACCAGGGAATCCCCTTGGGGAGGATCCCAGTTGAAACATAAGGTTAAGCAATTAATTGTTTAGAAAAGAATTATGAACACCACTTTTTATAAAGTTTTGTTGATTTTTATATTTTTTCTTGAAGGGTTTTCTTTGTTCCTTGATAAGTGCAGTACAAATACATAAACAATTCTTTCTTTTTCAAATAGAAATTAAATTGGGAAAACTTTCCTAGCTACATGATAGTTTAAGATATCCAAGTTCCCTTCCCCTAAGGGCAAACAAGAGCTCACAAGCAAGAACAATGAAGATATTTGGATCTTCAAGACTTTGGGTTAGGCCATCTACAGGAAGCATCACCAGCAATCAACAATCAGCCCTCATGGAGGCAAGTTAACAGTTCATGAACGGAAACAATCTTCAACAGCCTCCCTAGGCCAAGTAACTGTAACTCTGCAAAACAAGAAAATAGACAAAAATCATGCAATAGAGACGTGGTTCATATGCTGAAACTTCTGGATAAAGCTGTGATGAGGTCTTTAAGGTTGATCTATGTCGGCATCCTCATGCTTCTGAGGCTGGGCCTTCTCATAGTGGTCAGGGCTAGGTTTTTTCACCACTACCCCATTTGGAAGAAGATAGTTGATCTGATACTCCTGCTTATAAACGTCAGATACTTCATGTTAGATAATTTCTATCCAAGGCCTGGCGGTAATCTGAATGCTCTCTGACAAGTTGAAGTTCACTGGAATATTTGACTATAATTGTTCAGCATATTCTGCAAGCCAGAGATCTCTGTTTTCTTCCACAAAATTCATGACATGTATAAGAACATATGGGTATTGTAGGCCAAATATGACTTTTACTTTCCTGCATACTAGCCGTTCTCCCTGGGATTCTTTGTAAGATTCCCATCCCACTCCACTTGACTTGGCACCACCTATGCTTGGTCTCTCACTGGAGGAGCTAGAGGCTGATCCAACAGTTCTTCTATAACTGAATCTGGAGCCCCAGAAATATCACTGGCTGCTGAAGACATACAGCCCCAATGGTGGGAACTGGCTCAAATCCTGGTGTACACAAAGTAGTTTTGGATACATTGGAGGCTGGGGTCATGTATGAAGCAGTAAAAGGCTATATGGTAAGGATGGCCTACATTTGTCTGTAGCAGGAAGGAGGATGCTAAGTGAGAAATTCAGATAATATATTATCATACATTTAAATTAAAGAATGGGGGTGGCAAGAGATGGCCAATGAAATTGACATGTCACCCCCAAGCAATACAGGAAGTGTGAGGAGAAAATAGCAAAATCAATCACCTCATAAAAGCAGAAAAGGTATCTAGGAAGTGCAACAAATCAAGGGAGAAAAATTGGAAAGCTATAACTACAAATGCTTGCAGTTTGGGCATTAAAATCTCAAACTGCAGGCCCTAATGGTGGAGGTGGACTAGACATTGTAGCGGTTATGGAGAAATGGTTCACGGATTCTCATGATTGGGATATATAAGTACTGGGCTATAACTTGTTAAGGAAGGATATAGAGGTCAGAAAAGGGTGAGGAGTAGTTCTTTATGTCAAAAACAATATCCAAGCAACTGAACTGCAAGGAATGAGGGGTAAAGAAGAAGCACTATAGGCTGACCTAAAAAATGATGGTGCATCCATTGTTATTGAAATGGTTTACAGGCCTCCGACTCAAACAGAAGAACTAGACAGAGATCTGATGAAAGACATCCAAGAGGTGGGAAAGAAGGGAGAAGTGTTGATTGTTGGAGATTTTAATCTGCCGGACGTAGACTGGAGAATCCCTTCTGCGTTATCTACCAGAAGTAGAGAGATAGTGGATGCCCTGCAAGGGGCTCTATTCAAACAAATGATAATGGAATTCATGAGGGAAGATGTGATACTCAACTTAGTGCTCGCTAACAGGGATAATGTCTTTAATGTCTGGGTAGGTGCCCACCCTCAGCACCAGTGATAATCAAACAGTGTGCTTTGATATTGCAAGTAGGATACGGAGAAATAACACGAAGATCTGGGTTTTGAATTTCAAAAATACAGATTTTGTCAAAATGGAGATGTACAAGGATGTAGAACTAGAAGACTGGGAGAAATTGAGAGAGGTGGAACAATAGTAGGCCAAACTAAAAGGAGAAATTACAGAAACAAGAAATCTAAATGTTAGAAAAGTAAACAAAAATAAGAGAAATAAGAAACTGATCTGGTTCTCAAAGGAGGTGGCTGATAAAATTAAAACAAAAAGAACAGCATTCAAGAAATATAATGGATCCCCAAATGAGGAACACAGGGAAGAATATCTGGCGAAACTGAGGGAGGTAAAGAAAGAAATCAAGAAAGCTAATAGTCAGGCAGAAGAAAGGATTGCCAAAGAGGTAAAGAGAAGTGATAAAACATTTTTCTGATATATCAGAGAAAGGAGAAAGGTCCGAAGTGGTATTGTAAAATTGAAAGGTGACAAAAGTTAAGGTGTGGAGAGAGATGAAGAAATGGCCAAAATATTAAACAAATACTTCAGTTCAGTGTTCACTAAAGAAGACCCTAGAGAAGGACTGTCGCTAATTAACAAGACTGTGGATGGGGGTGGAGTAGATGAAATTCCTTTTACAGAAGAAAATGTATGGGAAGAGCTAGGAAAACTGAAAGTGGACAAGGTCATGGGGCTGAATAAGGTACATCCCAAGATACTGAGGGAGCTCAGAGATGTGCTGGCGAGTTCGCTTAAGGACCTATTCAATAGATCCCTGGAACTGGGAGTGGTGCTGAAAGATTGGAGAAGAGTGATGATGGTCCCACTTCACAAGAATGGGAGCAGAGAGAAGACTGGAAACTACAGGCCAGTTAGCATCAACTCAGTGGTGGGAAAATTAATGGAGACACTTCTGAAGGAAAGAATAGTGAATTATTTACAATCTGGTGGGTTGCTTGATCCAAGGCAGCATGGAATCACCAGGGGAAGTTCCTGTCAGGCCAATCTGATTGATTTTTTTGATTAGGAGAATAGAGAATTGGATCAGGGAAAAGCACTCGATGTGATTTACTTATAGAAGACTCATGAATAAAATGAGAAGCTTGGGCATGAGCAACAAGGTGGTGGCATGGATTATAAACTGGTTGACGGCAGAAGACAGCATGTAATGGTAAATGAAACCTACTCTGAAGACAGAATGGTGTTAAGTGGAGTGCCACAGGGATCGATGTTGGGACCGGTTCTGTTCAATATCTTTGTTAGCGACATTGTGGAAGGGATAGAAGGTAAATATTGTCTATTTGCAGATGATACTAAGAACTGTAACAGAGTAGACATGCTGGAAGGAGAAGAGAGAATGAAATGTGATTTAAGGAAGCTTGAATGGTGGTCGAAGATAAGGCAACTGGGATTCAATGCCAAGAAGTGCATAGTCATGCATCTGGGGTGCTCTAATCCAAAAAAGCTGTATGTGATGGGGGGTGAAGGACTCTTGTGCATGGAGCAAGAGAGAGACCTTGGGGTGATAGTCTCTAGCGATCTGAAGATAGCAAAACAATGCTGTAAGGTGATAGCTAAAGCCAGAAGAATGCTGGGCTGCATAGAGAGAGGAAAAACCAGCAAGAAAAAGGAGGTGAAAATCCCTTTGTACAGGTCCTTAGTGAGGCCTCACCTGGTGTATTGTGTTCAGTTCTGGAGACCGTATCTCAAAAGCAACAGAGACAGGATGGAGGTGGTCCAGAGAAGGGCAACCAAAATGGTGGGTGGTCTCCATCAAATGACTTATGAGCAGAGGCTGAAGGTCCTAAATATGTACACCCTGGAGGAGAGGATTTGCAGGGGAGATATGATACAGACTTTCAGATACCTGAAAGGTTTTAAAGATGCACAATCAACAACAAATCTTTTTCTTGAAAAGAAATCAGTAAAACTAGGGCTCACAAAATGAAACTCCAGAGATAGCAAATCAGAATCAATGTTAGGAAATATTTCTTCACAGAGAGGGTGGTGGATGCCTGGAATGCCCTTCCAGAGGAAGTGGTAAAGACAAAAACAGTAAAAGATTTCAAAGGGGCATGGGATAAGTACTGTAGATCTCTAAAGGCTAGAGGATGAGAATGAAGAAAAGAGTGAATGGGGGTAACTTGCTGGTGTGGTGGTTACTATCCTTAACCAATAAGCCTTCATACTGTTAATGCAACTCCATCATTGCTCTCTGCATCAACAGCAGGAGGAAACGGGGAATTAGATTCAGACAGCAACCAACAAGGGCACTGAATTTTAAAGCCTGGTAAAAAATTAAGAATGGGGGTAATTTGCTGATGCGGCTGTTACTGCCCTTAACCAATAAGCTTGACACTTTTGATGCAACTCCAACATTGTTCTCTGTTTCAGCGGCAAGAGGTTACAGGGAATTGGACTCAAACAGCAACCAACAAGGGCCCTGACTTTGATGGTCTGGGGAAAATGATAAGTATAGAGGTGACTTGTATGGCATAGCAGATACTTGTATGGTGCGGCAGATAGTACCATAAGCTTGCTGGGCAGACTGGATGGACCGTTTGTTCCTTTTCTGCCATTATTTCTATGTTTCTATGGAAGTGACTCTTCTCCTGAGGAGATACCTGAACTGGAGGGAGCAGATAAGGTCTCCATGGTCATTTTGCAAAGTTCTCTAAAGGTCTTGGGTCCTTTTACCAGCAGGTTACATTTGGGAGTGGCTATCACAAAGCTCTCCTTAGCCTGAGTTAGGCTTACCGCCATGCACCACTCTTTGTTGTCGGTATAAAGGCCAATCACTGATAGCTTGGATTTCCCAGAGGACCATGAACTCATGGAGCACTCATCTGAGGGTGTGGCCTCTGCCTCGATCTTTCCCCATTCCTTCAATGGATTTGGACTCTGGAACTGGTGAATGCTGAGATGTCAATGGTCGGGCCACTTCCAAAGCTTTTAGCAGTCATGATCTGCCCCTTGTTAAGGTTCTTGTTGAGCTGCTTGCATTGCCAGTGCCTCCTGTTTGGGCCTGAGCTTCCACTTGGACAGCCCAGAAAATTGACATGGGGTCTCCCTCAGGTGCCACATGGGCTGATTCCTTCATTTTCTCTTCTATGATGGCATCAGGGACCTTTTCAAAGGTAAAGACAAGCCCAACGGCTCCACTTTTAGGAGCGTCGCTAATGGCAGATGAGCTAGGCAGGGGCATTCCTGTTAGGCCTGTAACCTCGATCTTTGCTTCATTGGAATTCTTGCTACTGCTTCTGCTTCCTTTTGAACCCACTGGGGAAGTCTGACTGGCCCTGGTCCACTCCCCATGGGATTATAGGTAAGGGCTTCCCTCCACTTTCCATAAATAAACCTGTGCTGCAATGGAAGCAATGTGTATTCACTAGTTGTGGAGTCTGGCAAATGTGGCACTCAGGACATTCAGTGACCACATATGCTCCACACCCCATCAAGTACATTTGTATATGGCCTCGGATTTGCACTGTCCGCGGTAGTTTGAAAGTTCCTGGTGGCATTACCAGCCCGCTGGGTATGAATGGGTTTGAACTTACCACGTTGACTATGGAGGCTCCATTATCGGGAACATGCCCTTCTTCAGGCTGTGATGGTGGACTGCTGTCTCCTGACCTAGATGGGTTTGATGCTGATCTTTCAGACATTTTTCCTCTGTGGTGATCACTCACCATTGATGGTTCATTTGACAGTACACTCTGGTTGATATTCAGTGAAATCAGCTGGTTTCAGTTCTATCTCGGGTCACTTTTCTGATCAAGGCATCCATTTAAACTGGCTCGTATGGCCACTGCACTCTCTCTATGACTCTCTTCGTGCAAAGCCATGCGTCAAGTGCATACGGTTGTTGTTATACTCTTTCACTGGCTGCATGCTGTCTACATTATTGATAACATCAAACATACACGACACACACTCTATCTTCTTTGGCATGCACCCCTTCTTGCCAATTCTTGAGCATGGAAAGGAGCATCATTTTTGGAAGTTTAGCGGTTTTTACTTATAAGGCATTTTAATACAATCCAGTCGCAAAACAGCACATTTCTCATCAAAATCACACAGTGACACCTCATCACTGCCCTCAAGCCCCACGTTACTGGATGATTTTATGTAACCCAGTTTTTGAAAGGGATATATTCTTCCAGTGCACACAAAGAATTAATATGTGTCTCTGGGACTATTTGCCTCTGCCATTTGTCCTCTGCCATTTGTCCTAGGGGTGGGTCCTTTCTGTGGGGAGAAGCTTGTGCTTGTGGCCCAGGCTGTGAGGTGAATCCATTTTCTGTGTGCAGCTATGTAGTGTGGTGCTGATGCTGTCTGGGACAAACAAGGCAGGTCACAGATCTCGGTGTTCAAACAATAACAGTTTACTGATTTTCCTAAAAAATAAAGTTTGAGGTGAAATAAGTGGCTTTAAAGATGGGTGTCCTTCTCCTCTAAGTGCTGGTGACTCAGGTTCCTGGGAATTCCTAACTCTCCTGCAATTAGATTTTCATAGTCCCCTACTCCAGAAGGATCCTAGTCTGTGTGGGAAATCCCCTTAAAGATTTTTACATTCCTACCTGAGCTCCAGACATCTTGACACTGATACCCAACCTGCTCCTGTGTCACGGGGGAAAGATCCTATGGAGGGTATTCTTTGCTGCTCTTCTGTCATCTTACTTGTTTTATTGAACCTAAAAGAAGGAAAAGTATTGAAACGATAAAGATGGACCTGTGTATCAAAGTCATTAAATGTCACTGTGGGGACAAAGGAAAATCCCTTTTCTAATACCTTTATGTCTGTATCGGACAAAGCACGGGATGACAAATTAAACACAACATTAGAATTGGTATCCTTTACTGACACGGATCTTGATGCTGGCATGTAGCTCGTGTGGTTCATTGTGACTGTGGAGGTAAATATTGTCCTCGAGACCGGGTGTTGCGAGTTTTGCGATATGGTGGTACTTGGTCTAAAAACGAGGCAAAAGATGATGAGGAAGCCAATGCAGCAGGTAAAGAAACATTGCCTGATGTTATTGGTACTGTCCGCTCTTCTTGATTCATATTGGATCCCATTTCTTCCCCTGATGAGTCGTCCGAGAACGACAGAGCAAACCTAACAGATTTCTTCTGGGTCCAATTTGCTGACATCCATGAATACACGTAACCTTTTTTATAATCAAATTTGTCATGCTGGAACGTCTTATACTTTGGAGCTTTCAGAATATACACCTCAGAATATAGGTGTTCATAAACCTTGTGGGCACTGTTCCAAGTGCCCACATACTTCCACATTGTCTGCCTTTACTAATCCGACCACAAAGAAAACTTACTTGCTGTTTGGTATTTCAGATTGTGCATCAACAGGGGTAATATACATGATCAGCTGTCCTTGTCAAAAACGCTATGTGGGAAAAACTTCCCGTATGATAAGAACTCGAATCATTGAACACCGTTCAAATATTAAGAACCATTGTGAAAATGCCCCGCTGGTTGATCACTGGACCCAATTGTCACACTCTATATCGAACTTAAAATTCTTTGTACTTGATGTAATTGCGCTTCCCTTGTAGGGAGGTAATTACTCTGACATTTTGCTGAGGAAAGAACAGAAATGGATTTACATTCTTGACACTGTCGCTCCCAAGGGTCTAAACATTGAGTTAGAATGGAGTTTGTTCACCTGATTCAATGTACACAGCTCTGATTGGTTGGTATACTCGCGCTTTTGATTGCTGCTGGTTTTCGCACCAAAAATGAGTCAGCGTTTAAAACCCTGCTTAGCTGCAAGATATGTGCACTCCCCATGAAATGTTACAGCTCTGAACACCGATATGTTTAATCCTCTACCTTTGAATTTATTTCAGCTTGCCCTATTATTGTTTGGTCTCTCTATATCTATTTTGTATTTACAGATTAGTGTCTTTAAATGTTTTGTCCCTCCCGACGCAGCCTGTCTGGCGAAACACGGGGTCTGTGTCGAGGGACCCTTTAAGGAATTGCCGTACACTGAAAAATTTAATAAATTTATAACTAAGACCATCAAGAAACTTTGCTGCACTTGTGGTGTTTATACTAATATTGTGGAGTGCAGCGTGTGCTCTAGTATCTGCACTTTGGATTTTCAAGGTTTTTGTATAACATGGGTAATTGCTTTAGCATTTGATCAGACTCTTTTGAACAGTTGGTTATAAGTTGTTAATTTTCATGGAAACGAGACATTGATATCTGTGTTATTCAACAAATACCTTTGCATTACTGCTTGTAGAATAGTCTCTGACAATACAACACCTGATTAGAATATTACTCATTAGTATTCTCAGTGATGTGCCAGCAATTTCATGTCAAGGAGCTCTCACCAGCTCTGCTCTACTCATTGAGATACTTTCTACAAAACAAGTTAATAAGGGTCTCTTGAGAGCACAAGGAGCCTTTTCTAACACGCCACCAGTATACAGGCTTTGATCAGTATTTCTCAAATCTATTTCAGGGAAAGCAGTAACTCATTCTCTATATCAGAGAAGAAGAGTTGGCTAATTGTAAAATATTCAAACTGAACAAGCTGCTTTCTTCAGATGCATAGTGTTGAGCATTTAAAACCATAATGTCAATTAAATGTTTTGATATTTTGTTATTGAACATGACAAGTTAAGTCCCATGGCCTCGATGTGGCTTATTCTGAACATTCTTCATCCATGCCTCCACCTCTGTTTTTGCCTTCTGCTGCTGTGTTCCCGGCCATGCATGGCTCTGCCTGCTCCTCCTATCAGTGTAGGATTAGAGCTAGAAAAAGAAGCTTGCCACAGGGGTGGCAGGTCGCTGGCCCAGGGCCAAGTCAAAGTGGCTCACTCCTTTTCATTTATAAATTAACTAGCCGTTAAGCCCGTAACAACGGGCTACATTAACATTTTTTTTCGGTCCATTTCCTTACCCCTCATTCTTCCCTCCCTCCCCTCATTCTCCTCCTCCCCCTCATTCTCCCCTCCCTCCCCTCATTCTCCCCTTCCCTCATTCTCCCCTCCCCCTCATTCTCCCTCCCCCTCTAGTCTCCCTCCCACCTCCCCCTCCCTCACTCTCTCTCTTCCCCCCTCCCCTCACTCTCCTCCCCCCTCCCCCCTCCCCTCTCCCCTCACTCTCCTCCCTCCCCCTCCCCTCCCCTCACTCTCTCCTCCCTCCCCCTCCCCTCAGTCACTTCCTCCTCCCTCCCCTCAGTCACTCCCCCTCTCTCAATCCCCTCCCCTCCCCTCTCAGCTCATTCACAACCCCTTCGGATGGCGCAGACGGAAGATCTCCGGGGGAGGTCCCTCCCTCCCTTGCGCACGCCGCCGCTGCCGCTACTGATCCTCGCCGCCGCTGCTGCTACTGCTCCTCGCCGCGCCATTTTTGTTACAGGCAAGCTCTGACCGACGTGCTGCCCGCGCATGTGTGGTAGAGTTGCTCTCTACTGCGTATTTGCGGCACGTCGGTCAAGCTTCATTTATCTAGTAGATTTTGTTCCTCATGGTGAGCCATGCGAGAGAGTCATTTAGAAGGCTTCATCCCGATCGCTGTGTGAGAAGTGGTTGAAGAGGATTTCTTTTTTGTAAGTGTGTTTTGAGGAAATAATATTGCATCATTCCATTTTAAAATGAGTTTAAGATAATTTAATTGTGTTTTTGAAATTTTGTAAACTTATTGTATGCTATTTTGTTATGCAATTATTGTTATGCTTGTAAGCCGTTGTGGGTCTTTGTGAGAAGAGTAGGGTATAAAAATAAACTAGAAATATATATATGTGAGGATGGTATTATGGATAGTATTGGACTTTGTACCTCATTTTAGAACTGGAATAACAGGAAAGACAGCTACAAGAATGTCGTCATTTTATACTGAAGTATGGAATAACATGAGGTTGAGTTAAAGCTTGGGATATTTAGAGTCTGTCACAGTGCACCTACTTTTACCCTCAATAAAATATGGGAAGGGACAGAATAGTGTGCACGGGAATTTCAAATCAGATGGAAAAGAAGAGGGCTACCATTGTACCTGCATTTTTTTCTGCCAGCCCTCATTTTCAAAGGAGAACACCTTGAGTAGTATGAAACTTGACCTTTCCATGCATACAAAAACTCATCAAATGTTATGGTTTGTTGGACAAAGATCTATTTCTATTGTAATAACATACTCTTGTAATTGTCGGCAGAAAAGGATTTCTTAGCTCACACTGGCAACCCTGTTGTTCCTACCTACGGAGACTCTACCTACTGAGACTCTACTCATCTTCTGGTCATCTCCATCTCCTCTCCTGCTTTATCTATCCCATGCCTTCCGTCACTGTTTTGGTTTGTAGCCCCTCACCTGGTAAGCTATTCCAGACATCCTCTGCTGTCTCAATAAAGACGTATTTCCTCATATTTTTCGTAGTCACCCTTTTTCCAAAGTAGCACATTGTGAGATAAAGATGTGTCCTTGCTGAAATATTTCAAGTGAACTTTCTAATGTGTCAAGAACTTCTAAGAAAGTTACAAAATACAGGAAGAAGAAATGCAAAAATATGCAAGTCTTGCAACCTAACATGTGAGCAATTCGAGAAATATGCTAATTATTCTTTATTAATGTCTTTAGAAGAATGACAATCTCCTGCCTACTTAATTACAGTGTATTCAGGATTATTTTGGAATGATTTACATGCACAAATAGTTAATGCTAGGGTTTTGTTCAGGTGAATACTGAAGATTATGCCGTTGCATTTTCAAAAAGTGATTAGTTGAGACAGTCTAAATTACTTCTGGACAAGGAGCATCAGAATGTCATGTGAAATATCCTGTTACTGTTGATATTAAATGCAGTGTAGAACAGCAGGTCCCCCTTCTAATTTGAGGAATGCTAGTCAGAGGTATGTTTTCCTTGGTAATTATGCATTCAATCCATGCTTAAAATAGAACCATTTTAAGAAAATCAAATACGTTTTATACTAAGCAGTTTCATGTGGAGCTCCCTTTCATAAAGGTGAGAATAGTGCAGCAGCTGGCATATACATGCTTTCCAGTTTGATCCTAGCTGAGACCCCACCATAGCCCAATTTGGAAAGAGACAGTAGGCACTTTCTTCAGGCTGGTTGAAAGTGCTGCTGTTTCAGAGGAAATTCTGTCATGGCAGCTCTACCATCTATGCCCACAAACAATGATTTGGTAAAAAGTTCAAGTCCACAATCAACAAAAGGGTATTCACAGTGTAAGTTTTATTGCCTTATACAAAAGCAACATCTCTATGAGTAATGTTCATGGTCCCCCAAATCTATAAAAAAAGAAAGATATCAGCATGGATCAGCATGGCAGAGACGACTGCAACAGCATGTTAGGGAGGCCTTCCGAGAGGATCTTACATTTACACTGTGAATACCCTTTGAAGATTGTGGACTTAGAACTTTTTACCAAATCATTGTTTGTGGGTGCTATTGCATGTGTGATTTGGATTCTCCATCTATGTTGCTTGGCCTTTGCTGTACAGGTAGTTTTTGATAGCTTCTGACACCTCAGCTGATACATTTAGCTATTCAGAAGCAACTATGACCTCTCATCTTGCTGAGACTCCACTATTTGCAAGTTCACCCATTGTAGCTGTGAACAGCTCTTGGCTTGATACAGTTACACTACAGAAATGAGCCACTCAAGCAGAGCTTCACACTGCCACCCTAATTGTATATTGCAGAGTCCTCCGGATTCCCCCCGGCCTTCATATCTACAAAGAACCTAAATTATTTTCTGAAAATATTTCTTTCATCACTCGCTGGAACCAGATCCTAAAAAAGAGTGCATTTGAATTAATGATTTTGATCATTGAGACCTCATGAAAATTCACCTGGACTCTTTGAAACAACAACTTCCACTTGATACTTTCTCTGCTCAGCTCATTGAATTCATTTCTAATCTTGCCAAGTTCCACAAAGATTTGAAGACTCTGAAGTTTAAGAAGTTCACAAAAGACTACACACAAGGACACGAATATCCATGTAAGATCCCCAATCACAGACCCCGGAAGAAGGTGACTTTTGCCTCTTCATCTTCAGACAATTCATCCGGAGACAATATCCATTCAAGACTACACCAACTACTATGCTGTCCCAAGAATACTTTGGCTCTTCTTCAATTTCCTCCTCTTTTTTAGATTTCCACACAGACTCATGACCCCAGCACTCTCTTCAACCCAGGAGTCACTACCGCACCACCAGTTCTCCACGATCTACTCGGATAACTCGATCTCAACTTTACCAATCACCAAAAGATCCATGGTTATGACCCCATCATCAGTGGATGTCAACCTTCAAGGATCCTCTCCATGGCTGAACTGTCACTCCTGAACTGCCATCTCCCTGATATGATTCATTTGAATTCCATACCTTCTTTCAATGGTTCATGATAACTTAACAAATTAAACTCTTCTTCTCTACTAACTCTAATATCTTAGACACTTCAGTAATTGTGAGAAAATCAGCTTGGTTACTCCCGGGTCTTACTAACCCCTTGTTGTTATCATTCAGAAGATTATTGCTGTTCAATTTATGTTCTTTTGAATCTCAATACCAGTCGTGATTTTCTAATATGTCTAAAATTGATCGCCAGGCTTTGACTTCATTAAAAGCAAATATGTCTATTATTATGAAACCTGCCGATAAGGGTGGTGGCCTTCTTATTTTAGATCACACTGCCGTCGGCGTGACGCGGCGTCACGTGATTCCCCGCGAGTTCCCTCCGGCACCCTCGTTCGGCCCAAAAGGAACTTTTGGCCAGCTTGGGGGTGTCAGGAGGCCCCCCCAAGCTGGCCAAAAGTTCCTTTTGGGCCGAACGAGGATCCTGGAAGCGACCCCGCGGGGAATCACGTGACGTTGGCGCCACGACGCAGTGATGCGGCATCACGTGATTCCCCGCGAGTTCCCTCCGGCACCCTCGTTCGGCCCAAAAGGAACTTTTGGCCAGCTTGGGGGTGTCAGGAGGCCCCCCCCAAGCTGGCCAAAAGTTCCTTTTGGGCTGAACGAGCGTTCCGGCGCGACCCCGCGGGGAATCACGTGACGCCGCGTCACTCCGACGTGATGCCGACGTCACGTGCTCCTTGCAAAGTTGGTCAGAAATGGCGTCCTGACCCCGCTGGACCACCAGGGAGTTGTGGTAAGTCTTGGGGGGGGGGGGGATTAAGGAGGGTGAGGGGTTTACATTTTTATTTGCACAAATGGACATAAACTCAACTCATTGAATTCTGTTTATGTCCATATTGACCGCAAATGGGACCCCCTTTGGACATATGGACATATGAACTTAAACTTTTGCTCTGCACATCCCTACTACTTTGGTTCAGAATACAATTGACAACCACTGGATTACCTCTCGCGAGGCTAATTTTCTTTGTGAACCTCACCCACGTGTTCCAGTATATTACACCCTACCTTTATCACGCTTTGTGGATATCTTTGTTAAGCCATTAATTCCTTCTATCCCTTCCTACATTCGTGACTCTGGTCATTTCATTACACTACTTCAATATATTACTGTACCTTTGTTGTGTCCGTTGCTGTCCAATGTCTCTGCTCCGCCCACCTTACCTCGTTGGCAACTCCCTTCGGGGTTGATGGAAGGCTAGCCGCTGTGGCATCTCCTGGCCGTCCTCCTCCGGCGTTCCCGGACCAGCTCCATGCTGCGAGCCGCCATGTTGACCAGATGCCTAAGGACGCACGGCCCTACTGATGTACCGGCGTTGGCGCGAACCTCAAGGGCGTCCCCCTGAGATGACGTCATCAGCTCCAGATATTTAAGGTCTCAATTTTCGCTAACAAGACGAGTTAGCAAGGTATGGATTCACTACCTCCAGGTATCGTTGCGGATGGGTCTCGCTCTCCACAAACCTAGGTACTCTGCCTCCTCGGACTTCACTAGAGGTACCCGCTCCTCAGGGGCCTCACCTTCTCTTTTTCATTTCAGGTCGCAGTACAGAACCGGTACTCACTCCTCGAGGGCCCACATCCTGGACCAGCTCCTGAATACCACTTCTACTAAGAAGTCATCACTGCTTACAACATTAGTGAGTTTCCATCTATCTCTCAGAGCTTTCCCTGGGACCAGGTACTCGCTCCTCGAGGGCCTACTGCATTCCAACACCTGGGCTGCCTCAAGAGACTATGGTGTGAGTGTTATCATCAAGGACTTGTTCCAGAACTCTGCATATCCTATCTACTCACTTTCTTAGTTTCTCTACAGCTCAGCCACCTTGGGATCGCTGTTCCAATACCTGAGGGACTGCAGCCCAGCCGGGCGCTTCCAGCTCACTACTGCCACCTTTGTTTAATATACTGCTTACTAAGAAGTCTTTGTTGCTTATAATATCAGTGAGTTTCTATCTATCTCTCAGAGCTTTCCCTGAAACCAGGTACTCGCTCCTCGAGGGCCTAATGCATACCAACTCCTGGGCTGCCTCAAGAGACTATTGTGTGAGGTTACCATCAAGGACTTGTTCCTGAACTCTGCATGTCTTGCCTACTCACTTTCTTAGTTTCTCTACAGCTCAGCCCCTTGGGATCACTGTTCCAGTACCTGAGGGACTACATGCCAGCCGGGCGCTTCCTGCTCACTATTGCCACCTCTGGTGGTTTAATATATTGTCTAATAAAAGAACTAGTGTATGTCTGTCTCCTATACTAAGCCTGACCAGTGGTCCCTCTCAGGATCTCCCCCGAGGGTGTGGTCACCTGCCACTGGTCCAAGGATCCACCCACAACTATTCTAAATAATAATAGATTGCTATATCCAGCAACTCTGTTAATAACAGATTGCTATCTCTCAGCTTTAACAACAGAGCTCTAATAACAGATTGCTACTTCCCAGCTTTAACAACAGAGCTTTACTAACAACCTTTTACTCTGGTGTTTCTTGTTACACTTGATACTGAGGCACTTTATACTAATATCCCACAACCAGAAGCTATTGATATTGTTGAAGAAGCCCTTAATACTCATCAACACATCTCCAGAGTTCCCACGTGTTTTCTCGTTGACATTGCCCATATTGCTTTAAAAAGGAATTTCTTTTCATTTAACAATGTACTTTACCAGCAAATCAAGGGTACCATGGCCCCTGATATTGTATGTCTTTACATTGCTAAATTTGAAGCTTTGTTCCTGATTACCTCACCTTTCAGTCCTTTTATTCTGGCCTGGTACAGATTTATCGATGATATCTTTCTACTGTGGTTGAGCACTGATATACAGTTCTACATGTTTCTTGACTGGCTTAACACATGCAGCATCATCTTATGCTTTTCTGTACACCTTGATCATGAGGAAGTATCTTTTCTTGATATAAAAGTCTCCCTGAGAGATGTCACTTTTTTCACTACCATTTTCAGGAAACCCACAGATAAGAACACCTTGCTCGTCTATACTAGCTGTCATCCGCATTCATTATGAGATAACATCCTGGTGGGCCACTTTTTTCATTTAAGAAGACTCTTTTCTACTAGAGCTGAACTTCTTCTACAGGCCCCCCTAATGCTTGATCATTTTCGTGAACGTGGTTATCCAATTTGTGTTTTTAAACGCACTTTTAAACATTGATAAGACAGGCTAAGAGAGAATTTGAAAAGAAGTTGGCTGTAGAGGCAAAAACTCAAGTAAAAACTTTTTAAAATATATCCAAAGCAGAAAGCCTGTGAGGGAGTCAGTTGGACCGTTAGATGATCGAGGGGTTAAAGGGGCACTTAGAGAAGATAAGGCCATTGCAGAAAGATTAAATGATTTCTTTGCTTCAGTGTTTACTGAAGAGGATGTTGGGGAGGTACCCGTAATGGAGAAGGTTTTCATGGGTAATGATTCAGATGGACTGAATCAAATCACAGTGAACTTAGATGTGGTAGGCCTGATTGACAAACTGAAGAGTAGTAAATCACCTGGACCGGATGGTATACACCCCAGAGTTCTGAAGGAACTAAAAAAATGAAATTTCAGACCTATTAGTAAAAATTTGTAACTTATCATTAAAATCATCCATTGTCCCTGAAGACTGGAGGATAGCAAATGTAACCCCAATATTTAAAAAGGGCTCCAGGGGCGATCCGGGAAACTACAGACCGGTTAGCCTGACTTCAGTGCCAGGAAAAATAGTGGAAAGTGTTCTAAACATCAAAATCACAGAACATATAGAAAGACATGGTTTAATGGAACAAAGTCTTGCCTCACAAATCTGCTTCACCTTTTTGAAGGAGTTAATAAACATGTGGATAAAGGTGAACCGGTAGATATAGTATACTTGGATTTTCAGAAGGCGTTTGACAAAGTTCCTCATGAGAGGCTTCTAGGAAAAGTAAAAAGTCATGGGATAGGTGGCGATGTCCTTTCGTAGATTTCAAACTGGCTAAAAGACAGGAAACAGAGAGTAGGATTAAATGGGCAATTTAATCAGTGGAAGGGAGTGGACAGTGGAGTGCCTCAGGGATCTGTATTGGGACCCTTACTTTTCAATATATTTATAAATGATCTGGAAAGAAATACGACGAGTGAGATAATCAAATTTGCAGATGACACAAAATTGTTCAGCGTAGTTAAATTACAAGAAGATTGTGATAAATTGCAGGAAGACCTTGTGAGACTGGAAAATTGGGCATCGAAATGGCAGATGAAATTTAATGTGGATAAGTGCAAGGTGATGCATATAGGGAAAAATAACTCATGCTATAATTACACAATGTTGGGTTCCATATTAGGTGCTACAACCCAAGAAAGAAATCTAGGTGTCATAGTGGATAACACATTGAAATCGTCGGTACAGTGTGCTGCGGCAGTCAAAAAAGCAAACAGAATGTTGGGAATTATTAGAAAGGGAATGGTGAATAAAACGGAAAATGTCATAATGCCTCTGTATCGCTCCATGGTGAGACCGCACCTTGAATACAGTGTACAATTCTGGTCGCCGCATCTCAAAAAAGATATAATTGCGATGGAGAAGGTGCAGAGAAGGGCTACCAAAATGATAAGGGGAATGGAACAACTCCCCTATGAGGAAAGACTAAAGAGGTTAGGACTTTTTAGCTTGGAGAAGAGACGACTGAGGGGGGATATGATAGAGGTGTTTAAAATCATGAGAGGTCTAGAACGAGTAGATGTGAATCGGTTATTTACTCTTTCGGATAGTAGAAAGACTAGGGGGCACTCCATGAAGTTAGCATGGGGCACATTTAAAACTAATCGGAGAAAGTTCTTTTTTACTCAACGCACAATTAAACTCTGGAATTTGTTGCCAGAGGATGTAGTTAGTGGAGTTAGTATAGCTGTATTTAAAAAAGGATTGGATAAGTTCTTGGAGGAGAAGTCCATTACCTGCTATTAAGTTCACTTAGAGAATAGCCACTGCCATCAGCAATGGTAACATGGAATAGACTTAGTTTTTGGGTACTTGCCAGGTTCTTATGGCCTGGATTGGCCACTGTTGGAAACAGGATGCTGGGCTTGATAAGGATGCTTGGTCTGACCCAGTATGGCATTTTCTTATGTTCTTATGTCCTCTTTGTAAATCATGATTTACTGTTTCAAAGAAATAATTCTGACATCTCCGATGTGGTCCTTTGCATTCTTCCGTATTTGCATGTTAGTCTATTTATAAGATCATCTGCTGATACTAGACCTGCTTGCATCCTTTACCTGTTTTTCAAAAACATCTTCGCTTCACTTTCTGCTGTGGACGCACGCTCCGAGACCTTCTAACATCATCTGAATATCGTTCACCTCCAATATAGCAGACTGTTACAAATGCCCTTGTTCTATGTAATTTGTTTTTCCCCGTTAACTTTGTTCTATGTAAACCGGCATGATGTATCTTCGAAAAACTTGAAATAAATAAATACATTTAAATAAATAAATAAATAAATAAGGCATGTACATTTTCCCTCTCATTAACAACATTCACTCATCCTATCTACTCTCTACACTATTCCTCTGAATATTCCACGAAGGGAGTGGTGTATGTTATTCAATGCCCCTGTGCCCTTCTGTATGTTGGCAAGACATCTCGCATGATTCGTGCCCACATTTATGAACATAGTTCATGTCTGCACTTGAGACTAGAAAATGCCTTCTGGTTACACATTGGTCAGATGCACAACACACCCCTGAGGATCTTCATTTCTTTGTCATTGCAGTTTATTCCCCCCAAGACAAGGGTGGAAATTTTTCACAATACATCTTGCAAAAGGAACAAAGGTGGATATACCACCTGAATACTGTAGAACATAATGGATTAAATGCAGCTATTGAGTGGTCTGTATTCTTTTGATTTTTTTTTGTTATAAGTATATTTGTTTATATATTTTTTTATTTAATTATATTTTTTGACTAATACTTTTTCTTGTGACTTACATTCTGCGTGCTATGAACTCTGCCCACGGGCTTCCCCCTGAGCAGGCTCCTCACCTTGCTACTATTGCTGCTCCTGATGTGGCCGGACGCCGCCGATGTCGGGCCTCCCACGCAGCCAGAGCCGCGGACTTTGGTTTCCTCTTGTGGCCTGGAGGCCACCCACCATGCCCTGTTTCGCCGCGGCCGGAGCTGCGGACTTCTCTGCCTTCAACGCGGCACGGAGCCACTGCCGACGTCCCGTTCATCTTTGGGGACTGGAGGCCGCAAGCCCTGAGCTGGCTTGGCAGCTGGAGTCGCCCTCAGGTCTTCCTGCAGCAGCAGGAGCCGCTGCCGACGTAGGGGCCTGCTCCTGGGCCCAGCCCTGCCTCTTCTGCACTGACGTTGGTGCAAGGCCGCTGTCCACGGTCCTGCACAGTTCCTGCTTCCTGCTTCTAGGCATGCGGCCTCACCTCTCTTCAAGATTTAAAGGGCCCATGGACAGATATGCCCTAGGCTCCACCTAGAGACTGTTTCCTCTGCTGGCCCTATAAAAGGGCTGTTCTTGCATTCCGTCTTCGCTTTGCATTGGAGTTACTTCAGTCCTGGAGGCTCCTGCCTGCCAGCGCTCCGTCAGGTCCTTTGTGTTCTTCGTGGAACTCCTCGTCTCGTCTGCTTCTTGCCATGTCTTCATTGCCTGAGGTCCCCGTCCAGGTCTCCTGATGTCTCGTCGTCTGATGTCCCGCTTCCTGATGTTCCAGGTTCCTTGGTGTTCTTCTCCTGTGCTCTTGAGACTTCCGTTCAGAATGCATGAGGATAATCTGCATGGAATGGTAGTTACTACCCTTAACAATTCACATGGGAGTAACTTGCACGTAGCAGCAGTTATAACAATAAAAAAACTTGCTGGGTAGACTGGATGAGCCATTTGGTCTTTGTCTGCCATCATTACAATGTACTTGTCCAAACCTTTTTTAAACCCAGCTATGTTAATTGCCTTTACCACATCCTCCGGCAATTAATTCCAGAGCTTAATTGTGAAGTGAGTGAAAAATAATTTTCTCAGATTTGTTTAAAATGCACTATTTAATGGAGTGTCCCTCAATGTTTGTATTTTTTGAAAGAATAAATAACCGATATGTAGGAGGTAACCCAAAGTTTCACTACTGTACATGCAACAAAATGGATTCTGACATCACAAAATGGAACCTTGGCCTACATTTCTGCAGTGAGATACAGGGATGGTGAACTTTTGACTGGTTGCAATACATGACTGAATTTATTTATTTATTTTATTTATTTAAAATATTTATATACCGTTTTATAAAATGAGTTTTTGTCAAAACGGTTTACATATTTAAAATAAAGTTTTTCAAAGAAAGTCAAATTAAAAATAAGTTAAAATATACAAAAATTAGTCAATAGCTAAAAATTTAGCTTTTAAAAATTAAATTATTTTTACCTTTATTAAAATTTATGAATTGCCTGTGCATATATACTAAGTGATGTACAAATGAACAATCATAAAAACATGCAACTCATGGAACATAAAGGACAAATAAATAGAATAACAATTCTGATAGACTGCTCTTGCTCTTAATATACCCAAAGATAGCAATATTGAAACATTAGTAATATGCCTGTTTAAATAGTCAGGTTTTAAGCGAGGTCTTAAAAGTCTTCAAGCTATCAGCCAACTGCAGTGCTTCTGGAAGGAAATTCCAGAAGGTGGGTGCCACAACCGAGATGGCGCAGTCTCTACTAGTGCTAAGCCTGGCATGTTGCAGAGATGGAATATCTAGCAATCCCCTCTCCGATGACCTTAGTTGGCGTGTCAAACAGTAGACATGCAGCAATGAATTGCATCAGAGATGAATTATTTTGAAAACAGTAGAACTAATTTTATATAGAATACCTCCGGTATTTGGTAACCAGTGAAGATCAACCAAGACTGGTAAAATATGGTCCTTGCGTTTATTTCCAGAAATCAGATGGGCAGTCGAATTCAGCTGATCTGCCAGGACACACTGTGAGACTAGGCCTCTCTTAGAGAATGAAATCTTCTCGTGTGTGTGTGTGTGTGTGTGTGTGTGTGTGTGTGAACAGACCTCAGGCCTTCAGCACAGCTCAGTTTTGCCTGGAAACTGGCCCCACCAATCAGTACAGGGGGCCTTATCAGACTCTCTCAGCTCTTTGTTATGCAACAGATGGATGACCCTCAAAAGGGTGATTTTCATTGTCACTCTTTTTTTATCTGGCATTTTCCCTGCATTTTTGACTAGAGTGGTGCCCTTTTAGGACCACACTGGACTTTTTTTTTCGTTTGTTTTTCTTTTCTCTAATTGTAATATTTTTGTACATGTGTGCTCTCATTTTTCTTTGGTTACCAAATTGTAACAATCTGTGATTGCATTCCCGTGTCTTGCTATTTTTGCCTTCTGAGCGTGATGGCGTCTTTTTTTTTTGCTATCATCCTTTCTAACTGCCTTGAGTGTTCCTTTGGATTTGCAGCATTGGGCAACTACCTTCCTAGTTCTTTTTCCCTTGGAAGAGATTGGAGCAGCCTGTTCCTTGTCCCGCCACCTCCTTCTTTCCTTATTCCCCTGGTTTGGGGGTCTTAGTAGCGCTCTTTGGGCCGGATTTTCGGAGGATTTATACTAGTAACCGGGCTTACGTGCGTCGGGGCTTTACTAAAGGGATGAGAAGGGGGCAGAGCGTGGGGCGGGGGTCAGAGGCTCCCGGCATAGCGGCCATTTGCCGCTGTGCGGGGGATCGCGTGCCGGCAGTCGGCCGGCGTGCGCAACTTACTTCAGCCCCAGGGCTGAAGTAAGTTTTAAAACAAGAAAAAAAAAAAAAAGCTATGGGGGAAAGGGCGGGGGACGTAGGGGAAGGGAAGGGAAGGTGGGAGGGGGGGTAGGGAACGGGGGAAGGCAACGCGGCTCGGCGCGGGCTCGGTGCACACAAGGTGCACAATTGTGCACCCCCTTGCATGCGCCGACCACCAATTTTATAACTTGCGTGCGACTGCGCACGCAAGTTATAAAATTGGGCGTACATGTGCGCGCACCCGGTAGCGCGTTCACCTTTTTAAATCTACCCCTTTTTTGGAGGCGCTTTTCTTTTTTTTCCTTTGTTTTATTTTCCCTCCCCCTTTTGTACCCCTTGGAGCTTCCCTTGGTCTTTTATGCTATGGCTTTTCTCATTGTATGCATTTCCCGATGTGCCTTTCTAATGGCTGGCTGAACTGCAGGGTTTTTTTTTCTCTGTTTGCTCCTGTCCTCGTGGTGACTGATTTAAAGCTTTTTACCTTGAATGTGAATGGCCTGAACCACTATATATTAAGCGCAAGAAAAATTTAACTTACTTAAAATCCTTCCGCCTGATCTTGTTTTTTTGCAAGAAGCCCATTTATCCTCTGCGAAATCGTTAAACTGCAAAGAGATTGGGTGGGGCAAGTTTTTTTTTATCCCAACGGCTCAAAAGAAGCGAAACGTAGTGATTTTAGTACATAAAATGTTACCCCCTGCAATTTATTAAGCAAGAGTCCGCATCTGATGGGCGTTGAACTGCTGAGGTAGTTTCTATTCACAATACTCAGCAATTATTGCTGAATGTCTAGGCGCCTAATGCAGATGTTTCTGCCTTTTATGCTGACATCTCCTCCTTCTTATGTATGCATGCTGATATCCCTGTCATTGGGGGGAGTTTTTAATCAACCTATTGATTTAGATATGGATCACCAATCTGCCAGTCCTGCTAGATCCACTCTATCTCATAACTGCTGTTCACAATCTTATTTTGGCCTTTCATCTGTTGGACCTTATATCCCACTTCCAAGGATTACACCTTCTTTTCCTTTCCCCATCATACGTACTCTCACATTGATTATTTTTTTACTTTCTTCCTCCTTATTACACTCTGCTTAATCTTCTGTGAGTTCACCTATTCTCATTTCTGATTACGCTCTGGTCTCTCTCTCTCTCTCTATTCATTGGAATCGCCCTCTGTGTTTAAAATAAATTTTATTTGGATTCTTCAGAATGAATAAAAGTCCAATGGTGTAGATAAGTATTTCCACCGTACATCTGTGTTCCAGCTGGGTATCTACAAGGTGGTCCATTCCACTGTCCTCTGCATTTGTGTCCCGGGTAATACTATCTGGGAGGGGTCTTACTCCTTCCTGCATCTGAATGGGTAAGTGTCTCAACCTGGCAGAGAAATCCTAATATGAGGATCCTTCAAGCCCCCAAAACTTGTACCTGACTTCCAACAGATTCCGGATTGTCCCTGCCTGGTCCTGTGCTCATGAAGCAGAGATCCAGTTGTGGGTCTCCAAAATGATCCTGCTTCTTCTGCTCGGATTCCGATGACTATGACTTTTCTTCAGGAAAGGTCTGATGTTCAACAGGAGCCTGTCTATGATGCCTAGATCTCTTTCTTGGGTGGTAGTTCCTAAGATGGAACCTAACATTGTGTAAATACAGCAAGGGTTATTTTTCCTTGTATGCATGACTTTGCACTTGTCCATGTTAAATTTCATCTGCCATTTAGATGCCCAATCTTCCATTCTTGCAAGGTCCTCCTGCAATTCATCACAATCTGCTTGAGATTTAACTATACATAATTTTGTGTCATCCACAAATTCGATCGCCTCACTCATCATAATACCCCTTTCCAGGTCATTTATAAATATATTAAAAAGCACCAGTCCAAGTACTGATTCCTGAGGCACTCTACTGTTTACCTTTTTCCACTGTGAAAACTGACCATTTAATCCTACTTTCTGTTTCCTGTCTTTTAACCAGTTTGCAATCTACACTGATCAGGAGCTTATAGATAAATATATTTATTTATTTCAATTTCTATACCGGTATTCTGGTACAGTCATATCGGTTTACAGTTTAAATAAGTTTTAAAATACATCACATTAAAATATACAAATAAAACAATTATTCACCTAACATTAAAATACTAAAATACTCCATAAAATTAATTAAAAATCAACATCTTAAAATCTAAATCATACTATCAATAACAGTGACCAAATAGCTTCAGTTGACCATTCTATATTATCTTACTCTTGTACTTCACATCAATTTTCAAAAGCTAGTTTAAACAAATGTGTTTTTACTTTCTTTTTAAAACTTGAGAAGCTTGATTCCAATCTCAGCTCACTCTCCAATCTCAGCTCTACTCTCCAATCCCAGCTCACTCTCCATACTCAGCTCTACTTTATATATATAGGGACATGAAGCACTGAAGCTAAGCAACTATTATATTCAAAGAACCCACTTCCTGATCAGTCACAAAGATAGGCATAATTGTCTGATAGACTAATGATTGGCTTTAAACTAATTTTTTAGGGAAAATCCTAGTGTTCTGAAATTTACATGGGCAGGCACAAAGGGAATGAATAACTGCTATATTTTTTGGTGATGGCACAAACCCCAAGCTGAGATCTTTAGACGCTGGCACAAAAAAAGTCACTGGCATTAATCAGAGAACAGAATGAAGGCAGTTCTTGCCTAGAACACTTAAGGATCCTTTCTACTTAGCTGCAATTATCATTGACCACGTAATGTAAGCAAATTACCTTCCAATGTTCAGTGCCCAAGAAGCATGTATTACATGAACAGTTTGGGCAAAGAATGGGTATTAACCACCTAATAGTTATTATGCCAAGATTATCCAAATGTTACACCAATCGTGTCTTTGGTGGAAGAGTGGTCCTGGAGTATCTTCCCCTCAGTTCAGGAGTTTGTCCGTGAGAACTGCCTGGCAATCCCTTGTGGGTTAAAATGAAATGAATTATATTTTGCTATGTTTTCTGATGGGCAGTCATGCAAAAAGCCACTCGGAGGACTGTGTGCATACCATTATCTTGAGGGTATTCCCTGATTTTCCGGGAGGTTTCACCAGGCATTCTACATGAAGGACTGAGAGCTGAAAACTGTAAGGTGTTGGTTGTAGATTGAGTGAAGACTGGCAAATATGCTCAGGGCGGTAGGGACTTCAGCTTTTGGGTTGTGAATTCCCCTGTTGCTGGGATTTGGTCCTTAGTGGTACATTCTCCTCTAGAGAACAGATTGGAGAAGATTTATCATGCTGCTTTTGACTAGTGCATGTAAATGTGCTAACTTCACTTTGGATGTGGACTTCATAAATGATGCTGCTTTGGTGAATAAATACGTTTTTACAACCACCAGGACTAATCTCAGTTTGCATTTCCTTTTTGGGACTGAACGTTTGGGTGCACAATACAATTTAGTGGGTTTCCTCAAATCCATAAATCCATGCCCAGCAAGCAGCTATTCCACCTTGAACAAGAATGCAATAACCAAATAACTTACCTACCAACCAAGGGATACACTATGTTTTCTGATTTGCAGTTTACACTATGTTTTCTGATTTGCAGTTTGAACGGAAAAAAGGGATGGGACTTAAGCAGACTTCTATGTGGCCAATTTTTTCCTGTGTTTCTTTGATGTGTTTATGTTTATTAATAATTTGTTAATTGCCAATACCGAGGCCCTGAGTGATATACAGGATCAACATACATAAAAATGTACAATCATACTAATAAACCAAACAAATATAACAGAGCAAACATAATTTACATGAGACATCTAAAATAAGCATTAAAACATAAAAATAAGGGTTAAAAAACACCCAGTCAATTGGACAGACTTAACAATTGAAAGCTTACTGACAAAAATAAGTTTTCAGCAGGGTATTAGAAGTTTTAGTGCAAGTTGTAAGCCACATGTTGACAGAAAGGAGTTCTATGTTGCTGCAATTAAGAATGTGCTGCAATTAAGAATGTGCTATGGTGCTGCAATTAAGAATGTGCATTCCCTTGTCTCCACAAGATGAGCCGGTCAGACAGACGAACTTCTAAAAAGACCATACTGTGATGAACGCAATGAATGTGAAGGATTATATATGTACAACATGTCATTTGCCCAAGGGAGAGAGTCAACTTGCAAAAGTTTATGAACAATCAGGGCTCTCATATTTTATATGCCAAAATAGTCACTCGCGTAAAAGTAAAGCAGCAAACGTAATCAATAAAATAGAAGTATTCCCTTTTATGCAGTAAAAAAGAATCAAACCGGGTCTGATTATATAATCCCCCAAGTCACCCATTGTACATGAAAAAAAACATTTTTATTAATGTTTTTGCTCAGAAAAAACAATTAGATAACAGTAAGTTTTAATCCCCATGGTACAACCGTGTTTAAATAGTAAATCCAAAGCTGTTCCCGTAGATTTAGTTTAGTCTCACGTGGTTAATTCTGTAACCTGTTCCAAAATACCCCAGTGTAAAGTTGGAAAAGAATGATGATGTTGTAAGCAGTGCATGACCAGAGGAGCCTGTTCTCTTTCAGTAGCGAGGCAGCTGCGATCTTTGGGAAGTTGAACTCTGATCTTCTGTTTTTTCCTACCAACATATACCTTTGGACAAGGACAAAGTATAAAATAAACCACAAAAGTAGATTGGCAGTTCATAGATGATTTAAAAGTGAAAACGCGGCTGGATGGTTGGTGGCGCCAATTAATAACAGTGACCGACGTAGAGCAAAAAGTGTCACATGGTCGGTGACCATCTCATAGATCTCTCTGCACTTGCTCAATTGGAGGGAGATATGTGTGCACCCAATAATCCCTGATATTTTGGCGCGAGTGTAAGCCTTCATTAGTGATAAAGAAAAAGACCGAATGAGAGCTCAGTACTTCCCAATGTTTAAACAAGATCGCACAAATTTGAGAAACAACATGGGAATATTTTAAAACAGACATTGTTTTTTGTCCTGAGCCTGAAGATGAACCACATACAAGTCGCTGCCGTTCCGCATTAAATGCTCTTTTGAATGTCTTTTTAAAGATTAAAAAAAAGGGGCATCCTCTTTCCAGCAGGCCAGTGCACTCAAATCTGCCACCTGTCTTTTGAATTCCTCTTTACATAAACAGATGCGTCTGATACACAGGAATTGTCCCTCTGGTAAATGGCATTTAAGATTAAATGCATGGAAACTTGAGAAGGTAAGTAAAGAGTTTCTTTCTATTGGCTTGTGAAATACAGTGGTGCTTATTTTGGGTATCCAATTTGACTATCATGATGTCTAAAAACCCCATCGTGACCCTGGATGGAACAATAGTGACCCTTAGTTCTCAAGCCTGGAGCCTGGGCATTACCTTAGATTCCCAACTAACCATCAAACCCCAGATCCAAGCAGTGACTGACCAACACATCTTTCTTCCATCTCGACCAGCTCCGCCACCTCCTAGATGACTCTGCCTTTGTAACTGCTGTTTGCGCTACTGTTATCTCTCACTAAGATTATTGCAGCTCACTCTCTACTGCAGTGGTTCCCAACCCTGTCCTGGGGACCTCACAGCCAGTCAGGTTTTCAGGATATCCACAATGAATATGCATGAGAGAAAATTTGCATGCACTGCCTCCATAACATGCAAATTTTCTCTCATGTATATTCATAGTGGATATCCTGAAAACCCGACTGGCTGGGGCGTCCCCAGGACAGGGTTGGGAACCCCTGCTCTATTAGTATCCCTATTGCTCTGAGCCGCCACCTACAACTCATACAAAATTGCACCTGCCTGCCTGACAACAAATGCAAGTAAATTTGACCACATAACACCAATTCTAAAAGCCCTTCAGTGGCTTCCTTGTGCAAGGAATGTCACACAGCAGGGACTAGCCCTCTGCTTCCTGCCCCAGCTCTTCCCCTCCCTGGCAGCCTGCAGAGACCAGGAGGGGAGACCTGATGCAGAGGCTGGAGCAGACAGAGCAGAGAATCCCACCCCTGCTCTTCTGTTTTGCAGGGAAGAGGAAGAGGTGAATATGCATGGGGCAGAGAAGAGATAAGAAGACTGCTTTCTAAACCAGCCTTACCCCTCCTGTTGTTGTTTCTCCTCTTCTCAGGTAGCCTGCAAATGCACAGGCCAGCAGGGAGGCTCCCTGCAGACTGGCACACCGGGAGATGGCCATTTGCATGATAGGGCAATCTGTCTCTGTATGGAGTTTGCTTTTAATTGGAGATCTTTTACAGCAGTGTGTGTGTGTGTGTGTGTGTGTGTGTGTGTGCGTGTGGGTGGAGGGGTTGGTGAATGCATCTAATTTTTCCTTTCATCCAACACCAGCGCACAAATTGGAACTCAATATGTATCAAGTAGAAATAACTATAGAGAAGACTCTGGTAAGGAGATCTTTTAAATCTGTGTCCTTATTGCCATATACTTTTCAAGTCTAAAGAATATATGTGTAAGTAAACCAAAAAGCTGAGCATGGCTTCCTCTCTGTAGTTGACATGTCCTAATCAAACTTCCTTAGGGCTTGTATCCCAGCACAGTGCTATCATGTCATAAAGAAGACCTTCAAAAACTCAGAACAGAAGCAAAAATGACATTCATAAACCTTTTTTTTTTCTTTAAATTTATGGTTGCCATTCTAGAAGCTTCTGTTTTGCATTCATTAAAAAATGCTCGATTTAGACTTGATAGTCCATCACTGGCATAACAAACTGAGAAATTTTGACAAGAAAATTAAACAAAAAATAAAAACGTGGAGTGATTACAAAAAAGGATGTATGCCTTTAATTTCAAGTAAAAAAAAACCCAACTATTTTTTAAATGACAAAAACGTGAGGAGAAATAGAATGGAGAGCAAAAGTAGATGCAATATTATACTGCAACAATCAAGCTGGCTTTTCAATATTTTAGCTAATAATGTTGCTTTAAAAATCAAATTTACAGTAACCTCTCCAGAGCACTATCTATAGCACTATAACTGTTATTTTGATGCCACCGGGCACAATATTCAGTGTTAATTCATCGATTAATATTCCCGTCAGGCATATTTATCCTATTATTATGCACTCTATAGCCATAATGAAATAGCTAAGCATCTCCATAGATGTTGCCTTATTTATATTCCGTACCATTAGTGGTAGATTAATGAAAAAAATAATTTCTTCTTTTCTCATGCCGCAGATGCTGAGCTGACATTCAGAGGCATTTCATTTTAGTTGGGTCGCTCCCCACCAGCACCCCCGAATTACCTTCTATACTGATATGAAGCCATGACGATGATCATGGAGGGCGCAATTAGAAAAATGCAGTGACCTGCTATGATGTGTTAAAATGTTGGCATATTCATTTCCATAAGGTAAATGAGGATCAAAAGATGTCGCTCCCTCGTTGTCACCTTGAGATTTTTATCTGAAAGATCTCTGATCCTTGTAGAGCACTTTCTGCAGGCTTTGTTCAGCCAATTTGGGACTTTGAAAAACGATGAACCGATGGCTGTTTGCTATCTGTGGTGAATAAAACTAATCCCATCCCATTTTATAATGGTGGAAATGCAGTTCAGAACGGGGAAAACGAATAAATCTGTTTCAGATTTGCACTATACATGTTTAGTTGCATAACATGCGTGACTCACATTATCCTTTTTCCAATATATGCAGTCACTCTCTTGATGTCACTAACACTGGGACTCGGGCTGAGGACATCGCTATGAAGTAAGGGCCAAGAAGCCAAAAATGCTCGCTCATACTTCAAGTCATATCAGTACCTCATTAAAGAAGCACGTATGCAGCCATACTGCTTAGGATTCAGTAGGAATAAAGGAATAATCATGTAGACAGGGATATGATTATTTGACCACATTTATACTGAACTGACTTATGGGATTGATCACAACTTTTGGTGTTTTCTGCTAGACAGAGGGCTTTTTACATGTATTGCATCCCGTTTATGGAATAAGTTTATCACTTGCTGCAGGAAGATTTTAGTGGAGCACATTTTGTGTGCTTTAAGGCTGAATAATCAGGCAGAGCTGCTGGTTGATGTGGGACTGTAATTGTGTATATGTAGCACCCCCTTCAGGTTCCACTGTACATCTGCTGCCAAGGGAAGGGGGGAAACGGGCATGTAGGAAAAATCACCCTAGAGCCCCTTTGATTTAGAGCCCCCAGTAGGTCACAGGTTCACGGATACCTGGGGATAAACGGTGCCCTGGAGCCCTGCCTATACCAACCTGCCCATGGACCCTCCCCAAGTCAATATCCGGGCCTCCTAAAAAGCCAGAAAAAAAAAACACATTCGAAAGCTACTGAGAAGCAATACAAACAGTTTAACAAAACAACTCAGAATTCAGAATATATTTATTAGAAAAGCAATAAAGAAAATAAATAAACTAACAATCAGCATGTTTACAGATATCCTACGTTCAGTAACGTATTGGCATCGAGTCTGCTGGCCAGGCTCAGGGGAAGGAGAAGATCCAGCCTTGCTTCTTCTTTGCAGCTCCATCTGACATCCCTGCTCCCTAACTTCTCCTTTCTGCTCCCAGCTCCAGAACTTGGTGCCCAAACTTTGTGTTTAATAGGCACTTCAATCTGAGGAGAGTGAGGATTCAGACTGGCTACTGCCTCTCTCTCTCTCTTTGTCCAGGAAGCAAGTTGGGCCAAGGCTGAACTCTACCAGCTGGAGGACCTTAGCATATGTAAGTAACCCTTGCTTGGTGGTTCAGGTCCCAAGGGCACCCAAAGTTATTTAATCTACAAGGGTGTTCCGACTAGCACTTATCCAATGACGTTACTCTCTGTCCCAAGGGTGGACCCTTTTTTTTTGGGGGGGGGGGGGGGGGGGACCTCTCACTTATGGCCCAGGCAGCGGTGCTGTTAGATGCTGATTCTCCAGGGGTAAGATACTGGGACAAACCAGGCAGGACAAGGTACTGGGTGTTAAATTAAATGTTTACTGATTATTTAACAATTAACATAAAGTCTATTTTTCTATAAATGTGAAGTTATAGTTGATTAATGTACAGAGGTAATTTTCTTCTTCTGGGTAGGTGTCCCTTATCTCAGATATCTGGGTAAAGCTTGCCAAGTCCCTTTTCGCGTGCGATAGCTAGCTCGGGGCGGAGTCGGCCCCGGAAGAAGAGGAGTCGGGGCGTCGTGGGGGCGGGCGCGGAGGAAAGATCGATGGGGCTATTTGGTGCGAAACCGGCAGAGATCGCACCGCGGAGGTGTGATCGCTGCCGGCTTTCGCAGGCCCGCCCCCCTGCCCCCCCGTTAGCACCGGGATTCACTACTCTCTGCGAGAGAATAGTGAACCCAGGCCTAAGACAGAATCTGAATCCAAGAAAGCACCGGGGAATCTCTGAAGGCATGGAAGGAATCACAGAGCAAGCATTTGATGTGTATGGGCAGATGAGAAAGGCCATATTGTCTTTTTCTGATATCATGCTTCTGTATTTCTTCAAAAAATACATTTTATTTCATTAAAGGGTGAATTTTAAAGGCCCTATGTGTGCCAAAACCGTGTGATAACACGCACAAGTCAGGCCGGCACGTGCTGAGAGGATTTTAAGAGCCGCCCGGCTCACGCATATCTCCTGCTACGTGCACAAGTCAAACGTTTTGAAAAAGGGTCGGGATTGGGGCATGGTCTGGCCAGTGCATGGGCGTGTCAGGGGAAGGCCAAGGGATGTGCGTGCAGATACATGCACAGGTGCACGCCGGGGCCCCCCTGCCGTATAATTTTACTACTACTATGGATGGTGTATAAGTATTAAAATAAAAAATTCTAGGCTAGTCAGCAGGAATTTAAGGGTTGGAACTAACAGGGGGAAAGAGAGGCTATTAAACTAGGGGGGTTTGGAAGTCCTATCCCTTGCTGAGCGGACTGGTGAAACTGGCAATGGTGCGGATACACGCCACTTTTAAAATTCCCCCACTTATGCGGTGGAAACGGGATTTGCACACACATATTAGCTCCCACTTAAAATTGTGTGCACATGTGCACATGCTCAGTCTATTTAATAACATGCTCACATATGTTATACAATAGCCGCGTCCATGATGGGCGCTAGCCGGTAAATGTGTGCACATGTGTGCCTATTTAAAAGTTACCGTCCCGGTGTTTATTTTGGTTTGGTTCATTTGCCGAACTAAAATAACCATTCAATGTACCCCAACTCTTCTATGACCCTCCCTCTTTCCCCCTTACCCCTTCCATGGGTTTTTTCTAAGTGTGAAAGGGGCAGGAACGATCCTCGGTGTCTCCTGCCTTACTGATTCCACTTTAAAAATGACCCCAAAGTCACGGTCAGCCAATGCCAAGTTGTTTTATGGCCGTAAAGTAAAATGCTTCTAAAACAAGTGTTGGATTTCATACTTATATTCTCTCTCTTGGGGCATCCTTAGTTTTGTTAGTACTTTCCACTTTATTCAGCTATTAAATAAAAAATACAAATTCTTTTTTCATTAACTGAGAAAACAGACCTTATCGATCCCTCCATATTGATGACTCCACTTACTTTATTGTTGCTCTCACTCCATGGACTCTTCACTCACCCACAGTAATCTGTTCCTGTTTCTCACCCAACATAACCACCACATCAGCTCCTTTTAGGGTTACCTACTGGCTCCAGATTTTCAGGAAAGGTGGATCCAATCCTGGTTTTACCCCATTGCATGCTGGAACTTATTCTGATTCCCTAAGAAAAGCAAGGCTATAAGTGCATACATTCAGGGGAGTAAAATCCGGCCTGGATTAACCTGTTCTGAAAATCTGGAGCCAGTTGGCAACCCTAGCTCCTCTTCCTAGGCCTGCTCTGTTCCTTGAGTGTCATTGCAACAGCCCTCTATAACCTCAAAGCTGTTCCTCTATTGTCCCTTGATACAAGCACCTCCCCCCTCCATAAACATTAGTAGCATCCACTTCTTCACTGGTTTCCAGTGCATCCAGGTTATCCTGATCACCCTGTTGGGGGTGTGGTGGTGGTGGTTGGTTGGTGGTGGTGATGGGGTAGTGGGGAGAGAGAGATGATTCAGTGTTTCACCATTTTTTAACTCTTTTTAAGGAGTCAGTTGAACCTCGCTGACTGGACAGCTAATCTTTGATAGTTATAGCTTTTACCCTTCTACCGAGAGAGCACGTAAGTACATCTCTACTGAAGTCGGCTGTCACAGATCTGGCTTGCCTTTGAGAGAGAAGAAAGAATTGCATGCATCAAAGAAAGCTCACGTCAAGCTTGTCTGACTTGCTTGCATCTTCTGTTCCCTGTCGTTTGATCCTTAGCCTTCAAAACGGTGGCAGTGTATTGAAAACGCTTCTCTTTTGTACTGTGTCTCGTGTTGATGTGTTTCACATCTCTTTTTTTTGTTTGTTTTATTTCTTTTTTGCTAAATTTGCCTGTCATGGGACTCTCTCGTTTTCATTATTTAAAATTCAGTTATAAAATTATTTCCATTTCCTATTTATATTCCACAGCATCACTGCATAATAAATGTAAAGTATTTTCCACTGAGTGTCAACCAATTACAATGTCCTTTTCTCAGCAGGACAGCCTTTGACAGCTATATAAAAAGCCCGTCCCATATCACAATTACAAGGATGGTAGAAAAACAGTTATCATGGTTAATGATTATACAAAATGCATCCATTTAGCATTCTGAGTACCTGAGATACAATTACAAAACATTCAGACAAATGCCTTTAAACAGATGGTCTATAGGATGATTAGTTTCCATTGTCAGAGGACACTGAGCCACAGCATGCCAAAATATATTATGCTTCCTAGACCCATAGAAGTCTTTGAGCTTTGATTGACTTATGTCCTGTGCTTAACTGTACTGCTCTGATGCCTTCTTCTAATCGTAGATCTCCTGCATGCAGACAGCACGGGTGAGCTGATGGTTAAATGGCTGCTGCGGTTCTAGCTCATTTGCAATTAACTCGTCTGCTGAGCCAATTCATTCCATTTTTATTTGATTAAATTTCATTTCATTTTTATATACCAGATCCAAAGCCTGCCCATAGCAGAGTACAACAATATCCATAAACACTTTTAAAAAACCCCAAAAAAACTAAACTAAATTTAAAAACAATTTATGAATTGCAATTAAAACTCCTTTTCCGCCTATCTGCCATAACACGGCACAGAGAGTACATTTCTATTATGTTCATAACCAAACACATAAACCAGCACCAAGAAAGGTATCTCTGCCTTACTCATAAAGGCCCATTTTATCACCATTCACCACCACAAAGTACCATAAAAGAATGAGCAATCCTATGAAAAGATCCTTCTAGGAACTATATAGAATAGTCCATTTATGTGGGAAGGAAACCGATTAAAAGTTTGGGTAAATAGTAGGGATGTGAATCGTTTTAGGACGATTAAAATTATCGTCCGATAATTTTAATATCGTCTTAAACCGTTATGGAACACAATACAATACAGATTCTAACGATTTATCGTTATAAATCGTTAGAATCGTGAGCCGGCACACTAAAACCCCCTAAAACCCACCCCCGACCCTTTAAATTAAATCCCCCACCCTCCCGAACCCCCCCCAAATAACTTAAATAACCTGCGGGTCCAGCGGCGGTCCGGAACGGCAGCGGTCCGGAACGGGCTCCTGCTCCTGCATCTTGTCGTCTTCGGCCGGCGCCATTTTCCAAAATGGCGCCGAAAAATGGCGGCGGCCATAGACGAAAAAGATTGGATGGCAGGAGGTCCTTCCGGACCCCCGCTGGACTTTTGGCAAGTCTCGTGGGGGTCAGGAGGCCCCCCACAAGCTGGCCAAAAGTTCCTGGAGGTCCAGCGGGGGTCAGGGAGCGATTTCCCGCCGCGAATCGTTTTCGTACGGAAAATGGCGCCGGCAGGAGATCGACTGCAGGAGGTCGTTCAGCGAGGGTTCCGGCGCCTCGCTGAACGACCTCCTGCAGTCGATCTCCTGCCGGCGCCATTTTCCGTACGAAAACGATTCGCGGCGGGAAATCGCTCCCTGACCCCCGCTGGACCTCCAGGAACTTTTGGCCAGCTTGTGGGGGGCCTCCTGACCCCCACGAGACTTGCCAAAAGTCCAGCGGGGGTCCGGAAGGACCTCCTGCCGTCCAATCTTTTTCGTCTATGGCCGCCGCCATTTTTCGGCGCCATTTTGGAAAATGGCGCCGGCCGAAGACGACAAGATGCAGGAGCAGGAGCCCGTTCCGGACCGCTGCCGTTCCGGACCGCCGCTGGACCCGCAGGTTATTTAAGTTATTTGGGGGTGGGGGATTTAATTTATAGGGTCGGGGGTGGGTTTTAGGGGGTTTTAATGTGCCGGTTTTTCGATTTTTCGATTTTTCGATTTTTTAACGATTTTCACGATTTTTCACGATATTTTACCCCCCCAAACGGCAACAATACGATTCCCTCCCCCTCCCAGCCGAAATCGATCGTTAAGACGATCGAGGACACGATTCACATCCCTAGTAAATAGCTTCCCCCATAGGAAAGAGTGTACATTGTGTCTTCTTCTGATATAAATACTCAGACAACCATCTTATGTTGTGGATTTTTCTGTTTTCTCTTCCAGAGGCAGCATACCTTTACTGTCCCCTGATTTTCGTAATGCCTCTATGGATCCTTTTATTTGGATAGGAGTTTACTTCTACCCTCTCTATCACTTTTATATTTATATGCAGATTTAATTAAGTTCCGAGTACTCATTAAATAGGGACTCGATTAGGTTATGTTCTTTGCTGCTCTAATATCAAAGAACATGAGGATCATCTATATCCAGAGAAGGGATGACTTACAGCCGTCCAGGGGAGAAGAAGAAGAAGATGAAAGGGGTGAAAGGAGTTGGGATGGACCCGCACCATGGCCCATGAATACTTACTGGATATTTTGGAGAAAATGAGGAACAGGAGTATCATTCTGATAATTAATGGAGAAGCGGAGAACAACTGGTACCGTTCAGGTACTGTGTGGACATTAAAGAGTAGGAGAAGAAAATGGAGAGGTAGGAGATAAGTGAATGTGTAAAATAGATTTCACCTTTAATCCTTTGCCTATATTGAGAGGAAACTAAAACTTGCCCTATGCCAATGGGATGGGCAAAACATCAGATTAAAGACTGAATTAATTGGCTTTACCATCTTAAACTTTAATAAGACTTTGAGAAATCACAAATTTATTTAAAAGCAATTGTAACAGTGATAAGTGAAATAAATAGCTTTAAAGAATATCGTCTTCATTTCACAACATCTCACTAGGGATTGCAGAAGAAAAGAAATTGTTTTCCATTTATTTCGGGAGGGTTTTTTTCCCTTGAATTTCGGTTCATGGATTGCTTGATTAATTTCATTCATGTGAAAAAAACAAATCAAACAATTAAAAACCAGCCAAAAACTGAAAACAAGATCTCCTGGAAAAATGCCAGGGTCCCTGCTCCCATTTACCTGGTCCAGTGAGGATCTAGTCCGAAACCTCAGACTTTAGGCCTGTACCCAGGCCTGATGCCTCAACCCGACTCAGATGTCGCATCCTGATGACTTGGTCTCAGCCTAGGCCAGAACCAGGGCCCAGGACTGATGCTTTAACCTAAACCAAAGGCTGGGTCCTGACACTGAGACTTAGCATTGCCATACATCAAAATGGCGCTGTCTGCTGGGGTGAATGCTCCAGAGTTAATTAATTCCAGCACAATGCCAGTGGATGGCGTCATTTGGCTTTTAAGCACCGAAGAAAGAAGAGGACCCAAGAAGAAGAGCTCCCAAGCCTGGTCTCTGAGGCCTAGGCCTGGGCCTGACCTTGGGCTGATGCCCTGGCGTTGGGTCCTGGCCTCTGGGTCAGGTAACGGCATTAGTTTGGGTTCGGGCCAAGGACTTGGCATTAGGACCCGGCCTCCGAGTCGGGTCAGAGCCCTGACTTAGGCCAAAGCCCCAGCATCAGGACCCAGCCTTCACTGATTACCCAACAGATCAGGTATGGTTTTTTATCTTTTGGGGATCTCGGTTAGGGCCCTGGTGTCAGCCCGCACCTCCACTAAGACCCTGGCATCACACTCAGGCCTGGGCCGCAAACCCTGCTTTGTGCCTTGGCCTATGCCCTGGGCAAGGCCCTGACTACGGGCCTCGACTAAGGTCTAATTCATTAGTTTAAAATGAATGGAATTAATAAGGTTTGTTTCATTTGGGAGGCCCCCGATTTGGTTCAGGGTCCCTGAATAAAATGAATTAGACTTAATCATTTCATTTTGCATGTTTGTTTTAAATGAATGCACATCCCTACATCTCAGTAAAAGGAATGTTGGAACCCAAACTCATAGGAAGATATGTCAAGCCACTTTATGGATATAATATGCGTTAAACAGCATACATCATGTGATACATTATGTATATCACACGATATAGCCATATCACAGTGATATCAACACGATGTTCCGGATATCACATGAAGATTAGGTCTGAAACCTGCCGCTATTCCAATGAGCTGCTTTGCATGGCATTTGTATGCATGCATTTTGCAAATCCATGTAAAGCAACTCATGCATAACAAAGTGTATGCAAATAAAATAATGTGGCTGATTTTGAAATGTATTAATGGGTACACTTTATTTTATCTACAGCTCTTAGAAAAATCATAATCTACTGCGGGAGCACCGAGACCCTATTCTGGGTCCCAATGGTCCCGCGATAGATTTAAAAGGCCATGCAGCACAAGAAGGCAGCCCCCTAAAAGAATACCAAAAGTCACTGCTCAGCAATAAAAATTCCATAAATACAAGTAAAAGCATCTGCGTTATGATGTCTCACCCCCGCCACCCAGCTTCATATTGCATGAAACCCCCTCCCAAAAGTAGGTCGGTAGGGCCTGACATCAAACTCCCCTTTACAAGACAAAAATAGGCCAGTAGGGCCCAACTTAACCTCCCCAAATGCCAAAAGAAATCATGGGTGGCCTAGTTACCCATAGCACGTCCAAAAGGTGAACGACCAAACCAAACACAGGAAAATCCCAATATCAAAATGGATGGTCAATAATTTTTAGAGTCCACTTGTTTTTGTAAAGAAGCAAGTAAAATCTATTGAAGACTTCAGGACAGCACTAGTACATTAATAATCCGTCTCACATGGCCTAGTTGCCCCCCAAACTGGAGCCCCCCCCCCAAACCACAATACCTTTAAATTTGCCAATCTGCAAACGTTGAGGTGTCCTTTAGTCCCAGGTCCAGTCAGCGCCATAATCCAAAATGGCACAGACTAGACTTTGCACCTGTGATATGAAAGGGGCAGGATCCAGGGAATGGATTATGGTGCCGACCAGGCTACGGGACACCTTGGGCCCTAGACTTTTGTGAATTGTGTAAATAGGATATCTACAAAGAAAGGAAAAAGAAAAAATGATTATCTGAGTCAGGTCCTTGACTGAGCAAGAAGACAGGCTGATGGAATGACCCTGTGTGGGGTAGGCCTGTGGGATGACTGAGACCACTGTGATTACCCCAATGGAGAGGCATGAAGTAAGTTTCAATGCAGGCAAATTAGGTGGCATAGGTTGGCCCAAAGGCTGCCGGCCAGAGACAGTTGGCGATAAGGTTGAGAAGAAAAGTAGAAGTCAGAGATGAAGAGGGCTAAAGCAGGAGACGTGGTGTTGAGCTGCTACAGCAATTCCAGCCTTCCCTGCAGCAAACTGAATCACACTGAAAGAGGTCCGGAAGATAAGCCAAGTCAGCAGGCAGTGCTAAGAGTGGGGAAGGCTCCCCACGATGCAACAGGAGCTGAATAGCTGCTTGTAGGGGCAGTCAGGGAAAATGAAAGACTCTCCCCTTACACAGCTGGTTTCTATGTGGGATTCTCCAACCATTCTTAATTACACACCTAGGCTGCCAAGTATTAATAATATCCACAGTGATATGGCTGAAGATCAATAAGCAATCAAGGCAGTTAGGTAGGCACTTCCAGCTCATGTATATTCATAGAGGAAAACATGTAAACCTGACTGCCTTGGAGTGCCTGGTAGAGATGTGAATCGTGTCCTCGATCGTCTTAACGATCGATTTCGGCTGGGAGGGGGAGGGAATCGTATCGTTGCCGTTTGGGTGGTTAGAATATCGTGAAAATCGTTAAAATCGTGAACCGGCACACTAAAACCCCCTAAAACCCACCCCCGACCCTTTAAATTAAATCCCCCATCCCCAAATGCCTTAAATTACCCTGGGATCCAGCGGCGGTCCATAGCTAAATCGGGGGAAGGGGGAGGGCAGGAAAACCGGCACACTAAATCCCCCTAAAACCCACCCCTGACCCTTTAAATTAAATCCCCCCCTCCCGAACCCCCCCCAAATGCCTTAAAGTACCCTGGGGTCCAGCGGCGGTCCGAAACGGGCTCCTGCTGTTGAAGCGTGTTGTCTTCAGCCGGCGCCATTTTGCAAAATGGCCGCCACAAAATGGCGGCGGCCATAGACCAACACGATTCGACCGCAGGAGGTCGCTTCCGGACCCCCGCTGGACTTTTGGCAAGTCTTGTGGGGGTCAGGAGGCCCCCCCAAGCTGGCCAAAAGTCTCTGGGGGTCCAGCGGGCGTCCGGGAGCGATCTCCTGCCGCGAATCGTTTTCCGTACGGATAATGGCGCCGGCCATACGCGTATGGCCGGCGCCATTTTCCGTACGGAAAATGGCGCCGGCAGGAGATCGACTGCAGGAGGTCGTTCAGCGAGGGATCCGGACCTCCGCAGTCCCCTGCCGGCCCCTGCCGTCCCCTGCCGGCCCCCCCCGGGCTCTTACCATGTGACAGGGTATCCGTGCCATTGGCCGGTCCCTGTCACATGGTAGGAGCAATGGATGGCCGGCGCCATCTTTAAAAATGGCGCGGGCCATCCAGTGCACCTACCATGTGACAGGGGCCAACCAATGGCACCAATAGCCCCTGTCACATGGTAAGAGCAAAGGGCCATCAGCGCCATTTTGATTAGTGGCAGCCGACAGCCCGAGCGCGGGAGAATGCTCCCGGGACCCCCGCTGGACCACCAGGAATTTAAAAAATCTTTTGGGGGGGGGGGTCCGGAGGGTGGGGGGATACTAACAAACTCATTTTAAAGGGACAGGTTGTATTTTTAGGTTGTGTCTTTTCTTCCCCCCCCCCCCCCCCGTCCCATAATGATAAGAAAACCCACTAAATTAATCGTGGGGTTTCCTATCGCTATCGGGGACCCCCCGATATCTGACAATATTGAAAATATTGGACGATATTTTCAATCGTAAGATAAACGATTCACATCCCTAATAGGGATGAGATTTAGGGACTGCAGAAAGTACCAAGCCAAGTACAGATCCCAGAGGCACTCTACTTTTACCTTTTTCTACAGTTAAACTGACCATTTAATCCTATTCTGTTTCCTATCTTTTAATCAGTTTACAATCCACAAAAGGACATCTCCTCCTATCCCATGATGTTTTAAGTTTTTTTAGAAGACTATTATGAGATACTTTGTCAAATGCCTTCTGAAAAACCAAATACACTGCATCTACCAGATCACTTTTATCTATATGTTTATTTAATCCTTCAAAAAAATGTAGCAGATTTGTGAAGCAAGACTTCACTTGGGTAAATCCATGCTGGCTGAGTGTTACGGTCCCGGGCTGTGCCCCAGTCCCTCCACCTACCTCGGGCCGGCCCGGGCCGCTGGAAGGTTTCTTAGGCCGTCTAGGCCTGACCTGGCTCCTGCCACGGCGTTCCCTCTGCGAGAAACCATAATAAACATATGTAACATATTTACATCATTTCATTAAAAAGCAACGATAGAGGCAGAATACAGGGATAAAGGGTGTTAGACAAGTGAAGCTATAAAAACTGCATCCTAATCATCGAACATAAATACAGGGAGGCAGGAGAACTCTGAGCAGCTGGGGGAGGAGGTCTAGGTTTGATTGGCGTCTGGGTAGGCCTGCCTGAACAATCATGTCTTGATGCCTTTTTTGAAAGTGTGCAAAGAAGGTTCAAGACGTAGATGGGTGGGAAGTGAATTCCAGAGGGTAGGGCCCGCAATAGTGAAGGCTCTTTCTCTGGTCGTGGTAAGGCGTGCAGTTTTGAGGTGTGGGATATAGAGGGTACCCACAAGGGCCAAATGTTTGGATAAGTTCCTGGAGGAGAAGTCCATAAATTGCTATTAATCAATAGGGAATAGCCACTGCTTGTTGCCGGCATTAGTAGCATGGGATTTATTTATTCAATGTTTGGGTATTTGCCAGGTACTCTGTGACTTGGATTGGCCACTGTTGGACACAGGATACTGGGCTTGATGGAACTTTGGTCTGACCCAGAATGACATACCTTATCTTCTTATATACCTTTAAATGGTGATTGCAGAATGTGTTTATTCCTCAGATTGGGTCACAGGCATTTATATTAAACTGTAATCCTTATGTGTATAACATCTTTTAACCTGTTCCCTACAAACATGGCTGTACCAAAACAGCTTTCATCTCTGCCATGAGAGGTGTTCAATACCCAAGGGGGCTATAATTTACATTTGGCAAATTTAAAGGTACTAGGGGTGGGGAAGGTTCAAAGGGTCTGGGTTGGGGGTCCACTAGGCCAACAATGATTTTTTTTGCCATTTGGGATTGGGGGCTGTTGTAAGGGTGGGCAGGGGGTGTTCTATTTGGGTGGAGGGCATCTTCCACAATTTATTGAATTTGTATTGCCAGGCCGACTCGATTTGCAGCCCTGTGGTGGCCGGGGGGTTCTAAGAAGATCCCTGGTGACTTTTGATATTCTTAAAGGAGGCTGTGTTCTTGCACCACATGGCCCGTTAAGGTGGTTGTATCCTCATGCATTGAGGGGGCCATCATCGTGCTTGGTACAGGCCTCTGCCATGTTGTTTTGTGTTGTGGACTTTTACTGCAAGACAAAATAACGCAACAATACTACTATAATATTACCATAATAATACCAAAATACTGCAGGAACTCCCCCTCCTTGCGATATTGGGCTCCTCCCATGATAAAACATAATTGTGTAGTGAATCTAGGCATTAGCTCACAGTGTGCTTCTTAGTGCATAATGACTTTAACCATCATTAGTGCTGTGATTATCACTGCTATTTACAAGAACTTGGAACTGGGACTTGAGTTGCAAAGCACGGTTCCTTGAAAGGGAATCCTGGAGATTTAAGTACTTTGACATTATGGGAAGTTTTACCACCTGAAACTGTTTTTTGATCTATGGCCTCTGGTACCACTAACTGGGTACAATCAGCCAGGGATTATACCTAGATGATACTATTCTAACTGTGCTGTACTGGGGAACGTGGACAGAAGTAAATCCTGATTGCAGCCACATTGGAAGTAGTTTGAGATGGGAGGGGGTGGGGGTGGTGATACTGGGGGTCCATGGGAACAAGAACTGCTACGTGTGGTGGCATACAGCACAGAAGCACAAGCAAAGCTGGGATCTCAGAAACAGTCTGGTTTTGAGCCATATCAGAAGTAGCAATGATACAGGGGGATCCTCAATTTAAGCCTAGCTATGGCTGGGTGGGGTAAGAAGAGAGAAGGTGATGGGGATGGTCTGAGAGGAAGATATATTCCAAACCCCCCAAAGTTACAACTTTTGGTCTCAATCCACCCTAAACAAGCATGGAAAGATACCACTTATAGAGCAATGGGACAAGAGCAAAAAGAACAGCATCAGAGCTTCTCCAAATACAGAACAAAACCACAGCCAAACCATCAGCACTGCAATAATGCAGGAGCAGACAATCAAGAACCGGAATCATCATATATAGAGGATACTAATAGATTAGAAATACGGTACAACCTCCACTGATGCAGCACCAGCACAGGGCACATCAGAAACACAGCAATTTCTAATACAGACCCTGCTGTAATAAGGAGTGCTAATGTGTGCCCACATGTTAGCAATGGATTGTGCACACATTTTTTGTGTGAAAACTTTATTCTTGATTTCAGGAGTTGCACATACAAAATCGTGCACACAACACTGATGGTCACATGTGCACACATTTGTGCTGCTTCATGCAAATCCCATGTTAAACAACAACAATAAAGGGCTACAAGAAAAATGGTATGCACACCACAAGGCAGCTAAAGAAGAACAAGAACAGCAACAATAATTGCATGTGTGCACCACAAGGTACCTACAGAGCAACAAAGCAGCAGCAACAGTGCCATGAATACCCTGAGGCTTATAGTGCAAGATATGGCAAACAGCACAGAGGCATCAAAACCACCAAGAGGTAGAGTGTGGGGTATGGCAAACAGCACAGAGGCATCAAAACCACCAAGAGGTAGAATGTGAGGTATGGCAAACAGAAGAGTGGCATCAAAACTCCAAGGCATCATGCAGGACTGGCTCTAGGCTAACAGGCGCCTTGTGCTAAAACAGAATTGAATCATTCTCATTGGCATGGTGACAGCTCTGGCACAGCACTCCTTTCTTTGGCAGTGGCTACAGCACAATATTATCATCTCTTCCCCCGCTCCCACACCCCATTCATACTTCCCCTACTCTCTACCCAGCAACAGTATCCCAGCTGCCCTGATCTCTTTCCCCCTGGCCATGGTTCCCATGATCCCCATCTCTCTCACCCCTTTCCTGCCTAGCAGCATCCCTTCCTTTTCTTGCTTCTTCTCCTTTTCTCCCTGCAGACTGATCCTTCACCTACCACCACAGATAAAAGCCTACCTCCTGCACCTTGTTCCTGGGTCTCATGCTTGCAGACATCATATGGAAGGGTGGAGGACGGAAGGAGCAAGACACCCCTTTGAGCATGGTGCCATGTACTGCTGCACAGGTGATACCTCCCAAAAACCAGCTATGGTATTGTGAGTAGAGCAAAGGGCACGGTTACCCTGCTCCTAACTCGCCTTCTACTCACTTTCCGGCCGCGTTAGCCCTTCCCGCGATACACTATCCCCTTTAACTCATCCCTACCGCCTCTTAAAATCCCCGGGTGACCCCTTCCGCCCGCGGCATGTATATTAAATGTAAACGAGTGAATTAGCTATTCCCTCCCATACAGTAACGCGCGCCCCGACTATCGCTTTTTTACCCTGCCGTTTTGCCGCGCGTTTACCCTGCTAACTTACCGCCTACCCTTACCCCTGCGTTAGAGGCAGGGGTAAGGGTAGACGGCAAACTTTCCCCCAGCCCCCGCTCACCTACCCTGGCCGTGTCCAGTCTCCGGTGCAGCCCCAGTCCTGTCCCCTCCTCCTGAAGCAAAAAAAAAAAAAACCCGAAAAAAAAGTAGCAAGAGAGCGAGGGGAGAGACGGGCAATCCTATGCTCGGGCCTGCCAGTCCCTTGTTCTCTCCTCCCGAAGCAGGGCGCGAAAAGCAGCCTTGCTCCGGGAGGAAGGGGGGGGGCAGTTTAAAGCGACGAAGCGACTTACTTTTGCAGCCCCCCTCCGGACATCAGCGACGACCGCGGCTCCAGCCTCCAGCTGTCAGACAGACGCATCGCACGTGGGAAAGCGGCTCCTATGCGTGCAATTGGCTGCTCAAGACATGACGTCACGACGTTTGGCGTCACGGCATGTGACGTCACGTCTTGAGCAGCTGGAGGCTGGAGGCAGGAGCCGCGGTCGTCGCCAATGTCCGGAGGGCTGCAAAAGTAAGTTGCTTCGTCGCTTTAAACTGCCCCCCCCCCTCCTCCCGGAGCAAGGCTGCTTTTCGCGCCCTGCTTCGGGAGGAGAGGAGGGACTAGCAGGCCCGAGCCTAGGATTGCCCGGTCGTCGTCGCTGATGTCCGGAGGGGGGGGGCTGCAAAAGTAAGTCGCTTCGTCGCTTTAAACTGCCCCCCCCCCCTTCCTCCCGGAGCAAGGCTGCTTTTCGCGCCCTGCTTCGGGAGGAGAGAACAAGGGACTGGCAGGCCCGAGCGTAGGATTGCCCGTCTCTCCCCTCGCTCTCTTGCTACTTTTTTTTCGGGTTTTTTTTTTTTTTGCTTCAGGAGGAGGGGACAGGACTGGGGCTGCACCGGAGACTGGACGCAGCCAGGGCAGGTGAGCGGGGGCTGGGGGAAAGTTTGCCGTCTACCCTTACCTCTGCCTCTAACGCTGGGGTAAGGGTAGGCTGTAAGTTAGCAGGGTAAACGCGCGGCAAAACAGCAGGGTAAAAAAGCGATAGTCGGGGCACGCGTTACTGTATGGGAGGGAATAGCTAATTCGCTCGTTTACATTTAATATACATGCCGCGGGCGGAAGGGGTCACCCGGGGATTTTAAGAGGCGGTAGGGATGAGTTAAAGGGGATAGTGTATCGCGGGAAGGGCTAACGCGGCCGGAAAGTGAGTAGAAGGCGAGTTAGGAGCAGGGTAACCGTGGTTGCACTTTACTGTATCGATCTGCTAATCAGGTATCAGGTAAAGCCACAGCAGAAGAAGAAAAACATCAACTAAGGAGAACTTTATTTGAACAACTATCGTTTTCACATCAGAAGCTGGTAAGACCTCAAGCTTTTTCACTGGAGTCAATATGGGAGGCAATCCAGGCTTTAAGGGGGTCATTTATCAAAGGCTTATCGCACGCGATACAAACATTATTGTAGGCACTAGTGCACCGAATAGCATCGCCTTTCTCGGTAGCGCTATTCTGTGCGAAAGCCGGTAGCCAGCGCAGCACCGTGGTGCGAAGGCTGTGGGCCTTCGCAGGTCTGCCCCCCCCCCCCCCCCCCCCCATTTTCACAGGAGTCATCATTCTGTGAAGAATGATGAATCCTGGCCTAATATTGCTACTCAAATGACTAATGTTACCAATGCAGTTAAACTGATAGACAATCGTTTGGAGGAAGTTGAAATGGGATTAACAGATAATAAACAAAAACTCCATACTGTGGAAATAAAAATTCAGAGTAGTATGAATATCCAACATGAGCTGATGAATGAAAATCAGACTTTCCATTTTAATGTTGAAAATTTGGAAAATCAGCTTTATGCTAGAAATCTGAAGTGTATCAACTTTCCAAAACTTCCATATATAACACCTAAAGAGTTGTGGAGAGGATACATGACAGAGGTTTTGAAAGTTACAGAAGACACATTGCCTATAATATCAAAGGCTTATTATATTCCCCCAAAGAAGAGAACGCAAGCAGATTTGGATAATTTCCAAGTTTTGCTACCTAAAGATTCTCCAAGGATCGGTATATTTCAGTCCTGGATCAACCTGATGAAGAATTGGCCGTGACATCGACACTAGTGGTCACTTTTCTGCTTGAAGCAGATAGGGAATGGATTTTTAAGCGATATTTTCTACATAAGAATGAATCGTTCTTGAATCATAAGATACAAATTTTTCCAGACCTATCTAAACAAACCCAAAAAAGAAGGCAAACATTTCTTTATTCTTTATTCTTTCTTTATTCATTTTAAAGTACTCATGCAAATGCATGATTAAATACCAAGGCCTATTTTTTTTTTTAATTTTTATTTCTGCATTTTCAATACAAATAAAGTATTTGTTTACAATAGAAACTTTGATTAGTCACTAATAAGATAACATTCTTACAGAAAGCATAAGAAGCGTAAAGCTATTCCATAATGGCTTAATCTATAATATCAAACTTCTCTTAATTGGGGGGTTTAGATTTGAGTAAAAAAGAACACAAAAATAAATGAAGTATAGCCCTGAACTAGAGCAGTTACATTTTTTTTTTCTCGATTCTCTATGAGGCACTATTGGCAGAAAAGGAATCAATAAAATCTCTTAAATGATCGGGCGCAATCACTCCCCTTCCTTACAATACATTTGCAATGGTAGCTCAACATAAAAGTTGCGCCTAAGGAAACTGTCTCCTGCCTCATACTTAAAAAGGCTTTATGCCTTTCTTGGGTAATTTTTGAGATGTCTGGAAACATGCTTATCATTATACCATGAAAGGGGGTATTTAAATGCTGAAAATATCTAGACATCATTTTGCTAACATCCTGTTCTGCAATCAATGTCACAATCAATGTAGCACATTCAATAATTTCTATTGCAGAGGATTCAAGAAACATAGTAAGATTATCTACATCAAATTGATTTTGCTCCTGCGGAACATTTTCCTCTCTTTCAGCACTGGTTCTAGGAATGAAATAAACCTTATTTATCACAGGCATATCAGAGTCCGACATTTGAAGAATCTCCTGGAGGTATCTTTTAAAAGTTATTATGGGCAGCTCACCCATGATTTTAGGAAATTTAATCAATCTCACATTTACTTTCTGGTTCCAATTTTCTAGTAATTCCAATCTTTTGGACAATGCTGTTCTATCTTTTATTGTAGCCTGATTGAAAAGTTGTATATTTCCTATTTCTGTTTCCATTCCATCCACTTTTTCTTTCATTACTTGCAGTGACTGATTTTGCTCAGAGATCTTATTTTTAAGAGAAGAGGCTAGTTGTTCCATTTTCTGGTTGCTAGCTCTTACAGCAACTGTGAGATTAGCTGTTAGGTCCCATAATGACTCCATAGTTTTCACTGCTGGTCTAATAGGGATTTCTGTATGCTCATCCGATAGAACTGATGTTCCGGTGGCTGGTGCAATGGTTTCCACTCGGCCAAAAGTCTCCGAAATTCCCCCTAAAGGATCCCTCGTTGGCTCTGGCTGGGCAGCCATCTCGCTTCCTTCTCCCTGCCGTCCTGGGACGCTGATATCATTCAGCATCCCTGGCAGAGTCTCCAATGATGACGTTCCCCTCTCAGCACTTGGGAGGGCTGAGGGAAACCTCCGCCTCTGGCGGTGTCGAATTTCTTCCCTTCGGCACTGCAGCAAGTAGTTATGAGCCTCTGTTCAGATTAGGGATGTGCAGAAAGGACAGATTCATCCGATTCGGTATTCGTATTCGTCAGGGGCCAAATACATTGCATTCATTCAATGGCGACCCCAATCCATTGATACGTTTCATTTGTTTTCCGATTCTCATTAAAGTCAATGGGGGAAGTATTTGCAGCCTATTTTTGGCTGCAGAATTGGGGTTTTCTTATCAATTTTGATGAAACTTCTGGGGAGTCTGTGGCAAAGTGGCACCAAAGTGGCATGAATAGCCTAAGGTACATTAAAAGGGCAAAGGGGTACCAGGAGTGGCAATTGTGCTTTAATAGAAGTGCAAAGCAGCAGCGAGAGTGTCAAAAACACAGCACAGCTTGAAAAGAGAGCACCGATAACAGATGCATGAACCCTCAAAGGCAGCACGACAGGCAAAGCGGCAAGATAAGTGGCATCAACATCCTACAGCACAATGAAGGGGGAAAATAGCAAGCAGAAAGACTAGCACCAACACAATGAGGAACCATGATAGTGGCAAGACCACCACAAGGAGTTGAGTGAGTCATCTGGTGTATGGCAGCAAGGCAGAGTGGCAGAGGGAAGATACAGGCTGGCTACACACAGGGAGAGTTCCCTTTCCTTTGCACAGGAAAGGGCTCCCTAGAATGGGTTCACCCCTAGAGTGGGGTGTTTCCATTGGTGTCTAGTGAGCTCTCGCTGGCCTTTTAAAATCTGGTGGAGTTAGCAGATATACAAACGAGAATTTTCAAGGCCGAGGCGGAGAAGGTTTCCATGTAAACAGTGGTTCAACATGGGTCAGAGGGTAGATACAGGCTGGCTACACCCGGGGAGAGTTCCCTTTCCTTTGAGCAGGAAGGGCTTTCTTGGAATGGGTTGGCCCCTAGAGTGGAGCACGAGCCTTCAAAGCGTGGTGACATGGAGCAGGGTGCCATGTGAACAGCAGTTCAACATGGGTCAACAGGTACTAAGAGATAGGCTGCTACATCTTGGAAGAGTTCTCTTTCCTTTGAGCAGGAAAGAGCTTCCTTGGAATGGGTTGGCCCGTAGAGTGCAGCACGAGCCTTCAAAGCGTGGTGATGTGGAGCATGCTCTCACTGTGAGCATGGTCTCACTGTGTTTGCCACAGTCTAAGTACCTTGGAGTTCTTTTATCGTTCTGAACATGGGTCAACAGGTGCTAAGAGATAGGCTGCTACACCCGGGGACAGTTCCCTTTACTTTGAGCAGGAAAGGGCTCCCTGGAATGGGTTGGCCCCTAGAGTGTATAATGGTGCAAATTGTTAGGATTTAAGCATTTGCAAACAGATCATTTCATGAGCAAGACGGAGGAAGTTCTCTTCTTTGCCCTGAAACTAAAGAAAATTGTTTGTTTTATTTAAGGATCCATGCTGTGAAGGATTAGTAGTTTGAATTGCCAGAGACTGAGGTTTCCCTTTGCAACGAGGGTTCAGTCATTAGGACCAAAAGAAGTGCTGACGTCATCTCCTGCCCAAATCTACAATATCAACCTATGTTGACTTTCTACCCTACAGTGCCTGTGCAAACTATGGGAACACAGAGGATGAACTAGAGTGCCACTACCACCAGTTTTCGATAGTACTAGAAGAAACATTAATGCTGACACCTAGGAAAGATTTAGGGAACATGGCCCATATTACGACGGTCATGAAAACCATTGAGCATATGAAATACGCAAGCTCCAAACATCTTAAGTCAGCTTTTTATGTTTGTACATTCCAAATGTGGACAGACAGGCACAGTGTTTGAGGTCAAGCCCTCGTAGGGACATAAGGCCTGGACAGATAGGCACAGCATTCGAGGACAGAGGTCAAGCCCACGTAGGGACATAAGGCCTGGACGGACAGGCACAGCATTCGAGGACAGAGGTCAAGCCCACGTAGGGACATAAAGCCTGGACAGACAGGCACAGCATTCGAGGACAGAGGTCAAACAGTTGTAGGGACATAAGGCCTGGACGGACAGGCACAGCATTCAAGGACAGAGGTCAAGCCCACATAGGGACATAAGGCCTGGACGGACAGGCACAGCATTCGAGGACAGAGGTCAAGCCCACATAGGGACATAAGGCCTGGACAGACAGGCACAGCATTAGAGGATTTTCTTTGTGCAGGTATGTTGTGGTTTGACCTGTCACTTCTTCCTGAACTGGTTCACTGCCAGAAGAAAATGGCATCTTTTTCATTTCTGAAAGATAATTCAACAGAGGATGCTTTTAGAGCAATAGAGACTGCCATTTGTGAAGCAAGAACTGAGCTGGAGATTATTTTTGAAAACCCAGAAGCTATTAACTGTACTTATGCAATTGAGCTGATGACAAAGGAACATGAAGAGCTCTCAGAAATAAGAAAACTGCTACTCAAGTCCAAATCTACAATATCAACCTATGTTGACTTTGTGGTTTACACAGTGCCTCTGTAAACAATGGAAACACATAGGATGAACTAGAGTTCAACTACCACCAGTTTTCGATAGTACTAGAAATATTACTGTTGGCAAGGTCATGAAAAATATTGAGAATATGAAATATGCAAGCTCCAAACATCTTAAGTCAGTTAGAGGTCAGGCCCTTGTAGGGACGTACGGCCTGGACAGTGGACAGACAGGCACAGTGGACAGACAGGCCCTTGTGGATGGACAGGCACAGCATTTCAGTTCAGGCCCTTGTAGGTACATACGGCCTGGACAGTGGACAGACAGGCACAGCATTTCAGATCAGGCCCTTTTAGGGACATACAACCTGGACAGTGGACGGACAGGCACAGCATTAGAGGTCAGGCCCTTGTAGGGACATACGGCCTTGACAGTGGATGGACAGGCACAGCGTTTCAGGTCTGGTACATGTGCTGCAGTGCTTATATTAACTGGAGCATAGGAGGCAGTTGGAGCTGATGCAAAACTTTCAATTGCTTTTATTCATCTTGCCATTCACAGGGAAAATTTGGAATCCCAAGCAAAGGCAGGTTTACTTTAAAAAACACTAGCATTTCCATCAGTTCTGGTGCCAGCCTTGAGCGGTGAGGGCTCATGATATCCGCTGTCATTGAAAATACATGTTCACTGGGCACACTGGTTGGTGGACATGACAGATATCGCTGAGCCACTTTGGCTAGGTTTGGCCAGACAGTGGACTTGTGTGCCCAATATGCCAGCGGATCTGTCTGCATGTTCTCTGTTGGCTCTGAGAGATACCGTGTCACTGACAGCTGTGCTGGTGTCTCCTTTGCTTGGGTGGGCTGAGAGTCACTCATGCCAGCTGCTTTCTCTCTAGCCCGTAGCACAAAAGATGAATCTTTATGGGGAACATGCCTTTGGCGTTCTGAAGTGGAGGAGGAGGAGGTACTAGCTGTCACTGACAGAGTTCTGCTCCTGCTTGGGCTAGCACAACTCTCTGAAATGCCCGCTGTTTCCTCCTCTGCTTCACGCCTAATCTGTATCTGCTTCTGGCGCTCCTGTTCACAGACTTTTGCTAACAGCAGGTCCTTCACCAATAGGAGACAATCACACTGTAGGGCGAGTTTCCCTTTCACACGGGGATCACAGACTGTGGTGAGCATGTATGTGTTCTCTTCTGTTAAAGGCCTTAATCTCTCTTCCACCTGCTGCTGCAAAATGTCCAGACAATGCAGCACCTCAACTGTCATTCCCTCTTCCTGTTTAAAGGCCTCCAAATTTTCATCCAGGAAATTAACTATAGGGATGATGTCAGCCAAGGTGGCACTTCTGGAACTCAGCTCCTCTGTGACATCCTTGAAGGGCTGCAGGATTTTTACCAGATGACTCATGACTAACCAATCATGATGCCCTAGGGGATTCTGCACAACTATGTCCATTGAACCAGAAAGTTCATGAAGGGGTGTCTGAAGCTCCACTAACCTCTGCAGCATCATAAAGGTGGAATTCCACCAGGTGGCAATGTCTTGAATGAGACGCTTGTGAGGCATGTCCAAATCAATCTGCTTTTGTCGGAGAATCTGCCCCGCCTTCACACTTCTGTGGAAGTGTGCTGCTATGTTCCTGTACTTCTGTATTAACCTATGCATTGGACTCCAACCCCAGAGCTGACTTCACTACCAGGTGCAGAGTGTGTGCAAAACATCAGATGTTCTTAAAGCGCCCATCGGTTCTTGCCTTAACCATGTTTGCACCATAAAGAACCCTGCCTGAGGATTCCTATCTCATTGGTATAGTTGCCAGTCCTCTAGCATCTGTCTGATGCTTGCTAGAATATTGGCTGCAGTATGGGCCTGGTCTGTAAGGTGGGTGTGCAGTAAAGCCCACGTCCACCCTGATACTTGTTCAGTAATAGAGCTGCTGCCTGCCCCTGCCTCAGCCAGGTCCCACCAGTGTGCTGTCAGAGAGAGGTAAGAGTGTGCAGCATTCATGGCAGTCCAGATATCGCAGGTGAAATGTACACTCCCCTCTGCCTTAGCTAGCAGCACTTGGATGCGACTGCGACACTGCTTGTACAGGCTGGGGATGACCTTTCTGATAAATATGGTTCTGGAGGGGACTTTGTAATTTGAAAATACATCCTTGCTACAGGATCCTTTCCTGCTACACCTGGTTGGTGCTCTCCCATTATGAGACCTTTTTCCTCCAAGGCAGCACCAGGGCTGCCAGTCTGAAGTTGGGACTTGACTACTACGTCCCTGAAGGTCTCATCTATATACCTCTCTGTCTGCCTCAGCTCCTCCAGGTCTGCCACTCTAGCCTCCAGAGCTTGGACTCGTTCTCTGAGAGACACCATTTTCTTCTCCTTTCTACCTCCCCCCCATTCCTCAAGTGTCCTGTCCCATTCTATGGAAATGTTGACAAACCTTATGCTAGCTGCCTTGAGAAATAAGACAACTTTGCAGTTTTGCTTTAATGGGAAAATAAAACAAATGCAAAAGAAATTTTTTGTTGATTTTTGGGGCACTGGCCATTTGCATTCATTTTCCAAAATCCCAAACAGATCTGTCTGATTCAATTTGGATTCCTTATGTGAATGAATATACATCCTTAGGGGTAGATTTTCAAAGATGCGAGTGCCACCCGATGCACACAAATGGATGCCCGATTTTATAACATGTGCACACAGGTGCATGCATGTTATAAAATCGGGGGTCAGCACACGGAAGGGGGTGCACACTTGTGCATCCTGCATGCGCCGATGCCCGCAGCCTTCCTCAGTTCTCTCCCAGTCCACTCCAATTTCGCAGCGGACTGGGAGGGAACTTTCCAAGCCCCTACACTAAACTCCCTTCCCCTAACCTACCCACCCCCTAGCCCTAACCTAGCCCTCCCAAATCTTTATTTTACCTTTTGCACCTGCCTCGGGGTAGGCACAGGTTGTGCGTGCTGGAAGCCTGCCAGCACGTGATCCCCCAGCACAGTGGCAAATGGCCGCTATGCCAGGGGCCTCTAGCCCTGCCCCACCCCTGGACCTCCCCGCCCTGTCTCGCCCCTTTCCTGAGCCCCTGGGATTTATGTGCGTGAGCGGGCCTTTGAAAATTGGCCCGGCGCGCGTAAGGCCGATCAAGCACATAACACTTTGAAAATCTACCCCAAAGTATTTATCCCATTACAATAAAGCACAATTACTACAGCAATAACATGAAATTAACATCCAGAATTTTCTACAATACAACAGACAAAAAGCCTAACACAAATTAAATAATACTTTTCAAAATTGCTGAAAAACATAACCCAAATCTATCAACATATTCTATCTCTTCTAATCTCCACTATAACTTAATATAATAATAAACTTTTCCTGTCAGACTTTGGGGCTATTTACAAAAGAATTTCTCCTATTTGTGTCTGTAGGAAAAATATTTAATAAATAGAGCCCTTTATTTGTAAACACTGGAAACTAGTTATTTTGCTTAGAAATGTTATTGTGAAATTTGAAATTGGAACTGATTTATATCTTCAGTTAGAAAATAAAAAATATTTTGTATCCAGATATTTTTTTTGTTTAGTTGATTAAACACTTCCTGGATCACCTACCCTGTACATTCACTATCTTGCTGCACTTAAGTGAGCTTGATAAATATTGTATCTTGATAGCAGCAGAAAGGCAAACTCTAAGAGTAAACATGAGGACATCCTGGTTTCTCAAGCTTATTCATTGGCAATCATTCCAGCTACTTGAAATTGATCTGTTGATATGAGTTATATTCTTATAAGCCACATCAGACAAACACTGATATGATAGAGGTCTACTAAATCATGAAAGGACTTGAATGTTAAATGGGAAATAGTTATTTGCTCTTTCGGATAATACAAGAACCAGGAGGCACTCCATGAAGTTAGAAAGTAGCACATTTAAAACAAATCAGAGAAAATTCTTTTTCACTCTACGCACAATTAAGCTCTGGAATTCGTTGCCAGAGGATATGGTTAAAGCAGTTAGGACAGCTGGGTTTAAAAAGGTTTGGATAAGTTCCTGGAGGAGAAGGCCATAAACTGCTATTCATCAATAGGGAATAGCCACTGCTTGTTGCTGGCATTAGTAGCATGGAATCTATTTAATGTTTGGGTACTTGCCAAGTACTTGTGACTTGGATTGGCCACTGTTGGAAACAGGATACTGGGCTTGTTCCCAGGAGAGAGGAAGATATGACTTCAGCAGCTTTGCACTTACACCTAGTATTACTCTATACCTGACAATCAATACTGTCACCTATATTGCTTGGTACTGTTTTCTTGGTGTTTTGCAAAGCATATTTGTGAGTTTTAAAAGTTAGCATCCACTTATATATGCGATAATCAGAATCTTTTTAAATCTATAAATAAATCTGGTTTGGGAATCCTCTTATCTAACAGATCATCTCCATGTTTTCCTTGCCTTTGGGTTTTATTGTCTTGCTACTCTTTCAGTTGTCAAGGATAATTTGGTATCTTTTAGCTCATGTGATTCATTACTTATAGGCACATGAATTACTTTTTTACTATTGGAATCTCTTTGTTGGGATACCCTAATTATAATGCTTCATTAGTATCCTTCGAAGATACCTCCCTCCAAACCATGCACTGCTGATGAAATTTGGCTTTCCCTTTTGTTCTAGTTTAAAAGCTGCTTTATCTCCTTTTTAAAGTGCCAGCAGAATGGTTCTACCCTGGTGAAGGTGGAGCCCATCCCTTCGGAAAAGACTCCTCCTTTCCCAAAAGGTTCAATTCCTTAAAAAAATGAATCCCTTTTCCTTGCACCATCATCTCATCCACGCATTGAGACTGCGGAGCTCTGCCTGCTTCTGGGGACCTGCATTTCAGAGAATGCTACCCTGGAGGTTCTGGATTTTAGCTTTCTACCTAAGAGCCTAAATTTGGCTTCCAGAACCTCCCTCCTGCATTTTCCTATGTCGTTGGTGCCCACAGGTACCACGACAGCTGGCTCCTCCCTTGGCACTTTCTAAAATCCTATCTAGGTGATGTGTGAGGTTCATCACCTTCACACCAGCTAGGCATGTTACCAGGTGATCCTCACGTCCACCAGCCACCCAGCTGTCTATATTCCTAATAATCTAATCACCAACTGTGATGTCCGACATAACCCTTCCCTCTCGGGCAGAAACCCTGGGAGACACATCCTCAATGCAAGAGGATGATGCACCACCTGGAGATCAGGTCCTTTCTACAGGATCATTTCCTGCTGCACCAGATTGATGCTCTCCGATCATGAGACCTTCCTCCACCAAGGCAGCACCAGGACTGCCAGACTGAAGTTGGGACATGGCTACTATGTTCATGAAAGTCTCATCTATATACCTCTCTGTCTGCCTCAGCTCCTCCAGGTCTGCCACTCTAGCCTCCAGAGATCAGACTCGTTTTCTGAGAGTCAGGAGCTCTTTGCACCAGGTGCACACATATACAACCTTTCCCTGGTGGTTAAAAAATAATATATGTGACACTCAATGCAAAAAACTGGAAGGCCCCCCTCTTGCTGCTGGACTGCTGCCTTCATCTTAATTTTGTTCAGTGTTTAGTTAAGATTAGGTTGCTATGAGAGTAGGGATGCGTACAATTTAAGTTCTTTAAATTTACTAGTGTATTCACTATTTATCTGGTAGTGATCTACAAGGGGATGATTAAACTCTTGGTAGGGCCTGGGGTAATCCTGTGTTTAAGTTAAAAGGCTGTTTATTATTATTTATTTTTTATTTATGTGAAAGTGTCTCCTACTTATAAATCAAAGGATGATCTAGGGGGTGGGAGGGAGGGAATCAAACACCCAATCTCCTCGGTTCTGCCTGCCTTCTGACTAGCTATTTAATTCAGACATACATGTTGTGAGTGAACTGTTTAGTGGACCCTTGGTCTGACCTGTGAGAGACTGGGGAGAGGTGTACTATAGTCTCTGGAGAGTGAAAGGTCGGGAGGTGGATACCAGGCAGGAGCTGAAGGTGAGGTTCACCCAGGAAGCCGGTACTCCCCCGGGAGGAGCCCGTAGGAGCCCAGCCGCTGGGACTTAGGAGATCACGGAAACTGAAGCTGGAGCAGGCTAGGACTGAAGCAAACAGGAACTGAAGCAGAACTGGCTACTGGAACCAGACAGGAGTTGAAGCAGGACTGGCTACTGGAACCAGGCAGGAGCTGAAACAGGACTGGCTACTGGAACCAAGATGGAACTGAAGCAGAACAGGTTACTGCAAACAAGCCAGACAGAAGCAAGACTTGGGCACGGAGTGAAACAAGTCTCAGGCAGGAATGGAGTCGCTAACGCAATAGCACACTCCGAGGCACGGAGCAACAGAGAACCGCAAGGAACCCCGTTGCAAGGCAAAGTCCTGGCCGCGGCCTTTCATAGGCCGCGACGTCTGATGTCATGGATAGGGCGGAGCTTCCAGTGACGGGAAACGGCCTTCATAAGCGCGGATTGAGCGCGCTTAGGGAGAAGGCATCCAGGCAGGGCTTCTCGGCGGCATCCCCCCCCTGGGGATGCCGCGAAACAGGCCGCAGACCCTCGGAGACAGGCCGGGACCAAGGAGGTAAAGGCCTAGTCGCGGCTGCCGTGACTGGGACCGCAACAACACAAACACACTAGAATATGCCCCAATAGTTTACTTCTCCCCAAAACATTTTAAGTTCTAAAAATTCTCAAAGCAGTATTTACTGGTTTTGTTCAGCCACCAGCAATGTGATCCTCTCCTCTCACTGCTCCCTCAAGATCTAATATGATGCTCACAGTCAGCTCACAAGAAATGTACTTAATTTGTTCTATTTGCAAAAAGCATAGAATGAGCTAATTCACTTGCTCTCGCTCCTTTTTCTGGTATCAACGGTATTTTTCTCTCTTATCCTAAAAATTAATTACCTGAAATATCTACTATGGTATTACTAATTAATCTCCTCCTGAAACTTTACTTAATTCCACAGTAATTAAATTTATCTAAATTACTTCCTTGTGATACTCTGCCAACCAGTGTCCACCCCCCCCCCCCCAGCTCTTTTGAGCTTTAGATTGGGGAATTGTGGTTTTATAGATGATTGTGTGGATGTATAAGTGAGTACTCTAGTATGCATGAATATATGTGAATATTTTTTTATTGTTAAAAGGTATTGTTAAAAAGCTTTTTGATACATGTTAAGAATTCATTTAAATATAAATTGATATGTAAGACATATGAAACTAATTTCTATTAAAATTTGAAATAGATAATTGTATAAAATGACATTTGAAATTTACTGATAAATAATATTTAGAAATTGATTATATGTTCATCCTCTCAATTTTTTGGTAATTGAGAAATCTCCAATTAGTACTGCACTACCAATCTGGTTAGCTTCTGTAATTTCTCTTAGCATTTCACTGTCTGTCTCATCAGTTTGGCCAGGTGGATGGTAGTATACTCCTATCACTATACTCTTCCCCAACACACAAGGGATTTCTACCCATAAAGTTAGGGTTAGTCTATAAAGTTAGAAGTGAAGGTAAGGGTAGTGGAGGGAGGATGTGCCTTCCTTCAACACTTCCTTTCTAAAACTAAGTTGAAAAAATGCCAAAGAAACAAAAAAAGCAATGCAAAAAATCCCTTTTTAAAAAATTAAAAGAACAAAAAGTTATTAATTACAATTATGCCCCTTCAAAGTAGTAGCTTAGCTCCTCCAATAAAGGCCTCTAATGTTTTTTTCTTCACTACCTTCTCCATTTTACGTGCAGAGGCAGAGTTACTGCACTTTCTGTCCCAAGGATGTGTATACAGAATCTTAAACCCAGAACTAAAACCATCCTGCAAAAAAGCGCCACTTTTGCACGTGGATAGCGGTCTAACCAAAGCAGCACAGCGCCCAGCCTGACCAGGGTAGGTGCCCTACTGAACACCACTCTATTTACTTCCACCAACACTCCTCCCCCTTCATGATGCGTACACTTGGTTGCTGGTTGTGTTGCCCCACCCATGGAACTCAAGTGCTTAAACTTGCAGCCCAGGAAGGAGCACGCAGCGCGACTGAAGTGCCAACACACATCTGACACCCTGACTCCGACTTTTCTGGCAGAAGCCGACCCTCCTGAGGCATGAAAAAGCTTCCCTTGCCCTGACTGCAGCACTCTGCAAGCCCCCACCCCCGCAGACCCCTTGTCAATTGTCTGAGTGAGCCATAATGTTACATCCTACATCCACCAGGACAAAAATTTATTTTCTTCCATTTTATCCACGAAGTGCCCATTGTAGGTTTTGTATTTTATGTTCTCTTTTTTAAATTTTACATTTAAATAAAAAAAATCTTTTCCCTTTGCTTAAAGAAATAGAAGTGCTTATATCCAAACAAACAATCTTAACTCTAATTAAAAATTGTTTTACAAAAACATAAACAAAAGAAAGAGATACCTTATCTCGCACTTCTCACCATTATAGAGGAAATTAGGGGGGGAGGGGGCGGTGAAAGTGCAGGAGTACTATACCATTATCTATCTATATATATATATATATAAAGCAAACAATGGTCACATTAAACAGTTCCTACAGATATCACAATTTAGATCACTACTGCTTAAATTAATGACTGATATTTTCCTCCTGGCATTCAGGAATTCCTTTAACTGCATTGTATCAAAGAAACTATAAATATTCCCCAACATTTTCACAACACATTTACAAGGATACTTGACAAGGAAACTGGCACCCAGAGATATAACTTCGGGTTTTAATTCTAGAAATGCCTTTCGGCGTAATTGTGTGGATTTTGCTAGGTCAGGATAAATTCTGACCGGCCCTCCATGAAAAGGAGTATTTACATTTCTGAAATAGGAGTGCATAATCGAATTCAAATCAAATTCTGAATAAAATGTCACTAATAGTGTTACTCTACTGGTGACTTCTATCACAGATTCTTCCAGATATTGAGTCAGGTTAAGGAGGGTTTCAGCAGGATTAGAACTTCTTAAGCTTTGCTTTTGAGAAAGCGCGATGATCTTCTTAAACGCTGGAAATTTATCAGTGGGAATTTTCAAAATTTCCCCCATATATTTTTTTTTTTTAAAGTAATCAAACTCAATTCATCCTTTACCTTGGGAAAGTTTAGTTTCCGTAGATTGAAATGCCTGATTGCATTTTCCAGATATTCCATCTTTTTCACGGAGGCTATCCGTTCTCTGGCAAATATTGCTGATGAATCTTTCAATAATTTCACCTCTTCTTCCAGTTTTTGAATTCCCATATTTTGCTCCTGCACGATATGTTGGTGGTCTTGTGCGACCAAGTCCAATTTTGAGGAAACAGCATGCAGTTTTTGGGATTGTTCCTGAAGGTTGGAAGCAAACCCTGACATAAGATCCCATAAGGAATCGAGCGTTACAACTGAAGGATTTTTAATCTTCACCCTGCCTTGACTGGCCCCACCGGCTTCAGCCTTGCTCTCAACTCCTTCTGCCGCCACGGGCAGAGTCTCTCCATCCTCCTCCTCTCTCTCCCTGGAGAGTTCTGAAACCTGAACTGGGGTCGACGTCTGCATTCTCCCAGGATCGGTACCAAGGGCTCCATCTGACTGAGGTAAACCAGCAAGTATCCTTCCTGATTCCTCAGTGCCATCGGTGTCCCCTGAGGGGGAAGCTGGAAACAGGTGCCATAGAGCTGGAGGACTTAAAAGATATTTCCCCCGGTAATAGCTGACCTCCTCCCTCAGCTCCGCCAATGGGGATTTCAGCCCTTAATTCTGCCATGGGGTAGGCAAACTCCAAGATCAGACATTGATCGGAGGGCAGGCTGGGTTCAGGCGGATAAACCCTCACCTTGCCCTTTCTTTTATGCGGCATAATCAAACTTTTAGAGGCAAAAGAATCAAAAACAATGCTGAACACTCTGGAGCCGCTTCTTTTCAGGCAGTCATCTCACATCCACCCCCGTGCTCATTGTAGTTGAGCCAAGCCCAACTCGAATAATCCTTATGTGCAGGTAAAATTGTGACCGTATATGCAAGCAATGCCCCATATTGCAAAGGGTCATAAGGACTCACTACACTGGCCAAGCGAAGAAAGCAACAAATCCAATTCAAAATTGTTTGTGGCACCCTTCTCTCAAAACCCTGGAAACTTTCCATTTTATCCTTCTCTTTCTTTCTATACCTCCTCTTCCTCCCTTCTAGCAAACAGAAAATATCAATGTATTTTTGTGTGCAAATCTTATTCCTATAAAAACAAGATATTTCCTCCCACAATTCTGTCAGTGTGACCAATGCCACTGCCCCCCTATCATCAGCCTACATTGCTGGTGGTACAGCAACAGCACCTGGGCCAAAAGAAGTAGAAGAAGAGAAACTGGACGTTGAGGACATAGACCATGACATCAAAGAGGAATGGCTTGAATGGTACCACTCTGATGCTTGCTCTTTCTCTTCCTAGTCTTCTTGACTCCGGTGGCACCTGCATCACTTCCTGTCTCCCCACTGCTTGCGAATTGCTCCTACTACTCACAACTCCCCAACCACAACCACCTTCTCTCCCGTGACTCCCCAACTTTTCTATCCACTTCTGTTGCAACCCACTCACTGGCTATGCCCCTGGACCAACTTACCCCAGTGTCACAATATTCTACCCCCTAACTGAAGCCCCTTGCACCCCTGCAGTGCCCGCCTCATGCACTGTCCCATCCCACATTGTCCCATCACTCAATGGTTCTTCACCTCAGCTCACTAGATCTCACCAAGGGCTGAGGACCTGCCTCCGATGTTTCAGACAGCTGCTTAGGTGGCATCTCTTTCTTCGACTGTTGGATCCACTGCTCAGCAGAAACCCACTGATCCCTCTTTCATGTTTCGATGTCCTCAGAAGGTCCACATCAGTATCCTGAGACATCCCGCCTTACCTTGGCACCTACAACATTGATGAAGACATAAATTGCACACTAGCCCTCCCCTAAACACCAAAGCTCCCCCAGGATCCCATACCCCTCACTTCCTACCCACCCACCATACCAAGCTGGCTGTCCCCAGTGTAACATTTCTCCCTGTCCACCGGGATCTGTAGATGGAGGCCACCCAGCATATTGCCCTTGCCAGCTCTGAGTTGCCCAACCACAACCTGGGAAGTACCTACCTAGCCCCAGCCCCAGGACCATAGCCCTGTCCCATTGCAGCCATCAGACTCAGTATCAGCCCCATCTCCAAAACCCCCAAGCAGCTGCGCCACCCTGTTGGCCTGACTCCAATCTCAGCACCCTCCTGCGAATCTGGGGGTGACACAAACCACTCTCTATGCAAAACAGGGGCCCCCACTGCTACTGAATTTTACCCTGCAGAGCCGGCAGCACCAGCAGGAGCAGCAGCAGCCATTCTGCACTGGTCTCTTGGCCCTGCCACAACAGGAAACACGTGTCTCTGCTGCTCTCTCACTGCCACCTCCCATGTCCTCGGCTGCCCACATGTGCATGTACCATGATTCTCCAACTCTTCTTCCCCAGTCCCCCTTACAGTGCTACCCACGCCAGTGCCATAGTCCATCTCACTATCCACAGTCTGCTGCGTGCCACTATTGTGGCCCCACCCCTGACACCTAGTTCAACCAACTGCACCTACACGACCCTGGCCCACTGCACCTCAGCCAACCTCAGAATCCATGCCGGGGCCATCACAGTTGCTCCCACTGATACCAGTGCCTTGGCCTCCTCCAGGCTTTGGCCCACACTGCTGCTGCAACTGTGACTGCCATTGTTTACAGGACCAAAGGCAACAGCAAAACCTTAACCATGAGGAGCAGACAAGCCATCCACTGGGAGCCTCACAGAACTCAATGCCTCCACCCAACACCGGCTTTGCATCACCATGATGGCAGCCACAAAAAAAAAACAAAAAAACAAAGGGACACTAACAACAAGCAAATGAATAAACCCACAAGTGGCCACTGAACTGCCATGTGAGGAGGAAACTGCTATTGCCTTTCATCGCCGCGAAACAAAAGGTGGGAAACTCTAACATCTCTCACCCTTTGCAGCCCATTAAGGATGACCTATTTTTCCTTGATTCTCTGGGACACTCCAATCTCGTGGCGCAGTGGTCTTGCCTTCATTTGAACTCCCAGAAGAGCACGGCAAACCCCCTCCCCTTCTGGACCTAATCTCTTCCCCTCTTTCCCCTTTCTTCCCTGTGGCAGATACAAGGCTCCCGTATTAACATGGACAGATGGTGACCCGCCCTTTCAAAAGAATACCAAACAAATTGAGGAAAGCTCCCAAACAAGGCTACACAAATTGCCATGCATCAAAAAAATCTACTACTACTACTATTAAAAATCTCATTGGACTGAATTTCCTGAAAATTATTTTTTAAAAGAACCAATTGTAAAAGAAGTAGGCTCTTAATTCTTGTATTAGGCCCAGAAGAGCTTCCTTCTGGAGCTCATACGGTATAATATATAATAAACCATGCGGTATCCACTGCCACTGTGCTGCTTTTCTCTTTGCCCCCTGCTGCTACTGCAGCCAGTTGACAGCAGAAGTGCTGGCTTTTATAGCCCATGCTATAGATCGCTATAAGGTGAATTTTCAAAAGCTGCGTGCATAAAAATTTAGCATATATGCGTGCTTATGGTTTTTCCTATTTTCTTTATTTGAATTCTCTTTCCATTTTTGAAAGAAGTTCTTTTGACCATAACGGCCTCTTTCATCTCACCTGAGAATTTACTTAGCTTTCTTAAATCAAACACACACTAAAAGATAACTTGGCTTTCTTTTTTAAATCAAAAACACACTGAAAATTAACCTAGCTCTCTCTGTCTCTCATTTTTTTTAAATCAAACACACATGAAAGTTAATCTAGCTAGATTCCTTTTCTAAATAAAATACACATGGAAACTTAACCCACCTTTTATTTTAAAACCAAACACTAAAATTTAAAATAGCTTTCTTTTTCAAAATCAAACACACACACTGAAAATTAACTTAGCTGCTATTTTTAAGTCACACACTGAAAATTAACATATCTTTCTTTTTTTAATTAAACACAAGTTTACCTAGCTTTCTTTTTTAAATCAAACACATACAGAATATCAATTAAACCTACAATCTCTCGTTTTCCCAAGCTTTAAATCAGCAAAGCAATTCTTATGTCATCTTCAATTACCAGAAAAATCACCTTCTGCTTTTAGGTCTCCCTGAGATGCTTTATTGAAAACCTTCCCTGATATGTTTGCTTTTCTTCATTGTCTTTTAATTGCATTTGACCTTTTCTAATATGATTCCTTTTTCTAGGTTTCTTGGTCTCTACATACCCAACCAATACATAGATAGCTGCTTGTCTCCACCTTCTCTGCTGGGAACTGTTCCCAAAAAGAACTTGAGGTTGATCCGATGGCAGTGGTTGTTACAATTAATTGAGTACAATGTTAAAACGTTAGGAGGCCAAATTGCCATGAAAATGCTCATTTCTCTGATATTTCTGCAGCAGTTCAGAACAAGAAAGAGACTAATCCGTACATCTGATTTTGCAGTTTTTTTTTTCGTTGATCTTCTGGATCATTTCTGGATTATTTACATTAATCTTCCTTGGATGCAAGGAGGATTGTGATTTGTTTTAAGAAAGTGACAGTATCTTTTGTAATAATAGTAGTAAACAAATTATTCCTGGTGTTCCAGTCATGCTGTTCTGCTTCTCTGGTGTTCTCAGCCTAGAAAAGTAAGATCAAACAGTTATACATTTGCTGCTGGGAAATTCCAAGTCAGTGGAACTTGCTTGTCAGCCTCCAGCTATATTGAAGAAATAATGTCAAAGCTATCTATGTCCTGGCTTAACTCCTCTAATGTGATCCCCCTCATCTTTCTCTCCATGCAGTGCTGTAAACTTCAACAAATGAAAAAATAAATCCAACTCTTGAATTGCATGGCATCTTAAAAGGCTGTGTTTTATAATTCCATATATGGATTATAGTTGCTCTATGTGTGTGTGTGTGTGTGTGTGTGTGTGTGTGTGTGTGTGTGCGTGTGTATGCCTTACAATTGCTTGAGAGGAGGGATATGGTGGTAAGGTAGGTGTGGCTTTCAGGGTGTGACAGGGCTGTGGGGACATGGGGTGTAGAGTATGTTGTGTGGGGGGATAGAGTTATATGGATAGTGCGCTCTCCCCTCCTTGTACCCTTCTGTATGCTCTTGTACCCTCTCTAATTCTTTCCCTCTCTTCTCACCCCTCCTCATTCTTAAACCCTTCCCCAAACATTGCTTCTCTCATCTCCTACAATCACTTTTTCTCACTTCCATTCTCTCTGCTCCCCTCCACTCCTCTCTCACTTTCCTCCCCAGGAATGTTACCAATTGACCAGTATTTGTTCAGCCTGGCCAGTTTTCACTATCAGGCCGATACAGTAAAGTTCGCGGGAGAGCAGGCGACCTCCCGCTCCCCCGGTGTGCGCACAGGCCAGCGTCCTATGCGCGCGAGTCAGTAAACCAAAATATTTAAATTAGGGCCCGCGGTAAAAAGAGGTATTTGGGTAGGCACTAATTTCTTAAAGTAAAATGTGTGGCTTGGCTACACATTTTACTTACTGTATCGCGCGGGAATGACTAAATAGCGCCCACAACATGCATTTGCATGTTGTGGGCGCTATTAGTCTCGGGGGGGGGGGGGGGGGGGGGGTTGGGTTGGACGCGTGTTTTCGGCGCGCTATTACCCCTTACTGAATAAGAGGTAAAGCTAGCATGTTGAAAACATGCATCCAAATGCCGGTTAACCGGCATTGTTAACTGTATCGGCCTGTAAGGGAGGCTGGTAAACAGAGGGTCCTTTAAACTGGCCAGTTTAAGTGCCAGTTTTCTGCCAGCTCCTAGGTCAGTAGAAACTCTCCACTGCTCTATGGACCTTTCCTTGTTGCATCAGTGTCTGGCTGGAGATCTGATTGTGATAGTGGGAGCAGCAGGAAGTTATAAATGAGTCGCGGTGCGCGCCATTCCCAGGTCCCTTTAAGATTTGGAAGGTGGGAGGGAGCATAGCGCCCGTGAGTGACATGCATGCTGATCCCTCCCTGGCCTGTTCACCTTACAACACGCTGTTGCTGCTACTGCTGCCACAATCAGGCCTGGAACCTGCCCCTGTTTTGATGAGAAAAGGACTGTGAGGAAAAGGAAATTGGGGGGGGGGGGGGGGGGAGAGAGGGTAAAAAGGGGTTGATTTTCATGAAAGTTTCATTTTTCAATAGTGCTAAGTTCATTTCCTATTCTGCTTGATGGCTGAAAAATTATTGTAATTACTGTCCAAACAGCCTTGGCTGCTTTTATTAAGCACATGAAAAAAAAATTATCTTTAAAGAGGAGTCCAATTAAAGGATTTTTTTTTTTTTTTTGGTTTTGACATGCAGAGAGCACCTAGTTTCTAGGTCCAGTCCTATTAAGGTACAGAATCACCTTACTAAGCAAAGCAGAACTAGATTTTTTTGTCCTGACAATAAGAACAGGCCACGGGTTGGGCGAAAGGTAAACCTGGACCAACCGAATGGGTCAGGAGAGACCGAGTAACACCGAAAAATAAGCTCTAGCATTTTCATTCACTGATTGAACTGGAGAGAAGCCTAAGAAAGAATTGCTCACTATATAGAAGAAGTTAGGAGAGAATAACAAAAGGGAAGCAATGAGGAGCTCTGCAACTGAGCACTGTTTACAAGTCCACGAGTGGCTATTGATTCTATTGTGCAGAAGATGCAGAGCCAGGCTTCCTTCTTCCATCATGCTTTTTTTTTTTATTATTATTATTGAAATCAGATGCCATACATTAAAACCATAGGAGCAGATTTTCAAAGCCCTACAAGCGTAAATCCAGGCTGAGCACACTGTATTGCATCGGCCCCTCTGTTTATTTGAGGGATTTCAGGAGAGAAAATCATAGCGATATGTTGGAAATCTGCTTTCCAAAACAGGAGAAAGAGGCTTCTTTGGAATAAAGAGGAAGTGCCAATTTCTTGCCAATCTATTTAAGGAGCTATATGAAACTTAAAGAACTGTTTTCTGATTTTTGTAATATTTTAGTGCCTGTATTTTTGAGCAGTAAAATCTTGTTTTGTTTTGGAACACTCTTGTTTTGTTTTGGAACACTCTTCAAACTTTTGTTTGAAAAACTGTATGAGCGACCCCCTTGGGCTTAGCAGATGTGCTGCCCCATCCTTATTCCGAGACTGCTCTCCTGCTTTTGATGGTAGCCATCTGCATTCTAAATGGCTCATAAAAATAAAAAAGGTTTACATGCAAATGTAGTCCCCTCACTATGAAGATTTGAAAACAAAAAAAGTCAATGTAATACCACAGATAGGCAAAGTAGAAAATCACTAGTGGCTAGGATGTGCCAAAAAAAAAAAATAAATTAAAAGATATAACTCCTATCTAACAAATCTTAATTTAAAAAAAACAAACTGAAACCAAGATAACCTAATAGGTAACAATTTGCTTTTAAAGGTAGCATCACTCTCCCTGCACCCTATAAGGTTTTACATAATCAGGAAATCAAACTATTTCTAGGTGTCTTTATACAATAACTTCTATATTAAAAATTAAGCAGCCTCAATCTCTCTAGGCTGAGGGCCACCCTGGGGAATCTGTTGCATTCAAGCTCTTAATCAAAGCTCACTCCTTGCAAAGGTCTGATCCCTGTAGCTCATTCTCAGCATCTCACTGCAGCAGTCATACACTTTCTCTTGTCCTAGATCCAAGTTGGGGAGTGAGACATCCAGCAAAATATCTCCTATAAGTAAGACGGGAAGCAGGTTACCTGGTTTCTAAGGACTGGAAAGTAAAATCTATGCTAGCTGTGAGGAGCAGCATGCAGGGCTTCTTTCTTTCTTTTTAACCTCATTTCAACTATTAAAACAAAAATATTTACTTGTCCAAAAAGAACTACTTGACAAAACCTTGAACTAGATATACTAGATTGGATGACTTCTAATGACTTCAAATCTGCCCATTCAGCAGGCTTCCAGGTCTGATTCACAAAAATATATGGAAACTATTTGCACTGCTCCAGGAGTCCCATAAGCTGATGAGCTTAAGGTGGCCAAACAGGTAGATAAAGCAATGGTAAAAGTCAGAAAGATGCTTGGCCATTTTGAATACTGGCAGCAGATCGCCTTTGCCCTCACCATGTCACAGGGGCCGACCGTCGGTACCTGTGACATAGTGAGGGCAAAGGCGATCGGCGCCATTTTGAGTACTGGCATCGGATGGCCGGCGTGCAGGAGGTCGCTCCTGGACCCCCGCTGGACTTTTGGCAAGTCTTGTAGGGGTCAGGAGGCCCCCCCAAGCTGGCCAAAAGTCTCTGGGGGTCCAACGGGGTCCCGGAGCGACCTCCTGCACGCCGGCCATCCGATGCCAGTACTCAAAATGGCACCGATAGCCTTTGCCCATACTATGTCACAGGAGCTACCGGTGCCATTGGTCAGCCCCTGTCACATGGTAGGAGCACAAGATGGCACAGATGACCATGTGACAGGGGCTGACCAATGGCACCGGTAGCCCCTGTGACAAAGGCTATCGGCGCCATGATGAAACCAGTACCGAGGGTGTGAGAGTGCAGGGGATGGCTCCCGGACTCCCCGCTGGACCACCAGGGAGTTTTGGTAAGTCTTGGGGGGGTCAGGAGTGTGGGGGGTTGTAGTTAATTTTAATTTTAGCTGGGACACAAATAGAAATCGCCATATTAACGCATCGGGGCGCCATACGGCTGAATGCAATGTATCTGCTCCCCGACGAATCTGAATCACGAATGCAACGTATGGCATCCCTATGCACATCCCTAATACAAAGTTTAGTCAAACTATCAGACAACAACAATTAAACCGCACAGTTCAAAGTCGTTCATTCAGATTATCAGAATTTAAACAATACAATTAAAATATATAGAAATATTTTCTTAACTAAACAGTATTTAGTTGGTCAGGCTGAAATTGCAGTGTCCATAGAGGGTTATACAGAGATCAACTATTCTTATAAAACTTGCAATTATGGCGGAATGCCTTAGACCTCATAATTAACTCACAGTGAGGTCCAGATTTGATTTTAAAAGAGGTTTTTAACTACCTCAGTCCTATTTTTGCTTTTCATTCATTTAAGATAATTTGGAAGAAATGCGTACAGAAATGTTTCCTTTAGGACGATGCAAGACTGTCATTAAGAGCTTAATTTTTATTGGGGATGTGCATTCATTTGAAATGAATGGGTAAAAAAAAAAAAAGCAAAAATAAGGTGACCATATAAGCTCGACAGCAAAAGGAAAAAAAAAACAGGTTGGGCGGGCCCTGCATTTACTCCCATTACAGCTATGAACGTCTAAGTTCCAAAGTCTTAGATGCAATGAGTAAAACGTTAGGACTGAGTCAACCTCCCCTTTTTTATGTAGTGCTGTGTGACAACCCTTAGCAAAAACAACCCCCAATCTTCTGTGGCCTCTTACATTTTTAAGCAGGGCTCAAAATAGTCTTCTTCCCTACTTCACACGCCTCAAATCCCTTACTTTTTCCCCATCTCGATCACGGAACTCCTGCCACGGTTCCATATTCTGCATCATAGCAGTGCAGACGGGTTATAGATTTTTCCACATATTTCATATCTGTAAAAATCAAACTGTGATCACTTTTTCACTGTAACCTTTCTAATACATTTACTATCCTACCAGCAAAAATCTCTCTCTTTCAGTTTAGTTGAATGACAACTGTGGACAGTTTTTCTCTTTCAGAATAACTTTAATTCAAACGATTACTCTTCAGAATCAATCATCCTTGAACTGTTGCTTAAAAAAAGAATGTATAAACTGACTCAGTGGAATATACTTACTTAATGATGAGTCTAGGGTGCTAACAATAATGCATTTTAAGTTAATGCTCTCTGTCATGCTTGACTCCACAGGAGCAATCATGATGGCTCATTGACAGTGCCATTTGTCAGAGATAGGTATGATTTTTTTTCTTTTTCAACTCAGCCCATTTCTGCTACAGGGGCTTCAGTGGATCACAGTAAAATAAACAGTATTAAGAAAGGAAGGAATTTGTTGCTGTACCCTCTAAGCAGTTCTAAGCAGCTCAACCCGATCTCTCCTGAAATTTCAAAGCAGCTCATATTTGCTAGAAGTATTTATTTATTTTATATATTAAATCTGCTACTGAAGGGGTTTTCCCATTTTGTGTCTCGTGGGGAAACATTCAGCCCTTGAGTGGGGAATGTTGGGGTGAGTAAGTTCTTTGTGCACTGGGAGTTAATGGGGACAGAGAAAGATCCTCATGCAGGCAGGAAATGAAGGAGAAGACAAGTCTGGATAATGGGCCTGTCAACAGACGAGAGTTCCCAGGCCCCATGCCGAATTTTGTCGCAATGAAAACACCTCAGACGGTCTTCAGGGTGAAGCGTGCTCTTCCCGGCTTTTGGGAAGGCTGCTCTTTTATTATAAAATGATCACATAGCATTTCATATGATACATACGTCACATATTTTCCTGCTACAATGTTTTCCACCATCAGTGTTTATGCTGACCTTTTACTACGTGGGTGCAGAGAGGTGCAAACGGTCAATCTTCAGGCAGGGAGGGGGGAGGTCATTAGCTGGTCATGAGGCAATGGTACTGAGCTACCTAGGTGTGAAAAGCAAGTAGGTCATGAGCTATTCTGGGGCTGCAGAAAAGCTTGCACTAGATGTTTCCTGCTGACTTCCTGTTAGCTGGGGGCTGTTCATATGCTGCGGTCAAACATTTTCTTTATACTAAGAGTAGGTGTTAAGGAAAAAACCATTTAGAAATGGCAATGGAGTTTCCCTTCCCATGACGTGGTTTTCCAGCGAGCCTGGAAAGCAAAACTCCTATCCCACATCTCGTCTTTCCTTTTTTTCTTTTTATCTAATTTTAAGCAACATACAGAACATCTCTTTATCCAGGCCGAAATTGAGGTTTTAGAATGGATATGAGATAGGATATGCACTGAACGCACCAAGCCAAACAAGGAAGCCTTTTATCAGGAATGCAACAGGAAGGAGTCGTGTGATACCACCGATATTAGGAAGCCAGGACTATAGCCAGTCCCAGGGGGATGCTGGTGTACTATCTGAGGGTGGCTCTTCTGCAATCATGGTCTCTATCTGCTCTATGGTATGTGTAAGATTTGCTTTATAATCTGATATATATATATATATACAGCAATGAGAATAGTCTTTCTGAGACTTGGAGCCAGGAGATGTTTGTGAAATTGTGCATGTGGTCAGTGATGGTTGCATTAGGGAAGGAGTATTTTCTAGATATGATGTGGTGCAGAATGAAGGTTCGATTGCAATATGAGTATTTCCCTTACCCTGAGCCCTGTGATACTGTAATTATTATATTCCAACAAAAACAGCATTAATTTGTACCCTACTATTCAAATACATTACTGTGTAATTGACTGGTGAATTTAGAAAAGACCCTTGTGTAAGTCCATGGGTAATTAGTCCATCTTGATAGGTTAAAAACTGCATGCATCAATAGTCCTTCTCTGGAATGGGTTGGCATGTGTATGCAAACCCAGCAATCTGTTTGTTCAATAGTTGTGATAAAGTCTGTGCATCGGTAATGTACATATTGGATTGTCAATAGTTCTTGTTCAGACATCGCAATGGCAGGAGAGATGAAGCTAAATATGAGTATACAGAACACAATTGTTAATGAGTTGGCATTCAGGCAAGAAAAGGCAGCTAATAAGAAGTTCTCTGGAGTTTTCTCAAAGCTTTGCTGTTCCAAGAGTTGTGCAGATTGGTGGGATAGGGCTTTGATCTATCTCCAGGTCATCAGGGCTGCTGTTTGCGGGGAGTCCGGTCTCTGACCGTCTGTGGATTGTGGAGGCTCAGGGAGAAGTTTGGGATCGGGTTTTGTGGATCCGGACACCTTTCCATCTTTCCACGGCTTCATACAATGGATTGGCACCCAAATTGGACCTGTGAAAGAAAGCACAGTAGCATGCCCAGGAACGGGACCATGCCAGACAGTATTAGGCAATACAAAACTGACGGTTGTGGGTGACTAACTTTAGTCCCATAATGATTATCCGCGACTGTGGTCTGATTTGAAGTTGATATATTTAGATGATTTAAAGTGTTTTGGGGGGAAGACCAATGGCAAAGTCCAATGGCATGGCATTTCCCGCTTTCTGTTTGTTTGTGTGTATGCTCCAGGAAGAGAAGAAGCAACATTACAAACATACTGGCTATCAGAAATAATGTGTAAATTAGCATTGATAAAAATTGCAAGGGTAGAAAGACTGCAGCTAGTTCTGCTTTTTGCGCTGACTGCTGCAGCAAGATTAATAAAATTTAATGATGTCAGTCAATCTTACAGCAAGGTGTATCAATTTTTCATTCATCAAGGCTTAAATTGTGATATGTGTTTCTTGTAGCGTCGGGTACCTAATATAGGGAAAAAACTGAAATTCAGATTAATTAATGACATTTCATTATGGCTATAATTCTACTATTACTAATCTTATATAATGTTTTTCCACTTTATGAGTAAAAACAATGAAGCATCAGCTTAAGTGTCATAGCAAGATGTAACAGAAATAAAATTAGATCAAAAGATCAAAACTCAAAAATCAAAAGGATGTGTAAGAAATGTTTGAAAAAATGTTAAAATAAGCTGCAAAGTAAAGCGTTCATCTTCACATGTCTCAGGACAGGAAGACTGTCAATCTGGAAAATATTAAAATCTAGCACTCAGCAAAAAATTATTAAGGTAATGATTAAAGTGAAATTGTTACATTTTTAACCTTGGAGAATTAATTCTATTATACCATTTAATAAAATCAATTTGGATTTGCAAGAAAAGACTTGGGAGGGATTGGTTTAGATGTAGCAACCTCCATGAGCAAAAAATAAAAGTTCAGAATTCTGAATAAAATTTAGAAAAAGAAAATAAAACTGAAGTTTCTTGAAATAAAACTAGTATTCAAAGAGTTATTAAGATAACAAAAAAACAATATGGTATATCTGGTAGTAACATTTGGTAGAATAACACAGTGCCTCCTAGTGGATGCACTATCATCACTTTATAGATGTTAACCTAGAATAAATTTAAGCAATAAGATTCTGAGCTGAAGTATAATGTGCAATACTAAGTAATTAGAATAATTAGAACTTAAACATCAGTTAATTATCAAATGAGTAGAGCTGGAATATGCTCCGTTTAAACAAAAGTAACTGTTTTTTTCTTATTTCCGTTCGCCGCACAAGTCACTGACAAGAATACTTCTATAAGCAGTGCTGTGCCTGTCACCACAAAACTTACTTCCGTTCAGCACTGATCGTAAATTTTAACACTAGGAAATGTCTTTGTCAGTAACCTCAATTCAGTATATCAGAGATATATACAAATACAGAATTAGAGAGATAAACTGCAGTACTAAGTTCAGTTTTTTTATTTTCCAAAGTTCTCCCTCCCCCTCACGAGTTAACAACAGAAAGACAGTGTGTTTCTCAAGAGAAAAATAAACAGAGGAAAGAGAACTCCATTCAATGAATCAATAGTCAGATTTTATCCTAATCTACTTTATCCTAAACAAAACTAATTCTGTGCACTATTAATGTAATCAATAGCTATGAAATATAAGGTTCAGAATCACGAGGTCATTTTAATTTTGGTCCGATTTAACTTTGTGAAAAGGGAAACATTTCACATGAAATTTACAGTGTCTTGGCCAAATTTCAACACAGTTGTAACATACATTGAATCTTTTTTGATGTGCGAGGGGCCCCTATCATTTCCTGTAGGGAAATGTGCTTTAAATACGTATGTTTTGTTTATTCTGGTTTCCAATAGAGCATTGTACTGTCTTATTAACTCATTTCTCTCACGTTGGAACCGTTCTTGCTTATATCGCTGCTGCGATATTAGGAGTACCTGGCCCAAGTACCTGGCTAATGTCTTGGAAGACCTGGGAGCATTTTTACTGCGTACGGCACTCCGGGCGGTGTTCAATTCAATTGTTGTCAGAGATCCTTCCAGAGGACAGACTCTTTTTTGTGGGCTTAAGGCAAGCGTCCATCCATGAAATGAATCAACCCAAATGGTGACATAAAAAAATGAACGTTCTAATTTGGCAACTTGTGCTGCTGGAGGACCAGCGACAGGCGAAGGTACAATGACTTTTTCAACTTCCTCACTACTGTCCGTGCCTTCCTCATTATTCTCAAGGAAAATAGGCATGGATTGGAGGCAAGGGTTAGGTGACAGGTTAGGAGGTGAAAGAGCTTTAGGGTAAGGCGGAGAGAGACTAGCTTCTCTGATTTCAGTGTCTTTAGTTTCCTGAGGTTTTTTCTCTGAGATGAACGCAGAGGAAACCACGGGAGCCGTGGTTGGGGACTGTGCCTTGTGAGTGTGTGTTCCCAGATGTTCTATGGATTCATATTCTGTCCTCCCTAGTTCATTAGTCCTTTCTCTAATGAGAAAGACTTGAAGTCCTTCTAATAATTCTTCTCCTGTAAGATTTTCTTTGCAAATTGGACCACACTGGCCAGGTTGTGGTTCAATTGTGCCTAGGAGCTGTTTTTCTGAATCAAACTGGGAAGTCTGAATGGACTGCGTCATGGGTTCTGGCATGGGAAGCTGAGGATACAGCGAAGTTGCTGTTCCTGAGGGTTTTTGCAAATCTGGTAAGGGATGAGTGTGTGTACTAGCTGTGCTGACGGACAGTCTGTCTGTTTCTTTACTGTCTGTGTCTAAGGACGCATGAACTAAAAGTGGTGGCTTGAGAGTTTTAATCCTGATGTGTTCTAAAGTCTCTGTACATTTTTTCCAGAGCAATAACTGCTTTAAAGGAGCTCGTGGATATGTATGCAGACTATTACCTATCTGGATCCAATCTTCTACATTTAGAGTTCCTGATTCGGGGTACCAGGGACAACGACAAACTATTTCTTTCATCAATTTTTCCATATCCCCCAATTTGATATGTACCCTTTCTCCCTTGGTGACTAAATAATGATTCTTCACTAATATTTTCAATTCTTCCGCATGACTTCTATGCTGAATTGAAATGCTATCTCCCATACTCACGAATGTTTGGGAACAAACTCGCTGAATAAATACTTACGACGGGTCTGTTGGTGGGAGCAAACTCGCTGAGAGAAAAATACTTACGTTTGTGGGAGCGAGTTTTGCTGTTTTACGATGCGCATCTAGGCTTTCTGTCCAGCCGAATGAGCAGGGAGTTGTCACGTCTCGGGTCACTCCTTGGATCAAGACTTACATCACGTCGGGCTCACCACATGTCGCAATGAAAACACCTCAGACGGTCTTCAGGGTGAAGCGTGCTCTTCCCGGCTTTTGGGAAGGCTGCTCTTTTATTATAAAATGATCACATAGCATTTCATATGATACATACGTCACATATTTTCCTGCTACAATGTTTTCCACCATCAGTGTTTATGCTGACCTTTTACTACGTGGGTGCAGAGAGGTGCAAACGGTCAATCTTCAGGCAGGGAGGGGGGAGGTCATTAGCTGGTCATGAGGCAATGGTACTGAGCTACCTAGGTGTGAAAAGCAAGTAGGTCATGAGCTATTCTGGGGCTGCAGAAAAGCTTGCACTAGATGTTTCCTGCTGACTTCCTGTTAGCTGGGGGCTGTTCATATGCTGCGGTCAAACATTTTCTTTATACTAAGAGTAGGTGTTAAGGAAAAAACCATTTAGAAATGGCAATGGAGTTTCCCTTCCCATGACGTGGTTTTCCAGCGAGCCTGGAAAGCAAAACTCCTATCCCACAGAATTTGCTGCCAGGAATTGCTGCTGCTATGGGGCTGGGGCCTGGGTCACACTGTGGGAAAGGCAGCGCCGTGACATTGGGCAAGCTTAGATAGCGGTATGGTAGTGGTAACATTCTGGCATCGATGAAAATACATCAGATATTAAGGCTAATCTATGTACTGCCTGCATTGGAACCGGCAGGTAAGACATTTTAACCTAATGGTTCTTAATGTGGGTTACTACCTTGCTCCCCCAGCTGTCTGCAGGTGAGGCCCATTTGGCTCACCTGGTTTGCCCAGCTGGTTGTTTTCCAAGACCATCTACAACAATGGTGTCTGCATGCATGTTTCTGAAGCATCAAATACCGTAAAATGTGTTTGGATCCTCTTAAACTAGTGGGTGGTGTTTGAATGGAGAGACAAAAAAAATCAAATTTCTTGAACACAAGTGTGTGACCCGATTACTGCAAACAGTAAAGCTCTGCTCTGCAAATTCAGTGAATCGCTATAGCTGAAACAGATCTATGGCTGAATCTTTGTTGAAATCTAATCATTTGCATTATACCCAATAATATTCTGAGAAATTAGAAGTCTTAGTACATGTGCTGAAAAGGCAATTATAACAGAGTTCCACATGAGCAGACCAGCAGACAGGAGCAGCTCCTTGTTTAGTCACCTGGTGCCATGACACCGTGGAAAGCCTGCCAAAGTGCACCTTCTGGAAATGCGAAGGTTTCTTTTGATAACAATAATTTCCCTTTGACAATTTTTGCCATCTCCAAAATTTTGCCTTTGTTAAAAGGGAATATTTAAAATTACATTCCAGCAAGAACCATTTCTGTCAAACTGCAGTAAACTAAAAATATATAACCTTAAACATTTCTGAAGCTAAAAGGAAAGCTTTTCTGACTTGTGGGATCCTCGCAGGAAGGGAGGTGGCTCTAAGTCTGGTTGGGAGGAAAGATTCAGAATCCAGGCAGACACACACACACACACACACTCACACTACAATTCACATGGTTCTAGCCACCTCTTAAGCAAGCCCTCTCAGCCCTACTATAGGCAAGGTTATTAACTAAAGGCCTGGCACGTCATCTGATTAGACTCTTTAAGGCCAGTGTATGAAAGGCCATAGATACTTAGCACCCCCTGGAAAATAATGCAAACAGGCACACAAATCTATTTGCAGAAATGCAAATGTTGTGACTCTAGCACTCAAGAATTTTTCCTTTCATCAATCATGTGTACGAAACATTTGGGTTCTATAGTAATGTATGGCTTCACTTCTACACACTGAAGCACTCCAGCAAGTACGGTTGAATATTGTATTCAAGAAGGCACTGAGAAAGGAACTGCTTGCTCTACAACTCCTGGAATCCTCTTTACTTAAAAGCAAGAAATTGGATATAACACACAGACATACATAGAAAGATAAGAGTGCATTTTCAAGGACTCAACGAGTGGCTAAGATATCCCTCTATTTTTCGTCAGCTCTTTTTAGGTTAATTTTCAGCCACAATTTAGGGTAGCTTGGGGGTCGATAATTCACCCTTTCAATTTTGCTGAGTATAATTTAGCTGGTTATTTAGCTGCTGAGTGACTTACTGAAAATGTACCCCTTCATTTGAAACTAGACACCACATTCCCAATGTCATCAATAAAAGTTGCCTTCTGACATTCACCATGAGCCTCACTCCCTCCTCCTGTCTGCTATCATTCAAAACAGTTGCCCTGATGACTATTCTTGATTCCCCTTCTCTCCTCAATTTAGCTAAAAAATGTTACTTCCCAGACAATTGCCATGAATATAGTCAACATGGATTTACCCAAGGGAAGTCTTGCCTAACAAATCTGCTTCATTTTTTGAAGGGGTTAATAAACATGTGGATAAAGGTGAACCGGTAGATGTAGTGTATTTGGATTTTCAGAAGGCGTTTGACAAAGTCCCTCATGAGAGGCTTCTACGAAAACTAAAAAGTCATGGGATAGGAGGCAATGTCCTTTCGTGGATTACAAGCTGGTTAAAAGACAGGAAACAGAGAGTAGCATTAAATGGTCAATTTTCTCAGTGGAAAAGGGTAAACAGTGGAGTACCTCAGGGATCTGTACTTGGACCGGTGCTTTTCAATATATATATAAATGATCTGGAAAGGCATTCGATGAGTGAGGTTATCAAATTTGCGGATGATACAAAATTATTCAGAGTAGTTAAATCACAAGCAGACTGTGATACATTACAGGACGACCTTGCAAGACTTGAAGATTGGGCATCCAAATGGCAGATGAAATTTAATGTGGACAAGTGCAAGGTGTTGCATATATGGAAAAATAACCATTGCTGTAGTTACACGATGTTAGGTTCCATATTAGGAGCTACCACCCTGGAAAAAGATCTAGGCATCATAGTGGATAATACTTTAAAATCGTCGGCTCAGTGTGCTGCAGCAGTCAAAAAAAGCAAATAGAATGTTAGGAATTATTAAGAAGGGAATGGTTAATAGAACGGAAAATGTCATAATGCCTCTATATCGCTCCATGGTGAGACCACACCTTGAATACTGTGTACAATTCTGGTCGTCACATCTCAAAAAAGATATAGTTGCAATGGAGAAGGTACAGAGAAGGGCATCCAAAATGATAAAGGGGATTGAACAGCTCCCCTATGAGGAAATGCTGAAGAGGTTAGGGCTGTTCAGCTTGCAGAAAAGACAGCTGAGGGGGGATATGATAGAGGTCTTTAAGATCAAGAGAGGTCTTGAACGAGTAGATGTGACTCGGTTATTTACACTTTCGAATAATAGAAGGACTAGGGGGCATTCCATGAAGTTAGCAAGTAGCACATTTAAGACTAATCGGAGAAAATTCTTTTTCACTCAATGCACAATAAAGCTCTGGAATTTGTTACCAGAGGATGTGGTTAGTGCAGTTAGTGTAGCTGGGTTCAAAAAAGGTTTGGATAAGTTCTTGGAGGAGAAGTCCATTAATGGCTATTAATCAATTTTACTTAGGGAATAGCCACTGCTATTAATTGCATCAGTAGCATGGGATCTTCTTAGTGCTTGGGTAATTGCCAGGTTCTTGTGGCCTGGTTTTGGCCTCTGTTGGAAACAGGATGCTGGGCTTGATGGACCCTTGGTCTGACCCAGCATGGCAATTTCTTATGTTCTTATGTTCTTAACCATGCTTCCACCCAATGCAATTCAAAAACATTGCTTACCCCTGATCCTCAATGCCAATTTCGGTTGATTTGCACTTGGATTTGAATGGTTCCCAGTGTATTTAATACTCAGATGACAAGCCAGCAAGAGGAAGGTAAGAGAATTTCCACCTGGCCGGGAGAGATGAGGGTTTCACTGGAGAATGGGCTGATCAGGAAGAGGGTGTTCTTGAATGGGGATGGGGGGGGTCTTCTTAGATGGAGGGAGAATGTTAATCAGAAGAGGAGAGTTCTACCTTGGGGGTAGCCTGAATTGGAGGAGGATTATTATTCACAGTGAGACCTTGATTGAGGCATCTTCTTCCTTACTGGCTAATTTTAAAAGGAATGCACGTGTGCCCATAAACACGTGTTTTGGTGTGCGAGCGGAGACATGCTGCAATTTTATATCGTGCGTGCAAGTACACGCATATCATTTAAAATCTCCCTGCCATGCATATTTGTGCGCATAATCTTAAGAGGCGGCTTGAGTAAATGTCCCACATGTATTTCCGCAAGAGCTTCAGTGGCTTTTATGCACATATGCAGGCGGATTTTAAAACATGCTCACATGAGGGAAAAACCAGTTTTTCAAATTAGTGAACCAGTTTGTCCAGTTGATATTGAGGTCTTCAAGAGCCCTCCTGTTCTTTATCCTGTAAGCCCCCCACTTGACCCTGAACCTTCACGCTGTCCTGAAAGCCTTAAACTCGAGATCTCCAGACTTGCTCCTCATCAGGAGCTGCAGTAAAGTTATCAGGATAACATGCCAACACGTGCAATGGTAATCTTTTTAAAACTTCAGAGTTATGTGCATAAGTCTTAGCCCCGCCCCAAAATGCCCATGTTCCACCCAAGCCCCACCCTTTTTCCACCCCCTTACTCATGACATATGCATGGGTAAGTAGGCCCATACTTTGTGGATTCTTAAAAATTCCTGTTGCTTGCGTGCGACCCTCATACATGCATATGTGGCCATTTTTGCGTGGGCAATGCTTTTAAAACCTACCTCTAAGTATGTCTTTTCAGAGATGGGGGTGATTGCAGTGACGCAAGGACCCACTCTGCTGGCATTGTTGCTATTTCCTACCTCATCTGCTGCTCCAGGAAGAGACTAGCACATGAAGAGAAGTTCTAAGCCTTTCCCTGGGAGTTAAATTTCCCAAAGTAACTGCACCACAGGAAATCTTCCTCCTGCTAGCATAGGGGGTCATTTATCAAAGGCTTATCGCACGTGAATGCAAATTAGGGGGAGGGGAAGAGTTGGGTGGGGAGGGGCGGAGTCGGTGGTGTCTTCGCTGCCGGCGATAATAATTCTAGCATTATCGTCGGCAGTAGTGCGCCGAATAGCACCACCTTTCAGGTGCTATTCGGTGCAAAAGCCGGCAGCCGGTGCACTGCTGTGGTACGAAGGCTGCGGACTTTCGCCCCCCCATTTTCGCAGGATTCATCATTCTGCGAGGAATGATGAATCCAGGCCATGGTTTTGTAAATAAAGCTGATTAGCCATTATTCTTCCTTCACTCCCTGTTTACATAATTAGCATGCACAAACAATGAGCTAAAGCAGCACAAAAATCAAATAGCATATTTAGTACAAAATAAGTAATTACCAGTAAGAAAAGAAGGTAATATTTCCTTTATAAAATAATTCACCAGTTTGACGCCCCCACCTCAAGTGAAGAAATAAAATGCAAAAAAGTTGGTGTTTTCCATAAGGAGTAAAGACTACTGACGAGATCATGATGTGATGTTGGAAGAAGGGAGACTACCCCATCGTTCAGCTAACTCACAATAGGTATTCTACAGGAAGATCTCTATGCTGTTTTAGCCAACTCTCTTTTCCTGAAGTTCCAGTCTTCTCATTGGGCTGTTGTCTTTATCTAATTCTACCAGGCACCCTCAACCACATTTTTCTCACTTTTCAAAGCCAAAGTACTAAGGTATGCATTTTTTTTTTACCACAGAAGTCACAATTTTTCATGCATAAGTTTTCTACTGGGACTCATACATGAATAATTCCATAAGAAAGATTATATACATGAATATGTTATTGGCAACTTCAAAAATATGTAACTACACCTCTCTGCGGAGTCGTTATCCTTTTTTTTTTTTTTTTTTACAAAAACCAGCCTGCGAAACCATGTTTGCATGTAGGTTTTCACAGAATTCACCACTCATGATCCACTTTGCATGAATTTGCATTTCAGCAACTCATGTAGGATGAATTCAAATAAAGTATAGTGGGACCATATGTGTAGCTTTTCTATTTGCGAAGACCAAAAAATGTGTGGATCATGGCACAAAAAGGGGAAATTGCGCGCATAAGGCACAATTTACAAGCATGTCTTGCCATTTTTACACACAAAGCAGACTTTGCCAAACTCTGTGCAACTTAGCACATCGGCCTTTTCCTCATCTGGAATTTGCAGACCTATCTCTTGAGGTTCAATGGGCTTTCTTTCTCGGGGGCAGAAATAAGACAGTCTCTGTCTTGCTACTAAACAATGCCCACAGGCTCTGAATATTTCTAGATGTTCTAGAAATTAACTCCCAGGAGGGAGGATCACTTTATGACAATCTCTCTTTCTCTGTCTCCTTATCAGCTAAAAGTAGTGCCAAAGAGAATTGAGGAGAATCTCCTCGATTATCCTGATCTCAGAACAAACCTCGCCTTCTGAGTTGGGTGCCAACTCTCAATATCACTTGTGGTATTTTTTTGACACATGTAGAGACTTATTAGAGTAGAATGAGAAGTCTTTGTCGGGAAATTCCAATTCCTTGTGAACAAGGAAAATTACACAAAATATAAAACTATACAAAAATGTTAACATATCTAGAAAAAACCTTTATTAAATCATCAGAACATAGCAAGTTAAATCAAAAGATTCAACAGCATTATTAATCAAAAACATATTTGAATTATAAGCCACCAACATCATCAAAGTTATATAAATATAACAAAACAACACTCCTTGAGGAGTGGGATACAAGCACATATAACCATTGAATGCTTATTGTATACTAAACAGTTTTTATTATTTTAAATCATTTCAATAACATACAAAAATTTAATTTTTATCTCTCAAGCATTAATTGTACAATATATCAAAAACATCTTAGATATGACAATTTAAAAAAATTCAGTCACTCACACCTATACATACTCAATCATACTTACACCTCACTCATAATTTTTTTTAAATGGTGCTACCACAAATGTTCAATCAAGTATTGCTCAGTGTGATTCTCAATTACTCATCATACTCTTTTTGTCTTATCACTAATCAAACTTTCCACTCTGTTATCGGCCACACTAATTACTTTTCTAGTTCAAGTGTACAAAAAACTACATAATATTCTTCCTTTCTATATCCTATCTCCAATGTGTTTTAATTCTGCCTTAGTATGTCCTATCTTTAATATATCTCAACTTGCAAAATGTCCTGATATCAATGACAACCCATTAACAATTGCTCCCAAATTGGGTTTTATATATATATATATATATATATATATATATATATACTAGCTGTGCCCGGCCACGCATTACAGTGGCAGAGTCAGGTTCTTTTCCCCCCCCTCCCCCTTCCCCTTGCTCATATACCTCAGTCACACATCGTCTTCCTCCTTGGTCACTCACCCCCCCTTTCCTCCCCTGTCCCCACTCCAACTCTCTCCCCTCACACTCACCCCTCCCCCTTCGGTCACTAACCCCCCCCCTTCACTCCCCTGTCCCCACTCCAACTCTCACCCCTCACACTCACTTCTCCCCTCTGTGTCGCGGTGGCCCGCCACGCGTTGCAGTGGCAGAGTCGGGTTCTTTTCCCCCCTCCCCTTGATCATATACCTCAGTCACACATCGTCCTCCCCCTTGGTCACTCACCCCCCCCTTTCCTCCCTTGTCCCCACTCCAACTGTCTCCCCTCACACTCACCCCTCCCCCTTTGGTCACTAACCCCACCTTCAATCCCCTGTCCCCACTCCAACTCTCTCCCCTCACACTCACCCCTCCCCCTTTGGTCACTAACCCCCCCCCCCTTCACTCCCCTGTTCCCACTCCAACTCTCACCCCTCATGCTCACCTCTCCCCTCTGTGTCTCTCCCCTGACACTCACCACCCCCTTCATTCTCCCTCCCATCACTGTCACCTCTCCCCGCCTACTCCCTACCCTTTCGTCAGTGACAGCACACCCTCTCTGAATCTCCTTCCCTGACTCAGATCCCCTCCCGCTCACAATGCCCTCCCAGCTGATCCCCCCCCCCCCCCCCCATCACTCTCCCTCTTGTGTGGTTCTGCGCGGCCCGCTTCCGAAGACGCGAGGTCAGTGAGGATTCCTCCCTGTCGTGCATGTGAGCCATCGCAGCTCCTCCCAGGTGTCGAAGTTCGGCCGTCTGACACCACCACGCCCGATATCGCCGCTGCTGCTGCTCCTCCCAGCGCCATGTTGGTCCCGCTGTGCCCGACGTACGCTCCCGCCCGCGCATGCGCAGTACAGCAGCTTCATTTCCCAAGGTAGCGTGTATTGCATGTCTGTCCAACAGATGTCGCTGTTTTCCACACACACATGTAAAAATATGTTTTTCTCTGTAACCGTGTGACATCTATGTAATCTAGATAGAGAAGAACCTTGCCAAAAGTGAAAGCAAGGTTGTGTCCAAATATGAAAGCAATTGGTGCAGTAGTTTTTGAGATTATCGATTACGTCCAAACTATTTTACATTTTTATTTATATATCTATATATATATATATATAGAAGATATATATATCTATATCTATCTATCTATCTATCTATATATATATATATATATATATATACATATATATATACATACATATATATCTATATCTATATATATATACATATATATCCCCAAAAATATAACAGGGCACAATATATAAAAATACAATAGATATAGACCACTATCATATCCCTCAGCCGTCTCTTCTCCAAGCTGAACAGCCCTGACCTTTTTAACCTTTCCTCATAGGGGAACTATATCTTTTCTGAGATGCAACAACCAGAACTGCCCTTGTACTCTAGGCACAGTCTCACCATGGAACGAAATAGAGATATTATGTAACTCTTTGCTTTCTTCTGTTTGCTTTTTTTTACCGCTGCCATACACTGAGTCAAGGATTTTGAAAGTATTTTCCATGATGGTGTCCAAATCCTTTTCCTGGTTTGTAATTCCTAATATAGAACCTATGTAGCTACAGTGTGGGTTATGTTTTCCTATGTGGAGCACTTTACACTTGTCCACATTAAATTTCATCTGCCATTTGGATGCCCAATCTTCCAGTCTTGCAGGGTCTTCCTGCGATTTCTCACAATCTGCTTGTGATTTCACTACTCGTAATAATTTTGTGTCATCTGCAAATCTGATCATCTCACTCATTGTTCCCTTTTTCAGGTCATTTAGAAATATATTAAAAAGCATCGTTCCCAGTACAGATCCTTGAGGCACTCAACTTCTTCACTGAGAAAATTGACCATTTATTTTTACTGTCTGTTTCCTATATTTTAACTAGTTTGCAATCCGCAGTAGGACATTGCCTCTTATTCCATGACATTATATTTTTCTCCAAAGTCTCTCATGGGGGACTTTGTCAATCACCTTATGAAAATCCAAATGCATTATATTCACTGGAACACCATTATCCACATTTTTATTAAACCCTTAAAAAAGACTTCCCTTATGTAAATCTATGCTGGCTGTGTCCCACTAAAACATGCCTTTCTATTTGTTTTGTGATTTTTTTTTTTTTAGAATAATTTCTATGATCTTTCCCAGCACAAAGTCAGATTCACCAGTCTGTAGTTTCCTGAATCATCCCTGGAGCCCTTTTAAAAGATTGGTGTCACATTGGTCATCCTCCAATCTTAGTATAATAGACAGGAGGTGCTTGGAGGAGATCCCAGGGTTGATCATCTGCTCAAGTCAATATCTTTGGGGCAAGGATGAGTGGCAACTCTTGTTCCACTCAATTTGCCCTGTAGAGCAATGTAATGCCTTATGAATATGGTTAATGTGCTTAGCTTCCGCATAGATCACACCAATGTTAAGATTGTCCCTGGTTACTAGTCTCATTTTGTCCCTTGGGGTGGAGTATCCAAGGTCCCTTCATCCTATGTGAATGGTCATGCCGTGATTGTGATGAATTTTTCTGAATAGATAGTGTGCATGAGGGTGTGGTCCATTCCTCAGCTGGGAACAGTTGGTGTTGTGATGTGATAAAGGAACAGCAGTGGGAACAAGGTAAATGGTTTGCACCAAGGCCACAACTTAGTGTTTTGGCCCTGCTGCCCAGGTCTCATGGTGGGGGTACCCAAGCCTTAGGGGTTGTATGGTCAAACAATATCAACTGTAACAAGACCTTCACTAGAATAGCTAGGTTAGCCTGACACCTGAGTACCAGGCTCCAGCAGGAGCTGCATCTCCTGATGCATTTGAGTTCAGACCCAGAGGGCACACACTCCTACTTGCATTGGGGGGGGGGGGGGCCTGCCCAGAAGGCCCAGACCTACTTCCCCTTCATGGAGGACTCTTGGTCCCAGAAGGCTGGCAGTCCTGCTTGCACAGGGTGGACTGCCTGGAAAAGCCTGGACTTACCGGGATATTTATATGTAGCTATCTGCACATGGGGCTTGGGAACATAGGCTATCCCTTGTTAGGGTTTATGAATAAAGCTTCAACCTTATTTATTCCATTCGATCAACTTTCTCTAGGTGTTCACCGAGATGCCAATATTCAGTAACGCAGCCAGTGGACAAGTTATCTGGTTAAAGTTACCCAGATAACTTGTCCCAGATATTCAGCAAGATAAACGTCCTACTGAATATCCACAGTAACTTTTGTGAGATAATTTTAAACCTAACTGGCTATATTTGAATAGAGCTGGTTAGGTTTAAATGTTATTTGGTCGCATGTGGTCAGATAACTTGCCACGTAACCAGATATATTCAAAAGCTATTTGATTAAGTGGCACTGCTTTTTTTGGGGGGGGGGGAGGAGTGAAGTACAGGCCTGTGGCCCAATTAGAAACCCCCCTCCCCACCCAAATGTAATAAATGGGCTAAGCACCCCATTCCCCAAACCTCTGGGAAGGCACATAAAAACATGTGGTGGGCCCACTGGTTGGTCTGACCTCCTTCCCTGTTCCTCTGAAAATGCTCCAAAGTGCCCCTCCTCTCAGTCCTCCTCCACCCTAACCCTCATCCTCCCAGCTACCTGGGCCCTGTAGAGATTTAGGCCTTCTGATGGGATCTCTGTGCTCTAGTGTGATCCCTCCCCATCACTTTCAATGTTAATATGAGAGCAACGCTGGAAGTATAAGCTACAATAGCTAACTCTACTTACAACGTATTCAACCTTTACTTTTCCTGACGTCAACGCAGGACTAACTAATCTCACAATGCATTGTTGAGGGTGTTGGAAACTTTAAAGACAATATTCGGGAATTCTCTGCATAAGTTACCTAGATAAACCCATCTGATTAACTTGAACCGGATATTCACTTGCAGAGCCGCGCCGCTGGCTACATCCGCTTAAATCCAAGTTTAGCCCCAGTCAGTTGTTTGTCCACTCTTTTGGCAATGGTGATGGTTATCTAGGTAACTTAACCCCACCCCGGTTGCATCTGTCTAAACATTTGTCCGGATAAAGCAGAGATGGTCAATGCGGTGGGATTTTTGAAATCCCGTTGTTTGTTCAGCTACGTGCCGACACTCTTTCACAGAATGAGTGGGAGAACCATGAGAGCTCATCCTGCTTCCCCTAGCAACTGAAAGCCTGCTAGTAAAGAATTTCCTTTTCACTGAAAAGCTGCATGGGGCTTCTGCATTATTGTCACCTTTAAGGTATTTCAGTGCCTCTATCATGTGAGCAAACTTCGGAGACCCCGCCTGCCCTTCTTGGTAACCATCAAATCCAGGCGGGTTTCAACAGGTGCCCTGTGACTTTCTCTCCAAGCCAGAGATTTGTGGACGGGGCCATTTTGGCCACATGCCTCTGGCTTGGGCATCACCTTCTGCTCCGTCATTGCGCGGAGCTCTTTGCTTTTAGCCCAGTATCCCTTGCCTTTCTGTGCTGTGCTGAAGAGACTCCTCGCTAGCTGCGCTGGCGATGAGGACAAGGCAGCAAGGGTGAGATAACCTTGGCGCAGCAGCAGCAGCAGCTGGTGCAGTAATTCAGACTGTTAAGAGATGTCTTTATTCAAGGCAATAAAACTCAGGGATACAATGGCTGCATTTCAATCTCATTCTAAAAGTGCAGCTCTCGAACAACAATAATTTTCAGCGTATTTAAAAATAGCATGATATTGTTTGCTATCCTTGATCGTGCTAAATGGAACTGCCACATCAGATGAATGGAATGCTCTTTGCGCATTACTCATTATCCAGCCGGTAAGGCTGGCTGAGAATAGAATACCTTATGCAACCTGGCAGTGGTTTAAACATTAACAGAAAGCCAAGAACTGTCAGACTTTGGGTATTAACGTGAGAGGCTGAACTATTTGTCTGCCAGCTATTAACATCCATCTAAATTATGGACTGCAAGAATTAGAGAGCAATTAGGAGGATATATCCATGCTGGGGGAAGTGTTTCACCTTCTTCTTGGCAAAGAAATGGAATCCTGAAGAAGAAATGAATATCAGGAAAGGAAATACCAAGTATTTTAGGCAAGAAAATTGCTGTTCTGCAATTTTTATCTCCACTATTTCTATTTAGGTTTCTATTTCATCAGAAAACCAATTACCATTAAGACAACAGCTTCTAGAAATTTGTGTATTGGTGGCTGACATTGCAGTGCATCCTTTGTATGCGCCCAGATTCAAGAAGGGCTAACATTCAAACTCGTCCCATGGACTAGTCTCCAACTGCATGCTCGTCTTGTCTGATACATAATTGCTTTCTGCTATATCTACTGACCAGGAACTTACAGTTCAGACCCATAATAATTCCACATTTCAGTACGTGGCTTTCTGTCAGCTTATCGCAACTGAAGGTCATCAAAACTGCAGGCCTCTTGAGAAAGAAGATCAACATCATCTGCACATGAGGCCATTTTTGTTTTTCTCAGAGTAAGAGGAACCTAAAATATTCATCACAAAAATACCTGAAATATCTTGAGTATTTTCATTTTCATGAACAAATTTGGCCTCCCAGAGGCCTTACAACCACCTTCCTGCCCCTCAACAGAGCCTCAGAGCCCAGGCCCAGCCAGGGCCACTCCTGGCACCTCATATCTCCCTGCCTGGCTTGCCAGGGCCAGCAAGCTCCCCAGCCACCACTTAACCCTTCCATAGGGAGGATGCCCAAGAAAGGGCTGAAGTGATGCCCTGCTGCTCCTGCCCTCACTGATTAATTTTAAAAACGGCGATTGGTACATAACATAGTAATGAAAGTAGAAAAATACCAAATGGTCCATCCAGGCTGCCGCTCTGTGCAGGTTACCTGCAAGCCTTATGTTAAGGGCAATAATATTAACGAAACAGGGAATGTGTTGAATCACTTTGCACTCATCCGCAAAACATAAATATCTTTCTAAAGGAAAAAGTCTACTGAAAGTCACTTTAAATGGACTATAACCTGTTCAGTTTTGAAAGGTTTAGACAGCCTGTTTGCATGAATGATAACACATAAATGGGCTTTTTCCTTTAGAAAGATATTTATGTTTTGTGGATGAGTGGAAAGTGATTGAACACATTCCCTTTTTCGTTACTATTGCTTTGGTATGTTTACATCCTCCACTATTGTAAGGGTAGTAATATTAACATTCAAAACCAAGCACTGTCCAACCCATAACAAAAACCACTTCTATCAACATTTTTAAAGGGTGAGCAGACTTCTTGATAATTCACACTATGCTGCTTGTATGTGCTTTGCTTTAGGATTTGGCCATAGAAGCAGTCCTTCATTTTTTCCCTAATGTCTGCATATCAGTACCCCCGGACTGTAAAAATCAGGGCCCAGCGTTAGCTGTCATCTGAATCCAAAGTGACATCACCTTGGAGCCTGTCTCAGGTGTGGCCACCGCCATTATGTTGTATGGCCATACACTTGGGGCCTGAGGCTTTGTTGGGGGGTGAGAGGGAGGTAGAAAGGCCACCCAGGAGTATTATTTCACAGTTGTTTTTTTTTTTTGTTTTAAGTTTTTTAAGGGTTTTTAATGGGGTTTTTTTCAGTTCAGGAAATGAACAAAACAACAACCAAAAAATTAGACCAGTGAAAACACCCCCTAAAATAAATTAAATTATTGGGACTGCACATCCATAGGGGTAGATTTTCAGAGCCCTGCTCGCCTAAATCCGCCCAAAACCGGGCGGATTTAGGCGAGCAGGGCCCTGCGCGCCGGGAAGCCTATTTTACATAGGCCTCCCGGCGCGCGCAGAGCCCCGGGACTCGCGTAAGTCCCGGGGTTCTCGGAGGGGGGCGTGTCGGGGGGGCGGGCCCGGTCGTCGCGGCGTTCCGGGGGCGTGTCGGCAGCGTTTTGGGGGCGGGTACGGGGCGTGGCTACGGCCCGGGGGCGTGGCCGCGCCCTCCGTACCCGCCCCCAGGTCGCGGCCCGGCGCGCAGCAGGCCCGCTGGCGCGCGGGGATTTACGTCTCCCTCCGGGAGGCGTAAATCCCCCGACAAAGGTAAGGGGGGGGTGTAGACAGGGCCGGGCGGGTGGGTTAGGTAGGGGAAGGGAGGGGAAGGTGAGGGGAGGGCAAAGGAAAGTTCCCTCTAAGGCCGCTCCGATTTCGGAGCGGCCTTGGAGGGAACGGGGGGAGGCAGCGCGGCTCGGCGCGCGCAGGCTATACAAAATCGATAGCCTTGCGCGCGCCGATCCAGGATTTTAGCCGATACGCGCGACTACGCGCGTATCTACTAAAATCCAGCGTACTTTTGTTTGCGCCTGGAGCGCAAACAAAAGTAGGCTGTTCGCGCTTGTCTGAAAATCTACCCCATAGTGAATATTCACACGACTTGGTGCTCCTGCACCAAAACAAAGCAAAGCAATTGCAAAAGGAACTAGACAAAATACAACCAGGCTTATAATGCTGGAGGCCACCTTGAGCATTATTTGGGAAGGCTGGCTATTTAGTAAATTAATTAAAATATTCTCAAGCATGAGAAGCTAAGCAATCCTCATGTCAGGGTGGAAAGGTCACCCAGGGAGTACTGGCCAAAATGTTTGCCCATGAAGGACTGAGTCCCCACCCCCTGCCCTCTCTCCTGGCATGCAGGTGAGGAATAGGTGGCTGCTGTTGCTCCGCAGCGAGATCATCAACCTGTGTTCTATGGGATTGCGGGCTGCCCCAGTGAGGCAAGTGAGTGACTCAGGGTTGAGGTGGTTGGGAGTGGCAGATTAGCAAATGCTGCTATATAAGGTACTGCCAATGCAACCAATGGACTTTTCTTCAATGTTTCCTACTCATCCCACCCATCTGAGGACAGTCAGCCTGAGGATGAGATGTGAGGAGTGGTGAAATGTTCTGGCCACAGCTGCAGCATAAAAAGGGAGGTTGGGATTAGCCATGTCAAGGGCACACAGTAAGCACTGTGTTAAGCCTGGATGGCAGGGATTATCAAGTCAAAAAAAGAGAGACAAGGTCACTAATAAGTCTATAAAGTCACCCGTGTTAATAACCTCTGTGTGGTATGGCTATCCGGAGTTTCAGCAAGACGGTAACCCGTCTGGCTTTAAACACAGCCAGTAGTGGTCTTCTCTATCATGAACCATGAACGTGCTTTTTTTCAAATTATATGCATATCACTTTTTTTATACTTGTGCAAAAATATCTGTGTCATTTCCAAACAGTGTCACAAAAGGAACTTCTAATTGCAACAACTACCCCAAACATTTAAATATAAATACAGTCCCAAACAAATCCCAACACCAGCTGATATTTCATAACATAAACTGCATCAGGAGATCATAGTCACTATAACTTATCTGAAAGTAGTGGTCATTATTGGGTCAAACTCCTCACATCTTTATAAAAGCTTGGCATTCTGGATATGCATCAACCGATTGAGAATTTAAAGGTTCAAGGCATGACGATGACAGCACCATCTGACAGGTCTGCTGGAGAAACAGCTGATCAATGTTGTGATTACTGATGTGGGTGAAACAGGGACATCATTGTTATGCTACAAAGTTCCAGAGCTAATAGAAAAAGAAAAATTGTTTTTTCAACATCATGCTCCTCATAAAGACAGTGTATAAATTACACATAGCATTACAAATCCATACCTAAATTCAGGCCAAAAGGAATCATTGTATTTAGGCAGTGGATCCAATATTGCTCTTTATGGAGTAATCTAGTGGAATGCTCACCCCCCTCCTGTTTTACATGAATGGCTGTACTACATCATTGACACAGAATCTTAAATCTTCAAGTGAATGTGTCGTCCAAATAATGGATAACTAATGGAGTGATCAATCAATGGTTCTTCTTAATGCAACTCCTCTGTCCCACCATACTGGTACACAAGCTTCATGTGGTCTTGCCCCCATAGGCTTTCCTGTAGGGACACAATATGATGTAAACAACTCCATTTATGCTACTGGTACATTTTACAAGTGTATCCAAAATTTCTGGATTACATACAAACAAGGAATCTCTGCGATCGACTGGATCAATCAGACATCAGCAGAACTTTTCAGTTACTTTAAGGGGACAGCATGGAATCTGTGGTTCCTGCACAGTATGTAATGTATCATTACAGATGGGCATGGTAATTTCAAATTACAGCAGAATATTAATTGCAAAGCATTGGGGGTTGTTTACATCATATTGTGTTCCTGCAGGACTGCCTATATGGGTAAGACCACATGAAGCATGGGTACCAGAATGGTGGAACATATAATTTGGAAAAAAAGCATCTTCGGAGTTAATGATAGAGAAGACCAGCATTGGCTATGTTTAAAGCCAGATGGGGTACCAGCTTGCTGAAACCCTGTGCAGCCATAACACATAGAGTTATTGACACGGGTGGCTTTATAGATTTATTAGTTGTTATGTTCGGCAGACTGCGGGCTCATTCCGCGGCCCACTGCCCTTACCAGCCGGCTGGCCCCAGCCGACGCTGCATCTCCCTGGCTGCTTCTGAACATACATAACATAAGAACATAAAACATACTGGGTCAGACCAAGGATCCATCAAGAATAGCATACTGTTTCCAACAATGGCCAATCCAAGTCACAAGTATTTGGCAAGTACCCAAACATTAAATAGATCCTAAGCTACTAATCTTTATTGATTAATAGCAGTTTTTGGACTACTGCTCTAGGAACCTATCCAAACCTTTTTTAAACCCAGTTATACTAAGGGGTTTCTCTTTGCTGCTTTCATATTCTGGCAGCAGGAATAAGCATAGGCGTAACCCCGAAAACCTGCTCCTGTGCACGCCAAGCCTATTTTGCATAGGCTCGGTGGCGCGCGCAAGCCCAGGGACGCGAGTATGTCCCGGGGCTTTGAAAAAGGGGTGGGAAGGGGTGGGGTTGTGGGCGTGGTGCCGACCTGGGGGTGGTCCAGGGGCGGTCCTGAGTCTTCCGGGCAGGCTTAACTTACAGAACAAAGGTAGGGGGGTGGGAATTAGGTAGGGCTGGGGGGTGGGTTAGATAGGGGAAGGGAGGGGAAGGTGGGGGGGCGAAAGGAAAATTCCCTCCGAGGCCGGTCCAATTTCCCTGTTCCCCGTTTCGCTCCAATTTCCCCGTTCCCCGTTCCCTCATTCCTCGTTCCCTCCGAAGCCACTCCAATTTTGGAGCGGCCTCGGAGAGAATGGGGAAAGCCATCAGGCCTCCCCTAGAGCTCGGCACGTGCAAGATGCACAAGTGTGCACCTCTTTGCGCGTGCCGACCCAGGATTTTATAACATACGCGTGGGTAGCGCGCACAAATGTACCCCGCGTGCACCGATTTGAAAATCTGCCCCTAAATGTCATAACCACATCCTCTGGCAACGAATTACAGATCTTACTTATGTGTTGAGTGAAAAAACATTTTCTCTGATTTGTTCTAAATGAGCTACTCGCTAACTTCATGAAGTGCCCCCTAGATCTTTTATTGTTTGAGAGAGTAAATAACCGATTTACATTTACCTATGCAAGATCTTTCATGATTTTCTTGATCTCTATTATATCCCCCTTCAGCTGTCTCTTCTCCAAGCTGAAGAATCTTTAACCTTTCCTCATAGGGGAGCCTTTCCATCCCCTTCATCATTTTGGTCATCCTTCTTTGTACTTTCTCCAGGGCAACTATATCTTATTTGAGATGCAGTAACCAGAATTGCACACAGTATTCAAGGTGTGGTCTCACTATGGAGCGATACAGAGGCATTATGACATCCACAGTTTTATTTGCCTTTCCCTTCCTAATAATTCCTAACATTCTGTTTGCTTTTTTGACTGCTGCAGCACACTGAGCCGACGATTTCAATGTATGACGCCTAAATCTCTTTCTTGGGTGGTAACTCCTAATATGTGCCTAACATTGTGTAACTATAGCAAGGGTTATTTTTCTCTATATGCATCACCTTGCATTTGTCCACATTAAATGTCATCTGCCCAATCTTCAAGCCTTATAAGTTCAGGTTGTCGCAATCCACTTGAGATTTAACTACTCTGCATAATTTTGTCAACCACAAATTTGATCACCTCACTCATTGCACCCTTTTCCAGATCTTTTATAAATATATTAAAAAGCACCTTTCCAATACAAATCCCTGAGGTACTCTGCTGTTTAATTTTTTTCCCCTGTGAAAAAGTCCTACTCTCTATTTCCTGACTTTTAACCAGTTTGTAATCTACAAAAGGACATTGCCTCCTATCCCATTACTTTTTAGTTTTCTTAGAAGCCTCTCATTTGGTACTTTGTCAAACGCCTTCTGAAAATCCATATACAACACATCCTATGGTTCACCTTTGTCCACATGTTTATTAACCCCTTCAAAAAAATGTAGGAGATTTGTAAGGCTGTGTCCCATTAAACCATGTCTATCTAAATGTTCTGTGATTTCATTCTTTAGAACAGTTTCCACTATTTTTCCCGGCACTGAAGTCAGGCTCACCAGTCTATAGTTTTTTGGGTTGCACCTGGAGCCCTTTTTAAATATGGAGGTTACATTAGCCACCTTCCAGTCTTCAGGTACAACGAATGATTTTAATAATAGGTTACAAATTAATTGTAATAAGCCTGAAATCTCATTTTTTAGTTCATTCAGAACCCTGGGGTGTATACCATCCAGTCCAAATGATTTACTACTTTTTAGTTTGTCAGTCTGGCCTACTACATCTTCCAGGCTCACTGTGATCTGGTTCAGTTCATCTGAATTGTCATCCTTGAAAACTGTCTCCAGAACAAGTATCTCTCCATCATCCTCTTCAGTAAACAAAGAAGCAAAGAATTTGTTTAGTATTTCTGCGATGGCCTTATCTTCCTTATGTGCCCCTTTAACCCCTCTATCATTTAACAGTCCAATCGACTCCCGCACAGGCTTTCTACTTTGGATATATTTTTAAGATTTTTATTATGAGTTTTTACCTCTATGGTCAACTTCTTTTCAAATTATCTCTTAGCCTGTCTTATCACAATGTCTTACATTTAATTTGCCAATACTTATGCGTTATCCTATTTTCTTCTGATGGATGGATCCTTCTTCCAATTTTTGAATGAAGATATTTTGACTAAAATAGTGTATTTCACCTCACTTTATAACCATGCCGGCATTTGTTGGGTCTTCCTTCCATTTTTCTTAATGGAATACATCTGGATTGTGCTTCTAAGATGGTATTTTTTAACAATGTCCATGCCTCTTGCACACTCTTTACCTTTGTAGCTGCTCCCTTCAGTTTTTTTTTAAAAAAATTTTCTCATTTTATCAAAGTTTCCCTTTTGAAAGTTTAGTGCTAGAGCCATGAATTTACTTACTGTCCCCCTGCCAGTCATTAAGTCAAATTTGATCTTTTTATGATCACTGTTGCCAAGCGGCCCCACCACTGTTACCTCGCTCACCAAATCCTGCGCTCCACTGAGAATTAGATCTAAAATTGCTCCTTCTCTTGTCAGTTCCTGAACCAGTTTCTCCATAAAACTGTCATATATTCCATCCAGGAACTTCTCTCTAGCATGTCCTGATATTACATTTACCCAGTCAATATTGGGGTATTTGTAATCTTGTATAAAGACGTGGTATTTGATAATTTTGAACAATCACAACGCTATGTAAATATTTTTATCAATTTTTACAATGTATATTTAAGGACCATCATACCACCCCCAGTGCTCACAAGTCGTACTTGCGTTTTCTGCACTTTCACAGGGTCATGTTTAATCAATTGGTCCAGATGGCTGACATCAATGTTCAATTTTTTCTTATTTTTATACTGCATAATAAAAAGGCAACTTCCCTTGTTTCCGGGTTATCGGGGTTGCTTATCCCCTAGCTGTCGGAGGCACTTGTCCGACGCGCGCGTTTCGCCACACAAGCTGCTTCAGAGACATCCGTTTCAAGCTCTCCAGATCCAGCACTTCCCCTTGCTTAGCGGGGGTATCCAAACAGCATTTATTTCATGCAGAATGCTGCGGGTCCATGAATTTTTCGGACACCGACGCCGTCTCCCTGCTCAGAAAATTTCAGCAGTGTATTTGTAATCTCCCATTATTACTGCACTACCAATTAGATTATCTTACTTAATTTCTCTTACTATTTCACTGTCCGACTCATCATTTTGGCCAGGTAGACGGTAGTATATGTTGCACTCACTGGCCACGGGAGGCCGTGACCGGCCTCCTACCTTTTGCCCCAGGGAAGCCGCCTGACGCACCTCCAGGCCGCACGATCCTCCTGGCCCTGTCGGGCCGTTCCGGCCGGCCACACCACTACCGACGCCACTTGCCTGACCAAGACTTCCCTGACCAACAGGACCTTGCCTCAGCAACGGGTCCTACTCTTCAGAGTGCGTGTTGTCTGCTCCTGGTTCCTGCGTTCCTGATTCCTGCTCCTGGTTCCTGCGTTCCTGTTTCCGGTCCTCGTCCTCACTCCTCCTCTCCTCGGACTGATCTCATGGCTCTGACCCTGCTTCATCTCCAGATTCTGCTTGTCTGCCGCCTGCCCCTATCCATCTGCTTGTCTTCCGACTCTCCGTGTTTGCCGCCTGCCCGGACTCTTGGCTGTGCCTGGTTCCTCTTGTCTTCTGCCTGCCCTGCCCTGACCTCTGGTACGTCTGACTTCACTCCGACCTTCCTCCTCCTGGGATTGGTTTCTCTGAGAGACTCGCACCTAAGTCCTGCCGGCCCCAGTAGCCAAGGGCTCTACCTGCAGGGAACGAGGACTGGTATAGGTGAAGGTCCTGTTGGGTCTTCTCTCCTGAAGCCACCTCCCAACGATGAGGACTTTCAGGGGCCTTCCCCTGGAGGTAGCACCAACCTCGTCTCGGCCACGGGTCTAACAGCTTGCCATGGACCCAGCGAATCTTCCTGGCCTGCAGGCCACTGCGGGCCTGGCCCAAAAAATTCAGCAGCAGCAGCACTGCCTCGAGGTGCTGGCCAATACCGTGGAATGCCTTGCGTCCCGCTTGGATACAACCACCTTGGCCAGTTCCAGAAAATGGGGGCTAATAATTTATTGTGCTATCAGTCAAGGGGCAGCCTAAAATGCCATCTAGAATGGTTTATATGCCACTTCCAAGATATCCTATCCCTATCAGTCCAGTTTATTTTTAAAATGAATGCAATTTTTATTCTACTTTTTTTGGCAAATATATTGTAAACCCCTGCTTATGGGAGGGGCCACATAAATAACCATTTCTCAGCTGCATAATTTAGAGTCATAATGCCTCTGTATCACTCCATGGTGAGACCGCACCTTGAATACTGTGTACAATTCTGGTCGCAGCATCTCAAAAAAGATATAATTGTGATGGAGAAGGTACAGAGAAGGGCAACCAAAATGATAAGGGGAATGGAACAGCTCCCCTATGAGGAAAGACTAAAGAGGTTAGGACTTTTCGGCTTGGAGAAGAGACGGCTGAGGGGGGATATGACAGAGATGTTTAAAATCATGAGAGGTCTAGAACGGGTAGATGTGAATCGGTTATTTACTCTTTCAGATAATAGAAAGACTAGGGGGCACTCCATGAAGTTAGCATGTGGCACATTTAAAACTAATCGAGAAAGTTCTTTTTCACTCAACGCACAATTAAACTCTGGAATTTGTTGCCAGAGAATGTGGTTAGTGCAGTTAGTGTAGCTGTGTTTAAAAAAGGATTGGATAAGTTCTTGGAGGAGAAGTCCATTACCCGCTATTAATTAAGTTGACTTAGACAATAGCCACTACTTTTACTAGCAACGGTAACATGGAATAGACTTAGGTTTTGGGTAATTGCCAGGTTCTTATGGCCTGGATTGGCCACTGTTGGAAACAGGATGCTGGGCTTGATGGACCCTTGGTCTGACCCAGTATGGCATGTTCTTATGTTCTTATCAGGCCTATACAACTAAAGGTTCTCCCAGGGATGGGGAGCAGAGCTGGCAGAGAAAATCAGCATAAAATAAATTAAACACACCATAATACTATTGTAAGTAATATAGCAGAATCAGTGCATGCACAATTACAAAACACATTTAGATTCTCAGAATCTATAAGAAAAAGAAGCTTATGGCATTATAGTAAAGAAAATGTATTAACATTTGAAAATTATGAAAAATAACTTATGAAAGCCAATGTCCTATCCTATATCTCAGTTCAGTTCAAGAAAAATTTCAAAATTTCCATCTAAATTCTGTCCAGAATATTAGAATAAGTTCTCAGTTTAATCTCATGTGATTTAGAATATTTTAGATGGACTTCTCTGTAGATGGTTGAGGAAGCAGTCACAGATGCTTGTGATTCAGTGCTCCATGCAGATTCAGAGTCAAATTACTTCACGAAGATGATGTCTAAACTTTCATAATGAAAATAAAATCTCTCTATTCTCAATAAAATCATAATAAATCTTTCAAAACTTCCCTGAATTAAATTACTCTAAACAAAACAAAATTTATTTTAAAAAGTCACTTTAATTCTCTTGCTAAAAAAAAACAAAAAACAGAATACAACAAAAGGCTATGGGGCAGATGTTAAAATCTGCGCGTGCGGGGTATATTTGTACTCGCTACCCGGCGCGAACAAATGTACACCTGATTTTACAACATGCGCACTACTGTGCGCATGTTGTAAAATCCGGGGTCAGCGCACGCAAAAAGGTGCACACTTGTGAACCTTGCGCGCCGAGCCCAAGGGGAGCCCCGATGGCTTTCCCCGTTCCCTCCAAGGCCGCTCCGATAGGGAACTTTTCTTCCGCTCCCCCTACCTTCCCCTCCCTTCCACTATCTAACCCACCCCCAGCCCTACCTAAATCCCCCCCCCCCATCTTGTTTTACTTATTTACGCCTGCCTCTGGCAGGCGTATCTTGCGCACGCCGGCCGGCTGCCGGTGCGCCATCCCCCGGCATAGCCGCTCTGCTGGAGGCCTTGCTCCCGCCCCCTTCCTGCCCCTTTTTCAAAGCCCTGGGACATAAGCACATCCCAGGGCTTGCGCGCGCTGCCAAGCCTATGCAAAATAGGCTCGGCGTGCGCAGGAGCTTGTTCCTGCTGCCAGAATATGAAAGCAGCAAACTCTTTACTTTTTTTCTCAGTCTTCAGGCAAGCTTCAGATAAACCTCTCACCTCACAGCTACATCCCTGTATCTTTCCCTCTATCTCTCTTGTAAACAAAAGCATCAATACCTTTTATACTTAATTAAAAGGCTCATTAGTATTTAATCCCTTGGCCCACATTGGCTCCAGGCAGGTATCACCCACTCAAGCCTTGAAGCAAAAAGCTTACAATTCATCAGTTCAAATATAAATAGTATTTTCATGGAATGTTAATTATAATAAATTATAGTATCCCTATCCCTCCTTTCCAGTAATGACCACTTAGAGTATCTGTGTAGAATAGCAAATACAGCCCTAGCTTCTAGCCAAAGGGCCTCCCCTGATGATTTCACAAAGCAGGTGTTAATGACCCTTCTTTTGACTTTCACAGGGACGTTTGGCATTTACATTCCTCTGTAACTAACAAATAAAAGGACTGCAAAGAGTTGTTTACATGTTACCATGTGTCTTTTGCTAAAGAAAGAAGCAACAACCTTGAATGTATAAATGCTTCTAAAAAGTCACTTATGATATTTCCAATGAAAATGTTTCCAGCACCTGAATTAGGGCAAACCAAACCCTATATGCAAATAGTGCCTCTCTTAATTAGTAATGCAAAAAAAATCCTACTGTAGGAAATATTTTAAGGGACACTAGCAGATTTAGTAAAATAGGAATTTGTTTCTAGGTATGGTGCAGCTTCAGAGATAAACGAAAGTAACAGATCCTTTTCTGCAGCTTGTTAGGACCCGACACAACGTAAGGCAAGCTAGTTCCTTCAGTTTGAATCTCTTTATTGTTGTACTCAGAGAAGAAAACAAAAGCTAAAATGGGATCTCAAGGCAAGACATACATTAAACTTCTAATTTATTTCAGAACATGCAATTACACTGGGTTTAAATAGTATGAGTCATCTTGATCTTATGCATATGCCGCTATAGGTCAATGAAATGTAGGGGTGGAGAGGGGTGAGAACACCAGAGGTGATTAGACTATGAAACTTTATAGCTGAAAGGGCCAATATCCTTAGCAAGTCCTTCTGTGTTTGTTTCCAAGTGTTTGGGATTCAGTGCCAAGAAGTGCAGAGTCATTCATCTGGGAAGTGGTAATCCAAAAGAGCCGTATGTGATGGGGGGTGAAAGACTAATAAGCACAGACTGGGAGAGGAACCTTGGGGTGATAGTGTCCAATGATCTGAAGGCGGCGAAGCAATGTGACAAGGCAATAGCTAAAGTCAGAAGAATGCTGGGCTGCATAGAGAGAGGAAGAACCAATAAGAAAAAAAAGAGGTGATAATCCACTTGTACAGGTCCTTGGTGAGGCCTCACCTGGAGTACTGTGTTCAGTTCTAGAGACCATATCTGAAAAAGGATAGAGACAAGAGGCGGTCCAGAGAAGGGCAAAGAAAATGGTGTGGAGTCTGTATCAGAAGACTTATGGGGAGAGGCTGAAGGATCTGAATATGTATACCCTGGAAGAGAGAAGGTGCAGGGGAAATATGATACAGCCTTCAGATACCTAGATGGCTTTAATGATCAGGTTTCTTGAATCTTTTCTGGAGGAAATCGAACAGTAGAATTAGGGATCACAATATGAAAAATCAGGAAATATGTCTTCATGGAGAGGGGGGTGGATGCCTGGAATGCCCTTCCGGAGCAGGTGGTGAAAACTAAAGCAGTAAACAAATTCAGAAAGCTGGAATAAACACAGTGGATCCCTGACAGCTAGAGCTGGAAATTAAGAAAAGGGTGCATGGGGATAATCACTCAGCATGGAGCAGCAGCTACTACCTCTAACAGAAGGCATGGGGATTACTACTCTCTAACCAAACAGTTTACATGATTTTGACCATGGGGATTACTACCCTTAACCAATTAGCATTTGTTATTTAGGCACAACTGCAGCAGTGCTCTCACCTTCGCCGGCAGGGGGGTGGGGGGGAGAAAAGGGGAATTGAATTCAGATGGCTACCGATGCTGGGCCCTGAAGACATTATGGGAAAAGCATAGGACTGCTTCTACAGCCAAGTCCGTAAGCAAAGCACAAACAGTAGCTCTATATGAATTATCAGGAAGGCTGCTCGCCCTATAAAATTGTTGCTGGTAGTAATTTTGTTGTGGGTTTGACAGTTGCTTGATTTTGATTTTTAATATTACTGCCCTTAACAGTTCAAAGTGTGGCCTTCTGCAATGTAATATTACATTTGAAAATAAAATTTGGAAGCATTTTACTGCAACAGATTCATCTATGTCTATTTTAAATTATGGAAAGAATATCAGAGCATACATAAGAATCTCCACACATCAAAGCAAGACTTGTAAACTTTTTGTATTTTTTAGCTCTGAAATTTTACAATTTGGCCCTAAAACTGTAAACAAATAGCAGCTCTTGTACGATACCCTATGAAAAAATGCCTGCAAACTGTCATCGACAAAAATGGAAAAGGCTAAAGCATATTCAATATCCCTTGAATAATACAAAAGTCCTATGAGATCCAAATTCTTCCTTTTCATTGTTCCCATTCTACCAAGTGTGACAGTGTCCCCAAGTTGCACTTAAAGAATGAGATCCATGAGATGAACAGTATCAGGTACATTTAAATTAGTTATTTTACATAAATCACAGAGTAATTGGAAAAAACTTATGAAAAAAAAATTAAGGAGTGGTCATTTTCTGATCAAAAACAAAGAGGCTGGTGGCACCTTACAGACTAACAGATTTATTGAGGCATAAACCTTTGAGGATTCGAGAACAATTTCATTAGTTAAGTGTAATGGAGAAGATGAGGATATACTAGATAGAGATAATATATATATAAATGCTGAGGCAGTGAATGGGGGAAGGAGGACAGAATGTAAAGAGTAGGGCTTAGAGAGAGTATCATTGTTTTAATACAGTTAAATTGATTAAAAATACAATGTAGAGAGCATACCATCAGCTTAGCACAGTTAAATTAATAAATACTTGGAGTAGGCCAGGAAACTATTGTCATTGCTAAGGGCCATGGTATCTGTTTCTCCATCAGTTCGAATTCTGCAGTTTCACCCTTGACTTTCCCTTGGAGTTCCCCTAACTTAAACTCAGCTGGAGAATGTCTTGGAAGGTCGACATGGCATCCAATTGGTTTTTGGAAGTTGCCATTTCTGATGTCAGATTTATGTCCATATATTCTTTTTTTGTAGAGATTCACCTACTTGCCCTATGTAGACAGCAGAAGGGCATTGCTCTTAGATAAGAGTGTATATCATGTTGGAGGAAATGCAGATGAATAAGTCCTGATGCTTAGGCTGCTATTGTTAGATTTATTTATTTATCAAATTCTTATAGACCGTTGTTCAGACAAGCAATCACAACGGTTTCCAAGCGTAAAATGCAATAAAAGTTACAAATTAAATTCATATAGAACAAATCTCATAAATCTTATAAAATAATATCTAAATTAAAATAATAAATAAAAATAAATTCATCACAATAAAACAAATTAAATTAAACAAGTAAAATATAAATCACAATAAAATGCATTCATGATGTGAAATCAGTGAAAAAATGTTATGATATTCATAGTAATTAAGTGAAGTTTTGAGTCTAATTTATACCGTTAATGTTAAAGAAAGGTACTCTCAGTTGCAAACAATAGCTGCTCAGTAAATGTATAAAATATAATAATTAAAACATTCTCAATCACTTTATACTGAATAAGGGGTAAAGCTAGCTCGTCGAAAACGGTGTCCAAATGAGGGTTAACAGTGCGCTCCACCGGAGCTCCACCGGAGCGCACTGTACTGTATCGGCCTGTTAGGTGGGCAGAATTTACTGACAGGATTACTAAAAGGCCTTTGTTTGCGGATCTCAAATGTCTCTGTGGTTTATGTAAACAAATTGCTGCATTCAGCCAATCCGTTTGGTCTCCATAGATAAGTTTATGTGAAATGCAGAGTACTTTAAATTGAGTACGATATTTTATTGGTAACCAGTGTAGTTTTATCAATATCGGCATTATATGATCACTTTTTTCTTGTTCCAGCTAACACCCTAGCAGCAGCATTTTTGTAGTATTTGTAATGGGCGTATTGTAGATCGCATAATAGTGTTGCCAAGGTAGATATTGGGTACACAGTTGACCTCTGGGTTTGTAGCAGGGTCTGGTCTCTCTATGCCAATACTATGTGTCCCATTTGAAGTTGATGGCCAGGGTTGGGGCTGGCTCTCTGTAAGCCAGGAGAGGGCTACTGCACAGCCTTTGAGAGGCTGACCTTATTGTCCAAGATGATTTGTAGATCAATCTGATGAATAGACCTAGATTTCAAATAACAAGATACTTCTTTAAAACAAGTTCTGTAATCACTGAGTTGGAATTATTAATGTGTATTTTGATATCCTACAAACTTCTAAAATATTGAAGACCATGTTACCAATTATGTTTGAAGAGGTTACCATGAAGAAATTACAATATATTAAATCTGATGGATGATCTTTATAATCAAAGCACTGACTATGAAATAAATGAATTTCCCTGCCACGTCTTTCTGGTCAAATATAACATCCAGAAGTTTTCCCAGCCGGGGAAAATGGGTGTGCCATTGCTCGATCCTGTTTGCTTGATCGAGTCCTTTGGTCATTTTTTAAAGTTTTTTTTTGAGACATAAGCATACCCAGATGGTATGTTCAAAGTAACAGGTCTGTACAATGCAAAGCAGCATTCAGCTTGTCCTATTTATTGCATCAAATGGGATTATAGCATAGCTACACATGGAAAAAAGGACAGTGGGAAAAATAGCCAAACCCACTTACAGTAGTTCCATTACTGACTGGCTCTTGTCTCTTGTTCCTTTCTTACAAACGATGAACTGAACCCGGTATTATTCATTTAAGTTACTGGCAGCCTAAAGCCTAAGCAGCTGCGTTACTCAGTTTATTTCATTTTAAGCACTGTGGGTGTCATTTTAGGTTTTCTGCAGGCAATCTGTATTTTTAGACAACGCATTCAAGACAGACCTTCCTACAGAACAATTTTGTTCCCAGCAGGGCATATGCTCGGCATGGAAATGTTTCTTGCTGCTACATGAAAACGAATGGATTGCCTTTGTGCCAGTTCCTGTATTTGTACAACTTATCAAGTAATGAGAAGGGTGGAATCCTATTTATAACCACCATGCAGTGTGGCTCAAGGGAGTGCTGAAGACCACAAGAAGCTTTTCACCTTTGGAAAACTTTCCTATGTGGCTAGTGAAACATTACACCATAATTGGGGAAAGGTAGAATTTAATTGCATCACACAACATTGCCCCAACAAAAATGATGATGCAAAACATGAACTCTCAAGACCATCTAGCTATGACTGCGTGAAGAAGAAAGAGAGATTATAGTAACAGGGACGGCAATATTTAAAGCCTTTGTTGTAAGAAAAAGTGCATTATATCCACAAAAGTGGGAGCTTTCAATATTGTCCAAACTGCCTGTAAATGAAAGTTTGCATATTGTTTAAGACACACACCTGTACCTGTGGATTCTGGATGTTTTCCTGGGAGTAGAGAATTTTCAAAGGGATTTTGTATGTAAAAATGCCTTCAAATCAAGTATGTTTGACATATGTGCCCAAAAGCAATTTTAAAAACAGGCTGAGTATGCACATATTCATGTGTTTATGCAGGAATGTATGCACAAACAAAGTGGGTTTGTTTAGAGGATATTGGGGCATGGTTTAGATGTTTGCGTATACTTTGCTAATTCTATAATAAAGGCACATGCGAATGTTATCAAGAATATGCAGACGCTTTTATACCTGCCAGATTCATACTTTGATTGCCTTTTCTGATCTTGTGTTTAGCATGCTGGCTTCTCATGGTGAGAAGAAAGGACAGCTTGATTGCTTGATTGGAGTGTGGGGGCTGACTGAGAAATAATTATCAGTGCCCATACATTTGATATGTCATGTAACTTGTTTTTTGCAGGGCTGTCCTGTATACTACAAGGTTTGCTTCAATTATATGGGGGAAATTTTTAGTGGATGGCAGTGTTTTTCTGGCGGTGTGAGTGAGTGTCATTGGGGATAACTGGGGTTAACTGGAGGTGTGTATGAATATCATTGGGCTAAGTGGTTGTCAGACTGATGCTATATCATACGCTGAGCCTAGCGCACAGGCTAATGAGCTCTTGGACGCATGTTTTGGATGCGCTAGGCTAACACCCGATGCAATAAGGGGATTAGCGCATCCAAAAAGTGCGTCCAAACCAGCACGTAGCTATTAAATGCATGCAGATGAGGTATTAGTTATTTACCACAATGCAAAAAATCATCATGTGCCTGATGTGCACGTTTTTAATGAGGAAAACCTAATGCCAGCCCCAGGGCTGGAATTAAGACTTACGCACTCTGAGCTGTCTAAAAAAAACCCAAAAAAACCCACAAAGCCACAGGATGTGGTTACAGCAGTTAGTGTAACTGGGTTTAAATAAGGTCTGGATAAGCTCCTTGAGGAGAAGTCCATAAATTGCTATTAATCAATAAGGAATAGTAGCTTGAGATCTATTTAATATTTGGGTACTTGCCAGGTACTTGTGACTTGGTTGGCCACTGTTGGAAACAGGATGCTTGGTTTGATGGATCCTTGATCTTACCCAGTATGGCATATCTTATGTTCTTATGTTAAGGTGCACCTCCCGTGGCTGGAAATTAGGCTTCCTCAGCAGGGATCCCTTTCCTCCGGACATAGTACAGTAAGGAAGAAAGGCTATGAGACTCGCACATACATTTCCTAATTCGCAGGTAAAGACTACTTTTTTACACATGTATGGGAGCAGCTTTTACGCACATTAAATGTACAAATATACTTTTATAAAAGACATAGTCAATTTTCATATGGCATCTGTACACACACATACAATATTTATTGACCCATTGTGCCTTGTGTTAGGTTTACAGTCCTCTCTCCCTCAAAGAAAAAATACTTTCATGCCTAGAGCTGTAGCCTTGGCTGCGCTTTGCCCAGCCCCATCAAGTGCCATAAGGACCCTGGTGCTATCCTCTAAAACTAGTTTCAGGGCTGTGCTGCTCCCACAGCTGTGGCCATGAGGCTGCACCCTGCCCCTGTGTGTGTCCATGTATGAGGAGGCACCTAAACATGTGCAACCTTTCCCTGCCTTCCCTGCCAAACTGCATGCAGAGTGCAAGAGCCTGCACCTCATTCATGCATTTTTGCAGGGTGCACCTTGGTTGCCCTCATTTGTTTTCTATTAACCCCTAGTTCCCTCAAGGCACTTATCTCCCAGGGACAGGAGACTCCACGATTAAACTGCTGGAGGAGGCCATGCCAAGCCTGGCTCATGTTATTTACATTTCCCTGGATCCTTCTGGTGCGGAAGAGCATATTCTCAGTTTTCACCACCAAGGAGGCCAGCCTGGCCCTGTCCCTGGTGATAAAGATTGGTTTCCTTGGTGGGGGGGGGGGGGGGGGGGGACTATTTTGGAATAAGTCCACCTCAGCAAAACTGGAAGTGAGTGCATGCGCAAAAACAAAAAAAAAAAATGCATCTGTCTTGTGGGAAAGAAGATACTTCTCTCCGGCTGGCGTTCAACGGACAATCCATCATTCTGGGCGTGGAGGAACAGCTTTCATTTCATGATGACCATGGAGGGCTTGGCAGCCCGGTCCTCTCCGAACCAGCGGCGCCGGTTTTTAGTTAACTGGCAGCCTTATATCCAGTCTCTCCCGCACCGTGCGCGTAGCTTAATGATTAGGACCACACCTACCTGTGTTTTTCTTTTGTACGCCTTGTATCTTTGTATGATGTACCTTCTAATGTCACTCTAACTGCTATCTTGCTTGCTACTCGGGGGGGGGGGGGGGGGGGGGGGATGTTATGGTTGTTGTTTGGTTATTGCGGTCCGGAGGGGTGCAGGCACCACTCCCCTCTGGTAGTTGTACTTTATTTCTGCAAAATTCAATAAAAACCGTTTCAACATAAAAAAAAATGCATCCATATTTGTGCATTCTGAGTATGTGCAAAATATTGCATGCACTGGGGGGAGGGGCAGAGAAACAAATATTTTAAAATTTGTGCAAATTGCTTATCACAGGTTCTAAATTACTTTATCAAATCTGCACATACCCATATAGGCACTATGCACTGTAAGGATTGTAAGGCCTTGTGCCGTGGCGCTGTTGACGCTGCCTCGGGAGCGAGCCCACTCAGCCCACACCGACAGCTGGCAGACCCACACTGGTCTGGCACAGGCTGGAGCTTTGCCTAAACCAGCCCCATGCCCCGCAAGTTCTTGGGTTCCAGGGGCCAGCAGGCCTTAGGTGGGTCCCGAGGGTGATCCAAGAGAGAAAGTCCAAAGACGAGCCAAGAGTCAGGGCAGGCAGCAAGCAGGATGGAGTCAGGGTACAAGGCAGAACAGGTACAGGTGGATAGCAAGGAAGTAGGCAAAACCATAGCTGAGGTCAGAACAGGAGGATCAGGGCAAGACAGACAAGACATAGAGGGACAAGACAAGGCAATACTCAAGGACAAGGACAAGGCAGGTAGTCAAGGCGTAGCAACAGAGACAGGGCAAAGTCAGGAGCAGGGCAAGGCTGGTTGAGAAAAGATAGACAGACTGGATGAGGCAAGCTTGGATGAGACAAAGTTGGACGAGGCAAGGTTGGACAGACTGGGCGACACATGACTGGGCGAGGCAGGGCTGGACAGGCTGAATGGGCTAGATGAGGCAAGGCTGGATGAGCTGGACGAGGCAACACAATCTGCTGGCTAGGCAGGGGACCCATTGCTGAGGCATCTGTCTGCATGGAGTGCAGCTGGGATTTAAATGCCCTGCAGCGCTGATATGATTTGTAAGTACCAGAGCCGCTGTTCCCACCATAGGGTCTACTAGTTTCAGCGTGCATGCACCTAAGGGGAGCCAGAGGAACAGCAACCTGTAGAACATGGCACCATTGGCAGCATCCTGAGCCTGTGGCAGTATTAGGGGTAAGTGTAGTCAGTCACAGAAATAACAGGCACATATATGGGGTCTGTGTGGATATGTTTGAAAATTAGGCTGCACAGCCATCAATGGAAAAATTACATGCAGGGAAAGCAAACCCTAATGTCTGTGTCTAATTTTTCTGGGAGCAATAAACAAAGAAAAAGCCTTAGTGTATGGACTTTTGCTTTGCTTATTGGTGCAAACCCAGCAGGTTTGCACCAATAAGCAATACCTCCAGAATTTGCACCAATGTGGATGCAACCTTGCAATATAAAAATATTTATATATATTATATATAACTTTGGATCTGTGGTGTTGCAAGATTCAGATTGTCTAATATTCAAGACTACGAGCTCTTTTAGATCCAGGCACTAACCCAGCATCAATAATGAAATGCTTATTAGCATATGAAAAGATTCATTTTTAGAAGAAATGAACAGATTGTTTAACTTGCCCACAAAACACACAAACAGTAAAAGGTTCACGGACTCATGCAATTGAGTTCACTCGCGGTTTGGAAAGTGTGCTGGAATTACTATAGGCTTATAGCAAGTGCTTGCACTGTAAGCAACCCACGTCCCAACACAACTGTCCTACTGTACTGCTGATCTGTAGCAGAAAAGGCTGGTGAAAGCAGGTGCTGCTGCTTGTGCTGGCAAATCCCCAGGAAACTGCAAGCTCCAGTAGCTGACAGCAGAAGGGATCCGCCTGCCTCACTGGCAGCAGGTAACCCAAAGTCCTCACAATGCATTAAACCTTGCTTGCAAACAAATAACTTTTATGCATTGCACCAGAGCAGATTCCCTTCTGTTTTGGGCTAGCAGGATCCAGCCGATGGCCTGCACATGCATGGGTGCTGGTCTGCAATGCTACAGCTCTTAAGAGACAGCACTCACAGGCCGATGCAGAAAGGCGTGTTCACCCAAAACGCACAGGTCTGCCCGCTCTTCGGCGCATTTTGTGAGCGTAAAGCTTACTGCCGATGCAGCGAGGAGTTTTTTTTTTTGCTCACACAATGACCGTCCCAAAAATGTGGGGTCAGCTCAGTACCCTCACATGGAAATTCCATGAGAATAAGGGCATTAAGCATTCCCTCCCAATGCAGAGAGGTGCGCTGGCTGTGCGCACATTTTCTTAACGCTAGAAACCTTGCTCCTGGTCAGAGGTGGAGTAAAGTTTCTCCACCCCCCCTCAATGCGCGAGGCCAAGTGGCAGAGGCTCGACAGTGCATTTCTTTTTTAAGTCTAATTGTGTCCCGATAGACGTCTAGGAGCACCAACAAAAAATATGCATCCATATGCTAACTCCCGTTCAGCCCCCTCCTCTCCTGAATTAAAATGTGCATTTGGCCTGTGCTGACCACACATTTTAACTCGGGATGCATTGGCATAGCGTTAGCTTACTGCATGGGGAATGAAAACGTTTTTTTTTAACCTGTGCCTTAAAACTGTGGCTGAAATGCAGCACGCAGGCTCTTAACACACAGATTATTGCATCAGCCTGTCAGTTTGTAATACGGCAGCGTCATGAGTAACATAGCTCACATAATTGTATTGCCTTTTACTAAAAGTGAGTCACACAGGTAGTTTTGCTTATTGTTCCATTGTAATATCGTAGTTATTACTGTCTGTGCTGAAAGGATATATCCCAGCTGATAGCCATAAAAATTTAAAAATAAATTAACATGGGGTTTTAGCCTGCTTCTCCAAATGAGGATCAAGGGGGTTTACTGTGTTATTAGTAACTGAGGTACAATAAGTCCCTGACCCAAAGAGCTTACAATCTAAGTGGGTACCTGAGGGAACAGGCAATAAAGTGACTTGCCCAAGATTACAAGGAATGGCAGTGGGAGAAGTGGGATTTGAACTCTGGTTTCTCTGCTTCTCAGTCCATGGCTTGTGACTGTTTATAAGATCTCTCCTTATACAGGGAACCTTCTTCATCGTTTATAATCACCCATCTTGGGTAGATGAATATACAACATTCACCACTTAGCTCATGAAAAGCGTCTCTCCATGTCAAACTGCAAACCTTTGTAGGAATCTAAATCACTATCATTGCTAGCATGGCTGCTGCCTGAACATTCTGTCTCCTAGGCCCCCTGCATAGCCTCCCAGACAGATTTGGCTACTTGACCACAGGAGTGGCCAACTCTGGTCCTTGAGAGCTACAAGCAGGTGTTACACTCAGTGGTCCACAGGCTATTCCCGAGGACTGCCGCTCTCACCTCCTGGCCTGCCTGTGCCACATCCCAGCGCAGTGGGCGGCTCCTTGCACACCGTGCTGCTGCCCACGGTGGAGGCACTGCCAGCCCGGAACCGACGCAATGCTTCCCAACGTTGGGGGAGGCCTCCACTCCACAACATTCTGGTCTGCTAGGTGCCGCCAGCTTTGCGGCTGTCCCTTCTGATGCTGACAACCTTCCTTCAGGCCTCCCATAGGTGCATGTGTGCCCGACTGAGTTCCCTTAAAGGGACAGTTGGGAATCCAGCAGAGATGCCTCCTTATGACATCACAGCTCCTATGAGATAAAAGGCCTTCTTGGACGCCTTTCCAATTCCTCGGCAATAGGTTGCCTCTTTGGAGTAGTGCTTTGCCTCAGCATTCTTCACTCCTGATCTATTCCTGGTTCCTGCTGTGCTCCTGTACTCTTGTGTCTTGGTCCCTAGTTCTCATTTTCCCGGTCAGTGTTCCTCATTGTTCCTGTAGCTCCTTGTCCTCCTTTAGTTTCCTCCTCTCCTTGGATTCGACTTCTGGCTTGAACTTGACTTGACACTGCTTGACCTCCGCTTGCCTCTGACCCCTGCCTGTTTATCATTGTTGACTGAAGTCCACTTGGCCTGATCCTCTGCCTGGTCATCGACCCTGCATGTACTTTGCCTGCCTCAACCTCAGCCTGAACCAACTCTGTTTGCCTGCTGCCTGCCCCAACTGCTTTTCTGTGCTGGCTGCCACAACTCCACCTGACTGATCTTCACCCCCTCAGAGGCCCGCACCTAAGTCCAGACGGCCCCAGCACCCAAGGACTCAACCTAAGGAGAACAAGGGTTGGTAGTGGTGAAGCTCCAGTTGGGCCTCTGGTTCAGCCAGCTCTATCTGTCAATGGTGGGGACCTGTAGGGCTCCTCCCTGCAGCTTGCGCCAACTCCTCCTCGGCTCAAGGGTCCACCTCCGCAAATAAGCATGGGTGTAGCTTGCTTGTTACGGCGGTTACTACCCCGAATCAATTAAGCTTGATACTTCACTTGGAATACATATCCAGCATAGCTCACTGCTTCAATGACAGGGAGAATGAAAAAAAGATGATTTATATTCAGCATCAACCAACAAGGACTGAATTACATAGTCTGGGTAAACAAATAAGCATGAGTGTAGCTTGCTTGTTACGGCGGTTACTACCCTGAATCAATTAAGCCTGATACTTCACTTGGAATACATATCCAGTGCAGCTCACTCCTTCAATGACAGGGGGGAATGAAGTAAAGAGGATTTATATTCAGACAACCAACAAGGACTGAATTGCACAGGCAGGGTAAACAAACGTGGGAGTAGCTTGCTTATTACGGCGGTTACTACCCCAAACCAATTAGGTAGATACTTTACTTAGATGCAGCTCCAGCACTGCTGTCTGCATCGATGATGTGGGTGGAAGGGAATTGGAACCAAAAAGTTACCAATAAGGGCCCTGACCTCAGCAGTCAGAGTAACAGATAAGTATGAAAACAAATAGGTGTGAAAGCTTGCTGGGCAGACTGGATGGGCTGTTTGGTCTTCTGTCACTTCTATGTTTCTATGTTTCTATATAAGACTGGTTTTCAGGATATCCACAATGAATATGAATGAGATAGATTTGCATTCAATGGTGGCGGTGCATGCAGATCTATCTCAAGCATATTCTTTGTGAGTATACTGAAAACCTGGCTTGTATATTAGAGATGTGAATCGTGTCCTCGATCGTCTTAACGATCGATTTCGGCTGGGAGGGGAGTGAATCGTATTGTTGCCGTTTGGGTGTTTAAAGTATCGTGAAAATCGTGAAAATCGTGAGCCGGCACACTAAAACCCCCTAAAACCCACCCCCGACCCTTTAAATTAAATCCCCCCCCCTCCCGAACCCCCCCCCCCCAAATGCCTTAAATTACCTGGGGGTCCAGCGGCGGTCCGGAACGGCAGCGGTCCGGAACGGCCTCCTGCAATTGAATCGTGTTGTCTTCAGCCGGTGCCATTTTTCAAAATGGCGGCGCAAAATGGCGGCGGCCATAGACCAACACGATTCGACTGCAGGAGGTCGTTCCGGACCCCCGCTGGACTTTTGGCCAGTCTTGTGGGGGTCAGAAGGCCCCCCCAAGCTGGCCAAAAGTCCCTGGGTGTCCAGCGGGGGTCCGGAAAACGATCTCCTGCCGGCGCCATTTTCCATACGGAAAACGATTCGCGGCAGGAGATCGTTTTCTGGACCCCCGCTGGACCCCCAGGGACTTTTGGCCAGCTTGGGGGGGCCTCCTGACCCCCACAAGACTTGCCAAAAGTCCAGCGGGGGTCCGGAACGACCTCCTGCAGTCGAATCGTGTTGGTCTATGGCCGCCGCCATTTTGCGCCGCCATTTTGAAAAATGGCGCCGGCTGAAGACAACACGATTCAATTGCAGGAGGCCGTTCCGGACCGCTGCCGTTCCGGACCGCCGCTGGACCCCCAGGTAATTTAAGGCATTTGGGGGGGGTTCGGGAGGGTGGGGGATTTAATTTAAAGGGTCAGGGGTGGGTTTTAGGGGGTTTTAGTGTGCCGGTTTTCCTGCCCTCCCCCTTCCCCTGATTTACAATTTTTTGACGATAAATCGGGGGAATTGGTATTGTATCGTGGCCCTAACGATTTTTGACGATTTAAAATATATCGGACGATATTTTAAATCGTCAAAAAACGATTCACATCCCTATTGTATATGGCTCTTGAGGACTGGAGTTGTCACCCCTGCAATAGGACTTCTAGTTATTACTAGATATGAAGCCTGCCAAACAGACCCAGCTGCGTAGTTGCCTGTGTAGAATGCCCTAATGGGTCTCTGTTAAAGGAGAACACCAAGTAATTGTGTAGAGCAGTGGTTCCCAAACTTGTCCTGAAGGATCTCCAGCCAGTCAGGTTTTCAGGATACCTGCAATAAATATGCATGCGAGAGATTTGCATGCACTGAAAGAGTGTAGAAGTTTCTCATCTAAAGAGACTGAATAACCTTCTCGTTCATTCCGGTGAGAAGATGTGGACTTTAGAAGAATAGTGGCACTGTTCAGATATGTACCATTATGCTATCACTTGGATAGTGAAGAAAGGAGAATGAACTGGGAAGTAAGAAGAACATTCTATTCATCTGGAGAAAAGATATGCAATATGAGACTTTAGGGTGTATCATATTAGCATCCTAAAATTTGGGAAGGAAATTCTAAATTACCTTTACAGTTGGCAAGGATCAGGAATGAAAGAAAGGATGCCCTGAGAGTTACAAAATCACAGATTTATTGAGGAGGTAAACACGTAAATGTATTGGATTTGCGTGAGGAGTCATTTTCACTATTTCATCATCAATTATCAGTAGAGTTGGAAACCACTACCAGCTTCCAACATAATTATTACTGCTGTATGCATTCTCAAAAGTATATATTTTACACACACACCCTCCCCCCTGCCACCCAGTGATGAGCTTAGGGCAAGAGGAACCCCGGGCCCCCAAAAATTTGAAATTAGAAAAAGAATCATGCTTTTCTCCAAAAAATGTACTTTAGGCCATAAAACTACTCTGCGCGTTTCAGTGTGAGGTGAAAACAGGAGTATGATGGATTTCCAAGCAGGGTCTATCCTTAGTCTAAGTATTTGCCCACTTGTTTCTAGGACCTACAATTACAGGTAGTGATGTGCTACAAATTTCCTGTCATAGTGCCCTTGACAGCTCAGCTACACTCAGTAAGGCACTCTTTAGGTTTATAAAATACTTCAATAAAGGGCTCCTGGCAGACCCTTCCAGTACGTCACTTGTTTTAGGAGATATTAACAGTTGAACAGGACCCTCTATCCGGGGTAATTTTCCAGATACCAAAGGGGTAGAGAAGCACTGTCTATCTGTCCAGATAATCAAATATATCATTGGGGATAAATAAACAGCTACAGTCTAAAATACAAAGTATTGATCCATGAGCCGAGCAGACAACTATTGATTAGGCAGGGTTGAAATAATTGGTTTTTCACTAATAGAGAGAATGCTTTGCAATACTGAGTTGCAAAACAGGAGCTGGAGATGAACAATAATCAGTGAACTACTATAGAGCAATAACTCAATAGGAACAAAGGAGAGAATTTCTACAGAGTCCAACATAGTATACAATTCCGAAATGATGATAATGTACTTTCTGATTGCTTGAAGGTTTCCTCCAGCTCCTTTGAAAGCAGCCTTCCTTGAGGCTGGAGCACGACGGGACCTTCATTCACAGCTCTCTCAGGTTATTACCTCACTTTGTATTTCTTCTCCCAACCTGCACAGTGTCTCCTCCAGATCTGACTGACCCTATAAGCAGAAACCAATCCAGGCAGCTGAACTCAGATTTCCTGCACATCAGCACACAGAACTGCCACTGGGTCCTGGGGGTTTCCCTCATTAATGTTTTGTGATGCATCAATGCAAACTGGAGAAAGAGATTGAACATTGCACAAAGTATGGATGGACAACTTCCAAAGCCATTTTACCCTAGTAAATAGCAATTTTACCTGCAAAAAAAATGACGTCAAGAAATTGCTGTCCTAGTTAAGTAAGAATACGCACAGTCTCCCATAGCATGCGTACTTATAACTAGATATTTCCAGAGGCATGTTTAGGGTAGGGGAGGAAAATAGGGTGCAGTCACAAGTATGTATGCAGTATTTTCTTCCTCTCAGCTGCCCACATGAAAAGAGCAGGTGCAAAGTATGTGGTTACTTTTAGTGCATGACCTTAACATTAATATTCAAAGAGAAAGCACCCATGTTCTCTCTCTCTGAAAACTAGAGTCAAGGAAATGAGCTGAAAGAGTCCATATACTGCACAAGCAAATGGGCTACAGTGAATGGTGAAAAGACTTTCCATAGCAAGTTGGTCATGAAATGGTGCTGAAGGAAAGTACAACCCAAAGTTGCAAAAAGAAATTATTTATTTACCTAAAGAGTGGAAGATACATGGAACAGCCTTCTAGTCAAGCTGGACTGGTAGAGATAAAAATGGGAATAGAATTTCAGAAAGCCTGGGATAAGAACAAAGGATTTATGCCTGGAAGAAAGCAAAGGTCAAGTAGAGTCTTGCAACAAGAGGAGAAAATGGCCAGACTAAATTGACTTTGTGGTCTTTAACTGGCATCATACTCTGTGGTTTTAAGATTTTTATGACTGGTTATTGGAAGACATGAGAATCTCTACATACAAATCTTACTCTCCATGGGATAAAAAAATGTTAGGGATAAGTGAAATAAGTAGAGTGAGGGTATTCAGAGGATGAGGACTGATTGGGTGTTGGTTGGCAGAAGATAAAGGAAAGAGATTCTAGAATCATGGATGTGTGGTACTATTGCATTTTATATTTTATTTTTATTATTTATTGAAACTGTATCTTTTATTGAATTGTTGCTGCATGCTATAACTGTGTTTTAAGTTCTTCTTGTTGCACGCCCTGTCCGCGCATGGGCCTGCTCACCTCGCTAGCTCCTCTCCAGGTCATAGGTCGGCTTCCCCAGTGACAGCCGCAAGCTCCCCTAGGCCTTGGCGTCCCACGGCGGCGATCGCCAGGCCTTCCACTGTGCACCGGGCCTCACGCCAGAGTCTGGCGTCTCCAATGGTGTTGGCCACGCCCCTACACGCGCATGGACCGCCCGGCCTCTTGTAGGGACAGGGGCGGGTCTCTAGCTCCGCGGTGCGCCCTGATTGATGGAAACGATATAAGGAAGTCCCTGTCTGCACTTCCTTGCCTTGGCAATCGGGTCGGCACTGTAAGTGTAGTTTGTCTCCAGTCTTGTTCCAGCCTTGTTCCAGTCTTGTTCCAACCTTGTTCCAGTGTCTTTCTGTTCCAGCATCCTTCTGTTCTTGCATCTGTCTGTCCGTCCTCCCAGGTAGTACCCTCAGACTGTCTCTCTGGTACTGACATCGGCTTGACCTTCCTGTCCGCTGCCTGCATCCTGACCTCTGCCTGCCTTGTGATCTCGTCTGACCTCTGGAACAGGGAATCTGAATTTCATGTCTACCTCATAGTAGAGTGAGGGAAATTCTTCTTTTCTTCTGGCTCCACTGTCTGTCCTACCTCCAGCTAAAGTCCCAACTTCTGACTTGGTCCCCTCACTTGGCTGAGCACTCTTCTAATTCATTTCAGCTATGTTTCTATGGAAATTAATGTTCCTATCCTCCATGCACTCATGGCTTTCTCAGTCTGCATCCCATTAGAGTAGGTCTTCCCCAGGAATTTTGGGGGATATAGTTTTTTTTATAAACTTCCTGTTGTCTGGCGTTGAAGTGTGATATAGAATGACAAGCATTTTTATAGAACACATCCATAAAGAGTTCTTACATGCAACTGGTCAGTTTGAATAGGAGGGAGAAGCATATTGAGGGTGTGATAGCATGCGATATGGAGGGTGTGATAGCATGCGAGCAGTTTTTGGCTTTATAAGGGTGTCAGTGGATAGAATATTCTGGACTCCGGCCTTTTATCCACAGAACCGGTTTTATTATTTACAGCATAACAGAAAACAGCAGTTCTAAGCCAAAAGTTACAGTAATAGACAGTTTTGTCATAGGAGCTGCCGCCTCCTTGCTCCCAGGGCCTCTCTGTCCCTTCCTGGGCCTGCTCTCTTATTTCCCTGCTTAGGGAAACACCCTGGGACCAGAATTACCTTTTGGGCTGAGCCTTAAGGTAGACCAGGCTACATGCCTCATCCTGGCCTTTTAAAGGGGTCAAGATATACACTCCTTTACAGAGGGTTATTTACATCTGCATTGAGGCTCAGGATGATGCCTTAGTACTGGCACCTCGTGAAGATGAAGCATGGGCATTTTTCAGCTTGAGCTCTTAGTTTTTGTGGAAACCATATTTATGAGAATGTGCAAGTGGTTATAAATATTGCTTTAGAAAAAAAAGTTAGGACTTATGGCTTGTTTGCAGAGAAGTTGAAAATACTGGATAAATCACAAGATGAAGTGGCAGATGGTGTCCACATAAATAAGGAAACCTATAATTAAGCCAGATAAGTAATACGTGGTTTTTCAAGCCATTTCTACTGAATGGTGTGAGGTGAAGCGGTGAATGGTGCTGATTTCTTCAAGAAAATATATATAACTAAGCCAGATAAATATATAATGGATTTCAAGATTTCTTCATTGAAAAGTGACCTGATTTTATAACGCCTTTGAAAAAGCCATTACATCTGTGAAACAGAGGACAGAGGTCTTTTGTGTGTGTGTGGGGGGGTGGGGGGCGGCGTTGGATTATCCTTTTTATGAATGATATTTTGTTGATTAAGAGTTTAAAGCTATGGATTTATACATATAAATAAAAGATAGGTATTTGAAATCTGGCATTTTTTGAGTGGTTTGGAATGATTGGGTGTTTTTCACTACCTATTTTGGCTTTGTTATTTTTTTATTTGAAACGTGAGTTGCTTAAGAAGATTGATTTGAGAGTGTAAGGCTACCCAGTGCAAATGGTGGAGATGACAGCAGTATCTCATTTCTATGTGTCCGTGAAGACACAGACATCACTAGTAAAGCACAAGGACAATTAGGAGCCCCCTGACATGTCATGCAGCTTAAGCGCCAGTGAGAAATCATACGGCACTAACTCTATTGCTGGCACCAGCAATGCCTGAACAGTGTTAGCATATAACCACAAAAAACTAAAGCACTGTGAACCCCGAGGACGTAAAAAAAAAATTAGCATTCATGGCAAAATCCCCCCAAAATGTTAATTATCTTTAAACCCCAATACAAATAAAAACACACCAGTAAAAGCTCTATAAGTCAAATCAAGTGACTTCTCTGAGTTCTGATCACTTTTCCAGGCATCTGTGTCAAGGAGAGATATATCACACTTTAAGATGCATATCCAACAAAGTACTGTATTAAGAAAAATGTATAGTTAGCCGAATAGTATACCATCAACATAAGACAATAACTGCGTTGCTTCTCTTCGCAGGATCCAATGCTGCTATGCTAAGGAGTAGGGATGTGAATCGTGTCCTCGATCGTCTTAACGATCGATTTCGGCTGGGAGGGGGAGGGAATCGTATTGTTGCCGTTTGGGGGGGTAAAATATCGTGAAAAATCGTGAAAAATCGTGAAAAATCTAAAAATCGCAAAACCGGCACATTAAAACCCCCTAAAACCCACCCCCGACCCTTTAAATTAAATCCCCCACCCTCCCGAACCCCCCCCAAATGAGTTAAATAACCTGCGGGTCCAGCGGCGGTCCGGAACGGCAGCGGTCCGGAATGGGCTCCTGCTCCTGAATCTTGTTGTCTTCAGCCGGCGCCATTTTCCAAAATGGCGCCGAAAAATGGCGGCGGCCATAGACGAACACGATTGGACGGCAGGAGGTCCTTCCGGACCCCCGCTGGACTTTTGGCAAGTCTCGTGGGGGTCAGGAGGCCCCCCACAAGCTGGCCAAAAGTTCCTGTAGGTCCAGCGGGGGTCAGGGAGCGATTTCCCGCCGCGAATCGTTTTCGTACGGAAAATGGCGCCGGCAGGAGATCGACTGCAGGAGGTCGTTCAGCGAGGGTTCCGGCGCCTCGCTGAACGACCTCCTGCAGTCGATCTCCTGCCGGCGCCATTTTCCGTACGAAAACGATTCGCGGCGGGAAATCGCTCCCTGACCCCCGCTGGACCTCCAGGAACTTTTGGCCAGCTTGTGGGGGGCCTCCTGACCCCCACAAGACTTGCCAAAGTCCAGCGGGGGTCCGGAAGGACCCTCCTGCCGTCCAAATCGTGTTCGTCTATGGCCGCCGCCATTTTTCGGCGCCATTTGGAAAATGGCGCCGGCTGAAGACAACAAGATTCAGGAGCAGGAGCCCGTTCCGGACCGCTGCCGTTCCGGACCGCCGCTGGACCCGCAGGTTATTTAACTCATTTGGGGGGGCTTCGGGAGGGTGGGGGATTTAATTTAAAGGGTCGGGGGTGGGTTTTAGGGGGTTTTAGTGTGCCGGCTCACGATTCTAACGATTTATAACGATAAATCGTTAGAATCTCTATTGTATTGTGTTCCATAACGGTTTAAGACGATATTAAAATTATCGGACGATAATTTTAATCGTCCTAAAACGATTCACATCCCTACTAAGGAGAGCACCATGGAAGAACGCCTTCTTATACTTGCAGTCCCCACAGAAATATCACTTCCCATCTGTAGAAGTGACAAAATGCACACAGAAAAAAACCCAAAATTATAGCATTCAGAGACTGCAGTCCTCATGAGATATCACTTCTTGTCAATACAAACCAAAGCCAAGCACACAAAGCCATCACAGTCAGATCTGGAAAGGCTGAAAAATGTGGACAAAAGCAAATCACAGAATAGAAGAAACACTTTTTTTTTTTGTATTAATAACAATGGAAACATCAAACCAGTATCAAAGTAAGGCTTGTACCATAATTATGGGAAATAAGGAAAATTTAAAATAATTTATTGGAAAAATATAATGCTGCTGTACTTTACAATCCAATAATGAAAAAATTCCTAGAATGTAATAAATAAGTGGCTATTGATGTAAATAAGTGACTATGTAAAACATGTACATATAGGAGAACTTGAAGATCTGGTTATTTTGGAAAGATGTGCAGGGCTTTCGATGGGTGGTGAGAAAAGACTGGTGACCCTGAGTGTGTGTGGGGAGGGCTGTTTTAACCTTGTGATGGCAGTGGTCTGTGTAAAGGGATGGCAATCATATGCTGTCACAGAAGGACTTAAGGCTCAAAACGCTTTAGATGATAAACGTTTTCTTAGATATGCGCAAATGAGTCATTTTTTGCACACTTCGGTTGTTAGTCAAGACCTCTTATAGGGGAGAACTCTCTTTGAGGGTTACTGGCATATGGCCAATAGACTAAAAGGCACCATTTCCATAATATATGGATTATTAAATAAAGAACTAGAGAGGAAAACGGCTCACATAATGGCTTGGGAGAATGATATAGCACGCATCGCTGCGGAAGATTGGATTTTCCTTTGCTCAGCAAAGAGCTCTATTTCGATTGGCATTTTGGAAAACGGTAATAAATTACTGTTTAGATGGTATTTGACGCCAGTGAAGTTACACCAAATGTACCCTAATGTTAGTGATAGTTGCTGGAGGGGCGACGAGGATCTTTATTTCATATTTGGTGGAGTTGCCCAATTATAACGAAATTCTGGGAAAAAATATATATAAGTTCTTGACTAATTTAACAAGTTTACAATTGACAACTAATGCAAACTTTCCCCCATCTGAGGGCAATTTATCGATTCAGTTACTGGCACACCAAATAATTTTCACGGCGAGAGGAGAGATTGCATTAAAATTGAGGGTACCTGAGGTGTCGACTTTAACTGATGTGTATCGCCAACTTGATAAAGTGTATATATTAAGTAAAATTACTGCTTTGCATAAGGATACACTCTCTAATTTTGAGAAGACATGGGCTCCATACATAAATGGAAGGCTTTAACTACCTAGTGCATACACGTTGTCATAATTATGAGATGGTGGGCATGGTATTTATTTCTGCAGATATTCTCTGTATTATTCTTCTCAGTCAGATCATATTCTGTGATTTTCTTGATTCCTTATGGTTATAATTTCATGATATGCAATGCTTTGTTTACCCAGAATGTGATATCAATGTAAAGGGATGGGAGGGGGCGGGGTTCATGGGTGAGATGGGGTGGGGGAAACATACTGCTGGTATGTTATCTTTGTTGTTGTTTTCAATACAATTTTAATTGTAAAAAATATTTTTTTTTCTCTTAGTTCATTAACCAGTAATTTCATGGTAATAAAATAACACAGCTTGCCTGAAAAAAAACCACAAGGCACGTTATTTTCATGAAAAGTTAGCTACAACTCAGGGGTTGTAGCTATGTTTCCCCAAGAGCAACAGGATGCTAATACATGTCCTGAAGCTCCCAGGACCTCGTATTAAAGGAACCAGGCAGCCTGAAAATGTGCCTCTTCAGTGGACAGGAAACCCTGGGGGTCTGGTGAGACCTCCTGTCCTGTCCCCTGAGATGGCCCTAATACCTTTGAAAGCAAAAAAAAAAAAAAAGAAAATTAACTCAAGGAGCATGCGCCTCCTCTTCCAAATCCCAGCCCTTCTTCCAAAATCCCCCCCTCCCCCCCCGAGGTCTGTGAGCCTCTCCCATGCTAGCCTTCCCCTAACCACCCCCTTTCTCATAATGGGGCAAAAGTATAATAGCAGCCAGCTGGTACCATATTGAATGAGGCAGTGCAGGCTGGGTGAGGGTAGGAGGATATTTTTGTCTTGCTCAGCCTTTTCAACAGGATGGCAGTCCCAGGCCCAGGACTTCGCAGGGTTTACTAAACTGCAGTACTGAGTACCACACCTTTGCAGGCTCCACAGTATTTTCCCCCTTCAGGAAATGACCCCCTCAGATTATAAACACTCTAGGGACAGGGAAATACTTACAGTACCTGAATGTAACTCACCTTGAGCCACGAAGGAAAAGGTGCAAGATAAATACAAAAGCAAGCAATGAGTTTCAGCACTATCACAAATTACACTGTACTACTGAGACTGGATATACTCTGGTTAGACCTAATACATACATCAATCTGACAGCTATTACTAAAGAACAAATCGATTTGTTTAGTATATATCAAAAGCACCTCAATCTCGGTGTGTGAATGGCAGAATATATAAAGCTGAGAACGGCATAGCACTAATTCATTATGAACAAATCCTAACATCAATGCCTGTTAAAACTGAAGATGAATCTGTAGAATAAGTTAACTTAAAAAGACTGATAAAGCAGACTCAGCAGTTAGACCACAAAGAACAGAAATTCGGAGAGGGGGCAGGGGGGTGGTTGGCTTGCAGGTCTGCTGGTAAAAAGGCCTCTGCCAGGCCAGCTAATAATAGTCAAAAGGAAACTCCCATGGAGCTGCTTTTGCAAGCTTTGGTCCAACAGACATCATGGGCAAAAAGGTGCACACATGCATTGCACCTGCTTTACTACAGACACCACGTACCTACATAGGGATTTCCCTAACTCCACCCCCAGGCCCACCCCTTTCACCCGGAGCTAAATGCAAAGACCTTACTGAAGGTAAGGCAATTTACACCTACAGGAATGTATCCGGGTTAACTTTTTCAGCAAATTTTTCGTACTTCGATTGCAAAACACTTGAACTAGTATGGCGGCTTTCTGTTTTGTTTTTTTCTCAAATATTTCTTCTAAATAATTTGACTCTATTTATCATCGCATGGACAGACGGGACAATTCCTGGCACTTCTCCCTCACCCTCCCCTCTAAGCAACACGCAAAACACAGCAAACATAAGTACTTTATTGGGGGATAAGGCTGTAGCTTTATTAAGAGAAAAATAAACTCACATGCACCTAAGCCATCTGCCAATGGGTGAGGTGAATTGCCCGCTGAGAAATCAAGCTGCATGTTCTTGTACAGGCTTCCCAGTCAGATTTGCTCTATCCAGCAATCATTCTTGACACTGCAACACATTCCCAAGATGGACCCAACCACACTGCAAGGCTTGTGAGCGCCTCTCTGCATGACACAGAACTGGGGAAAGGGGCATTCTTTTCTCCTGCTGCAGTAGCAGTCCTCTCCCTCCAAGGGGTGGTAAGGCTGTTAATTCTTAGCTCAATTTAGAACAACGTCCCCAGGTTCAGGTACCCTGCTGCAGGTCTGCGGTTGTCAAAGATTCTCCCTGGATTCCCCCTCCCCAAAATTCAAGATGCAGCTACAAGTTAGTCTAAAAGTAAATGAACTCTAGGACCTCTAGGCAAATTGTTATTTAAAAGGGCCCTGCCCAATATGTGACAGGTAGACCAAATAATTTCTGTAGAAACCATGGCAATTGACAGATACCCAATGATGCCAAACTTGTCTCACACCCAGAAATGGAACTCAAAGGTTGATTTGCCTCTAGCAGGCACCAGATGTCAACATTTAGGCACCTAGGTAGCACCTGTTTTTTCCCCCACACATATGTTAAAGCCACCAGCTACTCCTCTCCATTCCAGTGGCTGCTGTTCCTTCAGGCTGGGGCTGTGGGCAACTGCTCTTCACTGGGCTATCAACTACTTCCTCCCAGCCTACAGCCACCACTGCTCTCATCTTGCCCATCTTTGATCTGGGGTATTGCTGCTTCCTCCTGGCCCTGGTTCAGGATCCTCCACCCATCACGAGGTGCAATACCCCAAATTTTAGGTACTCAGGTGTCATTGTACAGGTTTATTTTCCCAGACCTCACTATGACACTCACACACCATCAGAGCAACTGTAAAACACTAGGAGTCAAAAAAACTCATGACTAGAGAACTGGATCAGGGAAGAGTGCTCGATGTAATTTATTTGGATTTTAGTAAAGCTTTTGATACAGTCCTACATAGAAGACTCATCAACAAAATGAGAAGCTTGGGAGTCAGCTCCAAGGTGATGGCATCGATTACAAACTGGTTGATGGATAGAACACAACAGGAGATGGTAAATGGAACCTACTCTGAACATAAGAACATAAGAAATTGCCATGCTGGGTCAGACCAAGGGTCCATCAAGCCCAGCATCCTGTTTCCAACAGATGCCGAACTAGGCCACAAGAACCTGGCAATTACCCAAACACTAAGAAGATCCCATGCTACTGATGCAATTAATAGCAGTGGCTATTCCCTAAGTAAACTTGATTAATAGCCGTTAATGGACTTCTCCTCCAAGAAATTTCCAAACCTTTTTTGAACCCAGCTACACTAACTGCACTAACCACATCATCTGGCAACAAATTCCAGAGCTTTATTGTCGTTGAGTGAAAAAAATTTTTCTCTGATTAGTTTTAAATGTGCTACTTGCTAACTTCATGGAATGTCCCCAGTGTAAATAACCGAGTCACATCTACTCGTTCAAGACCTCTCATGATCTTAAAGACTTCTATCATATCCCCCCTCAGCCGTCTCTTCTCCAAGCTGAACAGCCCTAACCTCTTCAGCCTTTCCTCATAGGGGAGCTGTTCCATCCCTTTTATCATTTTGGTTGCCCTTCTCTGTACCTTCTCCATCGCAACTATATCTTTTTTGAGATGCGGCGACCAGAATTGTATACAGTATTCAAGGTGCGGTCTCACCATGGAGCGATATAGAGGCATTATGACATTTTCCGTTCTATTAACCATTCCGTTCCTAATAATTCCTAACATTCTGTTTGCTTTTTTGACTGCTGCAGCACACTGAGCCAACGATTTCAATGTATTATCCACTATGATGCCTAGATCTTTTTCCTGGGTGGTAGCTCCTAATATGGAACCTAACATCGTGTAATTACAGCAAGGGTTATTTTTCCCTATATTCAACACCTTGCACTTGTCCACATTAAATTTCATCTGCCATTTGGATGCCGCAAATCTGATAACCTCATTCGTCGAATTCCTTTTCAGATCATTTATATATATATTGAAAAGCACCGGTCCAAGTACAGATCCCTGAGGCACTCCACTGTTTACCCTTTTCCACTGAGAAAATTGACCATTTAATCCTACTCTCTGTCTTTGTTTCCTATCTTTTAACCAGTTTGTAATCCACGAAAGGACATCGCCTCCTATCCCATGACTTTTTAGTTTTCATAGAAGCCTCTCATGAGGGACTTTGTCAAACGCCTTCTGAAAATCCAAATACACTACATTTACCGGTTCACCTTTATCCACATGTTTATTAACTCCTTCAAAAAAATGAAGCAGATTTGTAAGGCAAAACTTCCCTTGGGTAAATCCATGTTGACTGTGTTCCATTAAATCATGTCTTTCTATATGCTCTACGATTTTGATCTTGAGAATAGTTTCCACTATTTTTCCTGGTACTGAAGTCAGGCTCACTGGTCTATAGTTATCCTGATCATCCCTGGAGCCTTTTTTAAATATTGGGGTTACATTGGCCACCCTCCAGTCTTCAGGTACAATGGATGATTTTAATTATAGGTTACAAATTTTAACTAATAGATCAGAAATTTCATTTTTGTGTTCCTTGAGTACCCTAGGATGCATACCATCTGGTCTAGGTGATATGCTACTCTTTAGTTTGTCAATCTGGCCTACTACATCTTCCAGCTTCACAGTGATTTCGTTCAGTTCGTCTGACTCATCACCGCTGAAAACCATCTCCGGAACTGATATCTCCCCAACATCCTCATTAGTAAACACGGAAGCAAAGAATTCATTTAGTCTTTCTGCAATGGCCTTATCTTCCCTACGAGCCCCTTTAACCCCTCGGTCATCTAATGGTCCAAACGACTCCCTCACAGGTTTCTTGCTTTGGATATATTTTAAAAAGTTTTTATTATGAGTTTTTGCCTCTATGGCCAACTTCATTTCAAATTCTCTCTTCGCCTGTCTTATCAATGTTTTACACTTAACTTGACAATGCTTATGTTTTATCCTATTTTCTTCAGATGGATCCTTCTTCCAATTTTGAAGGATGTTTTCTTGGCTAAAATAGCCTCTTTCACCTCACCTTTTAACCACAACGGTAATCGTTTTGCCTTCCTTCCACCTTTCTTAATGCGTGGAATACATATGGACTGTGCCTCTAGGATTGTATTTTTAAACAATGTACAAGCCTGTT